>NC_062271.1:1113750-1482500 GCF_916048215.2 Malus sylvestris | reverse complement strand
AAGTTGCGGTACAACATGTATATATAAGATGGAGAGAGAGATTAAATTGAAGCAAAAAGGGGCGGGGGCCCGGGGGGGGGGGGTTGGGTTAACAGTGCAGGATGGTTGGGCAAAGGTTGCATGTGTGATTGCCTCGAAGCTGGGAGATGGGGAAGGGTCTGGACTGGGTTTCATTTGGGCTCGCGTGCCCTTTTCTTTCTAGGACGGCTTAATACCGAGCTTTTACTCGGGATTGCTTATTGTGATTTAGTGAGGCGTGGAGTCTAGGCGAGTCCAGTTTAGTCTCATTTAAGTTAGTCCTTGGTCATACCAAGCATGGGATTAGTAACCCTAGCTAGTGCACTCCCACCTAAGAAGGTGAAATAAACGGGGCCCTATAATTTGCAACTGTACAACAATTTCGTCCAGATCTGCAACCCTATACGGTCTTTTATACTGTATCCTTTAGAAATGATATTTCTTCGGTAAATTTTCTGGTAAACATATTTGATAATATAGGTACATATATTGATTTCTGGATGTATTAATGATACCTTAGTTCTTATTTTATGAGATTTGTACATAGATGTAATGTACTACCTGATCACTTAGCTCCAACTTTGATGTTTATATTATGTGCTTCCTTAATCATTTAAATAGCTTTATCTCGTTGGTGTATTTCTCACCGAAAGAAAGCAAGGCAGATTGTTGAAACGTGGGATAAATGCTTTAATTCTGCCCAGAAAGATCAGCGCGTGGCTTGTCTATATTTGGCTAATGACATATTGCAAAACAGTAGGCGAAAGGGCAGTGAATTTGTGAATGAATTCTGGAAGTTCCTTCCTGCAGCTCTTAAGCATGTTTATGAAAATGGTGATCAACATGGAAAGAAAGCTGCCACAAGACTGGTGAGCATTTATGAATGTTCTCTTTTGTTTTACAAATAACAGTATTGCATAGCTGTATGATTATGCTACCATAGATAGATATTTGGATGTGTGCATGCATGCATGCATTTGCATGACCTGATACTACAATGTTAAGTTACTTAAGTCTATAGTAGTGGGCCTGAGAAACTTTGACGATTCTGTAGTGTTTGTATTTTCGTCGAATTGGAAACTGAACCTAAGTCCTTTTTAGATACTCCAGAGGATTTCACTACCTAGCCAACTGAGTTTGCACCATCTATTAACCCAAAAAAAATTCGTAGTTTGCTCCTACTCTCCGGAAGACAAGCTCCTTCCATTCCATGTATTGGACTAGAGTGAACCAGTTTAGTGTCCACTCTTATTTACGTTTCCTTTTGATCATTTGTGCCTAGCAATCTAGTCTCATTACTTCCTCTGTAAGTAAGCTATGTCGTTTGTTCAGGTTGACATATGGGAAGAAAGAAAGGTTTTTGGGTCTCGAGGGCATAGTCTTAAAGATGATATGATGGGAAGGAATCCTCCTGCTCCACCTGCTCCACCTGCAAGCAATGGAAAGAGTTCAAATCCTATCAAGATAGTGAAGAGGGATGCACACTCAGTTAGACTTGTAAGCACTTTGGGCAGTCTTTAATGTTGGTTTATATTCAATGCCTATAATTGTATTCTTATTTATTGTGAGCTTGTACATGCCTTACTATTCGTCTAAACCTCAGAAATTGGCTGTTGGAGGTCTGCCAGAAAAAATACTTACCGCATTTCAACCTGTTCTTGATGAACATCTTACGGAAGAAGCTGCTTTACACAAGTGTAATGCTGCTGTACTTTATGTGGGTAAAATTGATGAAGATGTTGAAAACACCTTGATTCATGGTAAGAGTTGGGACATGTGGTTAAGTTCATAAATGTTGATTATATGTGACTTTGTTCGATGATAGTCATAGAACTAGATGACAAAACAGAAGACTCTTATGGGGTGAAAACTAGGTTCTGTTAATTTTGACTTTAATTGTTGTGTGTTTATAATGCTAATTCTACAAATCAATTGATTACCAAAAGCATATTTATTGCATTTGAATGGTGGGGAGTGGAAGTTATCTTCAATGCCCTAGGAAATATGTCTCTCAGGGCTATTTCTATTCTCCTAGTTCAAAACTTCTTGTTTGTAATGGAACTAGAATCCAATTCTGGAAGATACTAGGGTAGGTGATTCATCCCTTCAATTTCATTCCTTGATGTTTATAGATATTGTTTGATCATAAGCCGGTGGTATCCTCCTTAGATCCATATTATCCTTTGTAGCCTTGTCTTGGAACTTAAATCATTCCAAGAAACCCAAATGACAGGGTGTTTGTGGATGTCTCAATTTGTTGTCTCATAGTATTAATATCTCTTTGAGTTAAGCTTAGTCTGTTAGAAGGCATTGTTCTATTTATGTGTCTTGGGACTTGTGATACGCTTTAAAAAGATCATGTGTATGATTATCTCATTGCTGTCTCCAGTTTATATTAGCTGGTGAATCAACTGAGCACATCTTTTTACATTGTTCCTGCAGTTCACAAATCTGGTGTAACTTGTTGCTTGATTTTTCTAAGAAATAGCTATGCACTGTTGACATAGGTCTTTCTGAGCCAATAAGAGAGCCTTTAAACTCTGGCCAATAGGAGAGCCTTTAAACTCTGCCCACTAAGAGAGGTTTTAAACTCTGGCTAATAGGAGAGCCTATCTACATGGTTGTAAAGGAAGAGAAGAATTTTTTAAGATAGAGAGGAGTTGACTTTAATGCCGGACAAATTAAATTTCTTGCTTCCTCTTTGTTGCATTTTATGGATGCTGGATTTGGCATAACCCATCTGGATTGGTTGCATTTATAGTTGGTGTGGTCTAGGTGGAATGTATTGTGTGTGATTTTGTGTGTTTCTTATCAGATAGACAAAAATAGTATGTTTTTAATTAAGGGGTGGCTGTTGTTGGTCCACAAGTAGCAATAGGGCAAACCATTTATTCTTGGACAAGCAGTGGTTACAAAAGAATTAAGACCTGGAGAGAATTATCTTGTAATGTTAATGTTCAATGACCTTTGAATATTGGTGGATTTGTGATTTCTGGTTGATGGCACTCTTGAAGGAGAGCCATGTGTTTTGGGGATTTTCCTGTAACAATTGTATGCACGGAGATTTGATTGACAACCCATTTCTTCTTTCAACCCATCTTCTATGGTTTTGAAGGCTATGGTACCACTTAAGGTACTAGTAATAGCTTCAAGTGCTTAATGGGAATGACATCTTTGATTCTGTTTGCCTTTATTCCTGTCATCGTATCATGTGTAGAGAAGAAGCTGAAAGTGCATGACATGATTCTTTGTCTCCCAAGCTTTATATTATGGCTAAGGTTGTTTAAGGAAAATATTGGGTTGGGCAATTCCAACATCTTGTCCTAGTTTATTTTGTCAAGGGGACGAGTTTTTTGGCTGAGGACATATGAGAGAGGTTTCTGGGAGAGGTAGAGTGACGGCTGTGTTTTGGGTAGTTGGGTTCCAACTGGAGGACCTTTGCCAAATTTAGGGGAAAGGGGGGTGGAGATTTTGTGACATAAGTTCTCTATTGGGATATTATGGGGGATTGGACCTTTGGTTTCTTCAGAATTTCAGGGAACACCTATTTATACTGTTTTTGTAGATCAGAGTACTCCTCTTACTTGACAGAAAAATTATATTTTATACAATTTCATGCTAGGATAATTAAAATACAGGTTATTTGTACAGTGGATATCGTGTCCTCTGATTTGCACATTTTCAATTTAAGTTGGAATATTTGTTTGTGTCAAAACAGAAAAAAGGTTAGGATGGACTTGTTTGGAGACAGTATGATCAGTTTGAATGAACTCTGATGTGGTTTTATTAAGATGGTCATTTTATTTTGATTATTCGATAGTGAAATATTTCTATTTCTGTTTTCTTTTGATAGTTTAGGAAAAAGATGTTTTGACCCTTTTCCTCTTTGTATAGCTGTATTATGTGGTGCTTGTGAGGGAGAGGAATGCTAGAAGTTTAGAACCTTTGAGGATACTTTGCAGCAGTTTTTGGCCATTTTTGTTTCGTCTGTTTTTCAAATGGATGTCAGGACATACTTTAGAGTTGTACGGTATAAGTGCATAGACTTGCGTATAGAATTTAGATCTTACTTTGCCCCCTCTTCACCTTCTCCCTTCTTCTTAATGCTCACCTCTTTCCTATACCTTTCTTTCTGTGACCTGTTTGTCCATTCAGCTAATTACTAGATAAATTAAAAGTAGCAACTTATCTTGTTTCCTAGTCCTAAGGAGGTTTAATTAATCTCTGCCAAGTGATTGAAAAAGTCTCACATTAGTATGGCAAGCTCTCCTCTCTTTTTTTTTTTTTTGGTCACACTATTGGTTCATGTCCAAGCTATTTGGTGTGCATTACTGCATTTTCATTTTTTTTTTCATGAGTTGTATTTCCAAAAGGCTCTGTGACTCTGTCCTTTTACTCAGATGTAAATTATGCAGCATCGATAGACTGCTAGGGGGAAATTGAAATGGTTTATTTGATTAATCAAGCTAGTACACTGGCTGCTATAACTATTTATAGGTTGGCCTGATATAATCTCATCTTAGTCTTTTACCATGTCCGTCTCGAGCGTAGTTCTAGGAGTAACAATTGCAAGTTTCAAACTTTATAAATAAAAAAAATCCTAAAACAAGTATCATTTAAAATGAGTATCCCTTTCTGGGTATTACTATTTAGGAATGACCCTGTAAGTAGAATAGGAAGTTTCTAGGCATTGAATCTACATCTATCCTTGTGTATGTTTTGTTTCCCTTCGCTGATTTAAGTTATTTGAGGAACTCTAAAACAGTTAAGTTGCTATATGATATTATTTATGATTGCGATATCTAAAAGGTATTATTTGAAAAAATTAAATTGCTGAATTCTGAAAATAAAATGATGGATTTGAAAATATAAATATTCCATCCAGACCCTTAAGATCAAATAAATCCCTTTATTTGATATGTATGCTGATATTTACACTGTTTAGATTTTCATGCATGTAATGTAATGTAGATAGTTGAACTCTTTGATGCTTTCAGTAAACATAATACTGGTTTTGTGTTAATTTTGTTGAACGTCTCCTGATGTATATTAGTGCCACGTAGAATAGTTTTATTGATTTTCCCATCACAAACTGTGCAATCAGGAACTCAGCAGGGATCCACATTGTTGGATGATTTGAAAGAGCAAGAAGATGCACTTAATCAATCTGTTGGGCAACTTGAGAGCTCGGAGACAACAAGATCTGCCTTGGTTTCGCAACTTAAAGAAGCACTTCAGGATCAAGTACAATTTTTTTTTCTTTTCTATTCCACTTATGTTATCACTTGTGCGGCTTTGTTTAAGATTTCAGATATTGATGGCTACTTGCTAATATTTACAGGAAGCAAAGCTGGAAGTTGTTCGCACTCAATTGCAGGTAAAAGTAGCTAACTAAACTTCATTTGCCCCTCTTAAAATTAAGAAGTCTTTCTTTCTCTTGGAAATGGTAGGCATATATCTAGTCTTTATAATTTGATTTACAAGGGGTTTTATCACTGAATGTTATCAAGATCAACTAGTCATCAACGTCACTTCCTCATAATCTTTATAGCTAATAGAAATTGTGGTATTATCAACTCAGCGCCTTGATTCTGTTGATAATGAAGTCTTGAGTTTGATTCCTGCATTCCTCAAATGTTGAGATCTATTGATTGAAATGGCTAGATGATGTTTGTCGTTAGAATAAGAATTAATTTGGTGGTGTTTTGCAGGAAAATGTTTGCTTGACAGTAAACTAAACTGTAGGAAAACTGAATCTTGATGTTACTCCTATATGCATGTATATTGTAGCAGAGAATGGAATATGATACATTTGTATCAACTTTAGGTCTTAATTAACATATGCATTTAAATGTGCACATATCCAACACAATTAACTATGATGGCTGTCAAGAGTGTAGGTGGTTAGTGATACTAGCTTGTTTTTTGATGCATATGCTCTTTCTCTTGTTTCTTTTGTTTGCTTCAACTCTTTCCCATGTCAATTCTAATCTTAACCCAAGTCAGTTTGGTTCAATTCTGTCCCGTATCAGTTCTAGGTCTCTAAGCGAGGCAACTAATATTTTAAGCGGCTTTGATTTAGCTTGTGTATTGTCTTTGGTCCTTTTGCATAAACAAGTTCTAGTTATCATAATCTTGAGAAGAGTTGAGAAACAAACTTGTATGGAAGCATGTTAAATTCCCAGAACAGAAGTAATACTGAATTGAAAGAAAATTTTAATTTTGATTAAAAAGTACAACGATTTTAAATTTCTGGAGAAAATTTTAACAGAATTTGTATCTGTCATAATGTCATCAACATGCATCATTTTTTGGCTTACTCTCATATGACTTTTTAAAAGAAAATAATTAAGTAAAATGTTGAAGGCTTTAGAAAGTTTAAATTTCTAAGATTTTTGATTAATAATCTTTTCCCGTCCAACTGTATGTTCATTTTTTAGGACCTTAAATAGAAATATTATTTCGTTGAGTTTGTAGGTTGATAAAATAAAATGATCTTTAAACTCGTTTTTTAAATGTACATAAAATATTGGCAATACCGTTCCTCATAATTTAGATATTTTTTTTCTTATGGCCTTTATATCAGGCTTTGGCAATGATAAAGATCAAAGAGTTTTCCACTCGAAGTTGGGAGAAATTTTTCAATGTACCTGGAATATAAGGCGGCACACCACGTGTCATAATATAAGTGAATGGACATGAGAAATATACCCTAAAAGTGGGACATATCAACCATGTCGTTCACTTATATTATGACATGTTGTGTACTGCTGTGTTCCAGGTACACAAAAATTTATCCTAAGTTGGGACTTAGCTAGGGTTGGGGGAGGTTATTTTGCTGGAGTTTTTATTAAATGTATTTGTTTTTGTTTGGGAGGGGAGGGGATAAGTTTCCCTTGGCTCCTTTTTCTGCATATCTCTGAGAAGCAAATTCAATCTTTGATTTTTATTTTTTGGAAACCACCACCCATGGATATAGACATTCTGCACAAATTACATTAAATAATGTGAAGAAATAATCAGTGTAGGTTGTAAACACCCTAGTGTTTACCGTTTAGGAATGATTGAGTTAATTTTACTGATTTCTGGAAATTTTTTGGCATCACGCCGGCCTTCAGCCTCACACCGAAGGTGCCTTGGAGTCACTCCAAGTCCAAGGTTGTTGTGCCTCACAAACAAGCAGGAAACCCTAAGTTTCTTTCCACTAACACTTATTTTTTTCAAAGATTAGGGCAACTCCAGTGCAAAGATGTAAAACCGAGGATGTAAATAGGCCTTTTACATCTCCGGTGTCATCTTCATTAGAATATTCCAAGATGCAAAACTATTTTGCACCAGTGGTAAAATGTATTTGGGATTTTAAATTTGCATTTTCATCTTGGAACTTATATTCTTCCACTGGACAGGCAGATAGTTAAAAATGCATCCAGTTTTATTTAAACAATTTAAAAAAAATACAAATTTTAATTTATTAAACCACAATTTCAAATTATTATTTTATTATTTGAATTATTATCTCTATTAATTAATAAAACACTCATTGTCAACCAAAACCATATGAAATTATAGTTTAGTTTAACCCTTTAATTAAAACAGAACATGAATAAGAAATATGGGGTAGAAATGTAATTTCACACAATCAAATTTTGCTGTTTTTTTTCAAAGCCTCACATGTAATCCTAACATATCTCTAATTTAAAAATAATAATAATAATAATAATAAAAAACCTTCTCACTCCCACATTCTCTATCACTCTCTTCCTCTTTCCTTCTATTTCAAAAACAAAAATAAAAAATTTTCTCACACACACTGTGTGTGCCCATATGCTATTTGAATTATGGCAGTACAAATATTTTCTAGCAATTGCCTGCCATTTTCCAATTATTCATTGCCTTTGATTGAACATTGTTTAAATTTAATTGATTAAAAAGAAATATATATCCCAGGGATTGATGATCATAGAGGAGTTGACAATTAGTGACGTGCCAAGATCACAGTTTTGTATTTTTTGAATTAGTTTTATGCATCAAGTACTTGGCTTGGAAGAGCTTAAATGTTGGCGAGTAAATGCGAAATTGCATGTATATGACGCGTTGCCTTGAATGCTGGCTATCCAAACTCCAGCAGCTTATTCTATGTTTGTGGGTCCCATCTGGCTAGATGGAAAAAATGTATATGTAGGAACTTTTTTTTTTTCTTCTTCTTTTTTTTTCAGGTGGGGTGGATAATTTACATGCCAAATTTGCAGTCCACTGAACTTGAAAATTAGTTTAGAGTTGTAAATTGGCCATTTCAAGATTAGGAGACGCAAACTAATTTTCTGTGTATAAAGTTGGTTCGGAGTAGAGCATATCAAACCACATCTTATAATGCAATTCCCTTTGTACTGGCTACTCTTTGCGATTAACAGGCGTGTTTTGTTTCCATGCAGGTTGCTCGACATCAGATTGAGAGAGTAAGTAATATTAAAAGGAGACTGAGTTTGTCCCCGGTTCTGAACCCCGAAAGCAATGTTGTTAACATGACACCTGAATCTACCAGGGGGTTAGAACCAAATTTACCGTTAGTCCAACAAACTGGCCTCCTACCACAGCCTCCAACGCAGCCTATGGTTTCTTTTGCCCCTGTAAAAACTACCGATGAAGAGAACAAGAAAGCAGCAGCAGCAGCTGTGGCTGCTAAGCTTGCTGCATCTACATCTTCTGCACAGATGTTAACGTCTGTTCTTTCATCTCTTGTTGCTGAAGAAGCTGCCTCTATGACTGGTAGCCTGAAATCAGCTGGTTTTACATCAGGATTATCCATGTTTCCTCCAGAAAAATGGCCCAAGCTTGAGAAACAAATGTCTGATGTTAACAATCCTGATGGTGGCAATGCAGCCTTTTTTACGCCTCTCCAACAGCAGGCAATGACCAGTGTTCCAATTGCGTCATCAGCAGCCATGCAGCCTATGTCCCACAGTAACCAGATGCAAAGTCCTTTTAGTCCGCTGCCACCACCTCCGGCACCATCACCACCTACTGCAACTACACCAGCGAATCAGTATGTCCAATCTTCTGGTCTTATGGTGGGTGGAATTCCTTACGGATATGGATCAAATACCTTGCCGCCTCCACCCCCTATACCTCCACATATCTCAATGAGTATGTCAAGGCCCAGTCAGCCGCAACAGCAGTCGCAGCCTCAGCAGCAGCAGCAGCAGCAGTTGCAGCCGGCTGCTGGGGGTTATTATCGGCCACTGGGTATGGGGTTCTACGGGCAAAGTAATCAGTCAAATACGCAGCCAGTAGTACCTCGACAGTAAGTTCTGTTTACTTTACCTAGTCAGAATCTCCTATCCTGGATCGTGGGCAAAACCAGCGAAGGTACCCACAACTGTTGGTGACAATATAGTCTTGGAAATCTATGGAGCCGGTGTAACTTCTCAGAGGCATCGTGTTGTTATGTAAATTAGTAGAGAATAGCGTCTGTCCTCCAACACCTAGGTCCATCTCCCCCTTGCCAATTTATGCAGAGTCCTTTGATGTGTCGTAGAACGTAAATTTCGCGGTAGCTATGTTTCAATTTGACATGAAGTGCCTAACTTGAATGTACCTGTGCAAACTTCTCTGGCGTTGTAAACAGCGTGTGGGGCATATTACTAAATTTGTACTTTAAATGTTTGATGTGCTTTCCCTTGTTAGTGTCTCTTCAGCTGCCTCCGAGAGGCTGCGTCCCGGTCGACGTTCAGACGAGGAGTATTCTCGGATGCAGAGCTGTTGGAAGATCGTTTCGTCGACTTGCCTCACTAGTGGGATGATGCTTTGTTGGTTAGAATTGTGCTTTATATAGTGGTTATAAATTATAGTGATAGTCAAACTATATGATTATATGCGTTAAGCCGTAGCTCGGTTTTGTGCCATGTTTTCCATGAGCTACAAGTGCTTTATATCTCTTTTTGAAGTCTCTTTTTTGAGTCTTTCTAGGTCTTTCTCTACCTCTTTTGACGTGAGCCTCCGTCTCATAGTCGCATCTTCTAATTGGAGCATTTATAGGTCTTTGGTTCATGTGTCCAAACCACCTTAATTGATTATCTCATTTTATCTTCAATTGTGGCCATTTTACTTTACCTCGGATATTTTCGTTCTTAATCCTATCTTTTCTTGTGTGCTCACATATCCAACGACATTTTCATTTCTGATACACATCTATTTCTTCCAATTTTACAAAATACCACCTTATTTGTTATATTCTCGTTAATATATTTTGGAAAATGAGAGAATTCGTGAGGAGCAAACAAAGAAAAGTTGGGAGATTTGTTTATTATTACAATATAAGGAAGTTTTAGCATCTACTTTTGTATCGGAGCAAGCAAACCATTGTTGAAGGTATACCGTATCTTACAAATAAAATTAAAGAGAAATATACTTGGTTAGGAAGTTGCAGCTGTTGAGTAAGCTGTCTTTTTTAAATTCTAAATTACAATTACAGCAAAAAGGCAACGCGTTATTGACACTCTAAACAAGTCGTTAAGTACTATTGTAAGTATATAAATAAACTTATTTTTCCTCTCTTGCAACCCATTTTGTTGGGGAAGTGAATGAACTATGGAGAGAAAATCACACAGTTGCGAATTATGGAGAGAAAATGAGTTTTCACCCTATTTGAGAAATTTTATATGTACTGAGAACACTTACCATATGATGTACTAATCCATGTGATATGGTATATGTAGGCAACAAAGTTATATGCCCCACTTTTGGATACACGTATGTTATAATATGAGTAAAATAATAACACTAATTCTACTTCGTGTGTAGCGGAAATTGTCATAGTGCATGGGCATGTAAACAATGATAAAATTTAAAATTGGTCTATAACTTTCCCATAACTTTCACCTAGCTTTAACGAAAAATAAATAACAGGTCTATAACACATGTGTGACTGTAGATCATTAGGCTATCTTCAATGGAGAGGGTTAAAGGTTCAAAAGCCAAAAAAATAACCTGATTTGTCCAAATACTAATCTCCAACCGATAACTGAGCTATAATATTATAGAGACTGTCAAGCCATTATTTGGCTAAAGGGGCATCAGACTGGCCAAACGTAGCCCCCCCCATTATCCCATTTTTTGAGGCCCAAATACTTAGTTGCAATAATTGATTCAAATTCAACGGCTAAATTTTAAAACATCCAAGGTAATTTAATTAAACTAACCAATAAATTTAAAGTATAAACTTACTAATAAATTATTAAAACGACCATGTTTAATTCATTCGATTGTAGATGGTATATAAATATGACATGATATTGTTTATTTAAAAATAATTTTTTGCATGACGAAGCTAAATTAGCTATTTTGGGGGCAAAGTAAAAAAGGTGCAAGCTTTAAAACGTTATAGGCACGTTACGTCGGCGGTGCTCGCATTGAATTGGCGTCGAACACCGGATTCAGAAAGTCGTCTTCACCAATACAAATACTCTGAATAAACACATACACATGCATACACAGAATCGATAGATATACAATTTTTGATTTTTTCAGAGTTCTGGCTAAAGAATAGTTACATACAGAAGAGCAAGCTATTCGTTTTGATATTCAGCACAGAAATCACAGAAGAGCGAAAGGCTATTCAGTTTTGTTGGGATCGTCTGCGGAAGCCATTGGTAACGTAAGGTGAGGAGCCAACATATCTCTGTCTTCTCCTTCTTTAATTTTTGATTTGTTGATATTTCTTCGTTTTTGCTATTGTAAACTTGGTTTTTGGCTTTGAATTGGAAGATGGTACAAACCCATTTGATATTCCGAACTGAATCCGAGTTTTGTCATTGTTAGGGTTTATGAATTTGAAGTTTGTGGGTGTAACTCAGTAGCTTTGGGACTGTATGCAGTAGTGGATTAGTGTGAAATTGCACTTGTTTAATGGTTGAATGTTAAGTAATGTGCTTGGTCTTCGATTTGATGGAAAGTTGTTGCTTTAATGGAAACTTGGAGAGAATCTGGTATTGGGTTGTTTGCCATTGTGTGAAAGATTCGGCGGTTGGCTTGTAACAACGCGATTGATGAAATGATTTGTTTGGAAATGCAGTCTGATTATATAGGAAGCGCCATGACATCACGAACTTTGAGGAAAAGGCTTCGTCATGCGGATGTTGATGGGAAAAAGGTAGAACATTTGGAGACTTCGGAGTCAGATGATCTTAATGTGCCTCTATTGGGGAATTATTCAGATAGGCATGCAGAGGTGAGGCTTTTATTTGTTCATTTACATGGAGGGTGGGAATTTTTTTTTCTTTCCGGTAATAGTTATTTTTGGCCTTATTGTGATTGATATCTTTCTGAGATGCGCCATAGGAAACGACACTTGAAGAGATCTGGGATGATGAGCGGAGAAAGGAACACCTCCATTGGACCCTTCTGTTTTCTCAGTTGATTGCACAGTGGGCACGGTGGTTAGGTATTCATTATTTTTGTTGTCAATAAGACCTTACCGTTTTACTGGAAAATCTTTCCTCAACTTTGCTCATAAGGGATGGGGCATTATACAGCTAAATTTTTAGAACATGATGTAACCAAATAAACAGCAACTTTGAAGTTTCTGCCATTCTTGACCTTACTATGGAATCATTCTTAGAATGTTAACCACTTGATAAGCAACCTATAATTAAGTGAAATATCCTAAAGAGTGGCAATTTATTCATTGGACGAGTTAAAAGTACCCTGAGGATCATTCAACATTCTTTTGAGGAGTTATATATAGTTAAAATTAATAAGACATAGCTCATTCCACATATTTTGGATCCTGATCATTTTACTGTTTATACCATGTGAATTTTGCTTTGTGGTTTAGACAGTGGGAATATACATTTAGTTTTGGAACTTAATTCTTTATGGTTTTCTCTTTGTAGCAAGTATTGTTCTTGGATCTGGATCGCTTATTGGACGACTTTTGACCTTCTTTTCAAGTACACAAAATGGAGAAAGCGCTAAGTTGTTTGCTCCTCCCCTTAGTCCTTTGCAAGTATGTGATCTGATCTATATATCCTTCTGAGAATGAAATGTCTTTATCTTTATGATGTATTTTTTTGCTCTTGGGGTATACCCAAGGGGTGTGGGCTCATTTATAAGCTCTCTATCTTCTTACATTTTCAGGAGTGTGGGCTGGTTTAAAATTTAAATATATTGTCACATCCCAGTCCGCATAGTAAGATATTGTCCGCTTTGGGCCACGCCCTCACGGATTTATTCTTGGGTTTCTGCCCAAAATGAGTCTTACTATAGGGAGGTGGGCGTGTACATATAAGGCACATCACCTCCCCTCCCCCGGGCGATGTGGGATCTTACAATCCACCCCCCTTAGGGGCCCAACGCCCTTGTCGGCACACTTCCGGCCAGGGAGTGGCTCTGATACCAAATTGTCACATCCCAGTCCGCATAGTAAGATATTGTCCGCTTTGGACCACGCCCTCACGGATTTGTTCTTGGGTTTCCACCCAAAACACGTCTACTATAGGGAGGTGGGCATGTACATATAAGGCACATCACCTCCCCTCCCCCCGGGTGATGTGGGATCTTACATATATGAATTTGAAACTTAGATGATTTTGGCTTGCTAACTGTTGGGGATCAAAATGAACTATTGAATACTTCATCACTTTTGGGTTGATATGTGATGAAAATTCGATCTGTTATTGGAAGCTGGTAGTTTCTCATTTTTCTTTTGGCTTTGGGCTTTGAGGATGGTGTAATTCCTTATAGTAGATCTCTTCATTGCTCTTGACCCTCAATTTGATTTTTAGTTGTTAGGAGAACTTGTCTTCTATATTGATGTTTGGAACAATGGGATGACAACTATTATACTGTTTATTCATCATTGACCTGTATAGATTACATAATATAACTTTTTTTTAATATGGTGTTCACTTGCATGGGTATTTGTGTCCTCTAGGAAGCAAGACTCAGATATCTACGACAAAGGCTTCAAGTACCCTTTGATGGTTCTCGCATGGAGCATCAAGTAGGTCTTTTTCCCATTTGACAGCAATTTGATCATTTTTCTGTTGGTGTTACAAGTACTACTGTATACTCTGGTTTGTTATTATCATTATTTTCTTTGATTTTGGCTGGCCTTTCATGCCTAAAATGTCTAAACTTATGCTCTCTGTTCAGAGAAATTTAAGTATTTGCAGTTAGATTGTTTGTTTAACTTTAGTCCAAGATGTGCACCCCTGGTATTCTTCTCATACAAATTCTGGATTCAGTCTCCATGAAGAAATTGGGAAAATATTGAACATTGTTTTTGTAATTAAAGAAGAATACCTTTTATATATATGTGTGAGTGAGTGTGTACATATACATACATACATATATATATATATATACATACATATATTGTAATCAATGTCCGAATAGTTTTTAAAAATACAAGGGTTGTCTGTACTATTACTGGACATTGAAGTAATTAATTTAATTTTTTTTTATTTCAATATTAAACACAAATTGAGCTTGTTGATTGCAGGACGCGCTCTTAGAGTTATGGAGGTTGGCTTATCCGGATAAGGAGCTCCCACCTCTTCAATCAGACCTTTGGGAACAGATGGGCTGGCAAGGTTCAGACCCTTCAACAGATTTTAGGTGCGTAGTTTAAACAAGATAAAAGTATCGTGAAGTGAGTCGCATATATTTTTGTTTTGTCATATGCTCTTTGTGAAAAAAAATGATAACGATAAATTTCCAACCTTAATTGTAGAGGTGGGGGATTTATATCATTGGAGAATCTTATCTTTTTTGCCCGACAGTATCCGGTTTGTCTCCTTCTAACTTTTTTTTTTTTTAAATTGTATATTTTCCTGTTACTTCAAGATTTATCCTAGTGTTTTCTTTTGTAACCTTTAATTCATTAATTTGACAAAGAAAAACCTTTAACTCATTAAGCTTGAAATTCTTTGGCCCTTTTACTGTTCTGATAATTAATGTGATTTTATTTTTCTAGTCCAAGATTGGTCTTATGACTTTCAAATGAACACTGATTGCTACATAACTAAACTTTTCATTCCAAGGCTGAGTGGAGAATCATCTCAGCATTTGAAATTTTGGGTTTCACAGATATTAATGATTCTGAAGTTGGAAATTTTCCTCAGTTGCTTTCAATTTTAGAGTAGTCTCTGTGGGAAGGATGAAAATATCGGCCTTGTCTGAGATATCAGTAGATTCAGTGCTCAGAGTTATAGAAATGTCAATGAATATTGTGGCAGGGGTAGATTTTCAGCATCCTACTTTTTTAGCGGTGGTATCAAGGCTCTGTTTTGGATGCCATCGCTGTGGTAAACTCGAAGTCTCGCTCTTTTTTATGATTTGGTGAATTAGTAGTCCCCATTATTACCTTCACATCTAAGAAAAGAAGGGTTTGAGTTCATTGTATTACATGGGAGAAATGCTTTTGGTTTTGGATGCTGGGTCTGTTTTCTCTTGGGTTAAGTGCTGGAAGGAGATGCTGATTTTTCTTTTCGTTCTAACTAGAATAATACAACTTCCTTCAGATTGACTCTTTCTTATTATGGGTGTTTATCTTCTGTGTTTCCCAGCATCTGTCTTACAGTTCTCTTGTATATTCAAACCTTCTAGCTTATTGCATACATTACATGACAAGAAGCGCTGGCGTTAATTTTGTTAGGCTTTGATGCATGTGCATATGCATACAAAGAGTTCCTTTCAATGCTTCAATGCATATGGGTGTCAAAATATTGCTTTCTTTTGGAAATAGCGTGCAAGATTTTGTATTGTAATTAAGTATTCATTTTGTTCTGTGTTTCCGCAGAAGTCATGAAAGGGTTAATGAATTTCTGATTTGATCCTCTTACAGGAATCATTCCAGAGATTGTTGCACAAGCAAGATGGAACTAGAGCTGAGTGGGAATATCCCTTTGCTGTTGCTGGCATCAATATTTCTTTTGTCTTGGCACAAATGTTGGATCTTCAATCAGGTACCGATAAATTTTTAAGTGAGAGGATGGACGATCCTGTAGTGTCAGATAACTATTCGATGAGAAAGCATCATCTTAGCATGTTTATCTGAAGAGTTCTTTTATTCCTCCACCAAATTCTGAATGCTGATGCTGTGTTTATAAAGAAATAATCAGATATATTTTTCTTGCAGCAAAGCCAACTACTTTGGCTGGAATCCGTTTTCTGGAACTGCTTAAAGAAGATGAGATGGCATTTGATAACCTTTATTGTGTAGCCTTCCAGATGATGGATGCTCAATGGCTCATAAAGCGTGCTTCTTATATGGACTTCAATGTAAATGCTTTTGTTGCTCCGCCTGCAAATTTAAGATACAAAGCGCTGCATTCTTCTGATTCTGATTCTGTTTTAATTTTTTTCCAGGATGTCATGAAGTCTACGACAAGTCAGTTAGAACGCGAGCTTGCACTCGAAGATGTCTCCAGTGTAAAAGATTTACCAGCATACAATCTGTTGAGAAGATGATCCTTTCTCTGTTGTAAAGCAATTCTTTACTTTAGTGTTCTCACCATCTGTAATATCATAGTTGAAATTCTATCTGGAAATTCCAGTAAGGTTACCAATGCAAAGTACTTTCCTTATCCCGTGATGGTCTACCCTGTCCTCCACGCAACTAGATCGGGGGTCGGGCGATTTTCTCTTCCCCTCCTGCTTTTGTTAGCCACTTTTGGCTATGGAGGAGCTTCGAGCTATCAGGGACGATTACCCCCTTTTGCTTCTGTCGAAGTTTCACTTGTTTTCTTTTTAGTGAAAGTTTGATAAAAAAAGAAAAAACAAATGGCAATAGCCATTTCATTTACTTCCAACCTAGACTACTCAGAACACGGTAACGCACTTCAAATTTCATAAACGATACGCATTTCAAATTTCAAATTTCATAAATGACGGTTGTTGAATTGAAGAAAATTGATAGGACAATGCAAAGTAATGTGAACCCTCCAAAACATCCTCCGCGTGTTGGCTATACCTCTTCTACGGGTATTTTCTCGTGGCAGTAACATAACAACTGAAGAACGATAAAAATTAGACATTTCACTTGTCGGTGATCGATTCTCTGTTATTTGTTCGATCCCACCTGTTAACGCGATTGCGAGCTATTTCTACCTGTCGATGTTGATAGAAGTTTTAGTTTCTTGGGGTGTGAAGAAAGGTTCTTCTGTACGTCATGTTAATTTTAGTGAAGGATGCAAAGAAAACAATCAAATATTCATTCTACCTGTTTATCCCAATCAGTCTTGTAGGTGAGTATGATTAGCACAATAGTTTGGACCAATGTTCCAAACAACATTCCAATCCAAACACCCTGCAGAAGAGGATTCATAAAATAAGTTAATCCGAAAAGGAAATCGAGGAGAAACGCGACGACTACTGAAGTAATTTAGTAGGCCGTTCGATAACCATTTTGTTTTCAGTTTTCATTCACTTTTTATGAAAACTGAAAACGAAATTTGGTAACCAATTTCAGTTTTGATCTCCTTTCTAGTCAATCATTTCAACGTCACAAAATATGCATCGGACTCTAGTCTCAAAATCCAGTATCGAGGACCCCTCAAACGGACCCTAACAAAAATTACATTAAGTGAGAAGAAGATAGACAGAGTAGCTTACTTCGACTTGCATTTTTAGAGGATAACCAAGCACAACTCCAACAGGAATCCCTACGATGTAATAGCAGGCTAGGTTCACATATGCTACATATTTCTGCCATCCAGCTCCCAGAGCAACTCCTGTAGGTGAAAGATTCGCTACGTTAGAAACTCTTCAAGATTTATAATACGTTCCTTTGGAAGCAAGAAATGTTCTTGATAACTGCAATGTACTTATTTAACTAGTCGTGATTTCTTTCATGTTTTCCCTTCGTGCCGTCAAATGCTGGTAATGGTTACCTCAACCGGTACTTGAAGACACAAAGGGGAACTGCTTTCTTTGAGGTATCTATTTAGCTATGCTTGCGTATTTCAGGGAAATGGCGATGTTACCAGAGAGCACGGGTTGAACGCTGTTCAACAGTATGGAGAAGGCCAACAAAGGAGACAACTCAGCCACCATTTTAGCTACAGCCTCATCGTCGGTGAAAATGTATGCAAGTTGTTCCCTCAAGAACAAGAAAAGCACGAAAAGCACCAATCCAATGCCTACTGAGATCGACACAATAACTACAATCGAGAACTTTGCCGCCTTTGAGCTACCCCTTCCAAGCTCATTCGACACCCGTACACTAGTGAAGGATTTCAAGCACGCTTCAGTACAACATTACATTACATGCAAACATATGAAGTTCTAAGAATATGTCGAAGAAACAAGGCGTAGATTCAAAAGTGAGGCATTGCTACGGTGAAGATCTTAAATGATTATTATCGTGGTTGCAGAGAACAATTTTCTGAAGAACAAGAAAAATAATAGTACCTTGCTGCAGCGAGGAAACCGAGAGATATCATCATTTCCCACCCGACGATGTTAAGGCTGCCGTTATGCCGGAAACATTTAGCATTGGAAACAGTTGGATGATCAGAGATTAGGATCACAAGGAAGAGGAAGGCTCTAAAACATACCAAATAGATAGGGCATCGATAGAAACTTCAGCATTTTCCATGTTTCCCGTTAAAAGGACCAAGATTGTGTTGTACCAAAGCTCGAGACTGTAAATGAAAAATCCGTTAGAAGCACCTATATGTAATTTGTGTCTATGTGAAAGCTCTAGTTCATAATGCCTCTATGCAGATATTCTCAATGACCAAAATCAGTAAAATTATAACAATTTATACGCGCGTACTTAAAGAAACCTAAGGAATAAGGTACAAAATAAAAGCCGAAACAAGTAGAAATTCTTACCAAAGCATAACGCCAGATGACAGAGAAAGCTTGAGGACATCCCAGAGATCAGTAAAAGCTAACGTAGAGAAGCCTGTCCATGTTTCGGGGCATCCTCCACATAGAACAAACAAAAGCTGACCCAGGTTGGGTAACCAATATGCTATAAGCGTTGACACCATTACACCGGGAACCCCAAACTTAAATTTCACACTCAAAAGCCAGCAAAGAAAGATGTGGATTCCAATTGAAATCGCTGACACATATGCAATGATCATATTTTTGCTTTGCGCTTGTAAGTACATTTGGCAAGTAAATGATACCACAAATGCAAAAAGCACAGGGATTACCCATAGAGAAATATGTCCTGCAATTTCTGAAATGTTTTCTGCTTGGCCTAAAGCCTCAAAAATCGGGGTTGTAAAGACGAAAAGAGGAATAAGCAAGCATGTGCTTACAAACAGTACTATCCATGACCTCTGAAGATGTATCCCAAGCATGTTGTACTGTTTTGCACCATACGATTGACCACAGAGAGTTTCCAGCGCACTTGCCATGCCAAGCTGTAGAGTAATAGATTCAGAAACATCGATCAGTCAGATCACACGGATAAGCCTAGATGTTATGGTTAAGTTTTCGTTAAGCAGATAACTTCATGAACTAAATGGTATGGTAGCCACTAGAAGATAATGCTTATCTCACATTGCATCTACAATTCGGAAAACAAATGATAAACCAGAATGTGGTTGGGGGTAATACATTTTTCGGTTACAAGTTGGGATACATAGATCACATGACAAGTCGTAAAGTAAAGAAAACTTGACGAATAAGCAATGGCTGATCTTCGAAGAACTAGTATTTGATACAAACACAAAACACTAAAACTTTAACTGCTTATAAACTGAAGATTTTAGCACTAAACAAAGCTTTATCTGCTTTAAATGCAACTTCTTTCGAACTAATTCACCGTGAAGTTCAAAAACTGCGAAAAGAAATCGAGAGTAGTATGAGGATTGCAATTGTCCCCAAGAACATGTGCAAAACAAGATCAAATAACAGAAATAGTAAAGGGCGCCAAAATAAACATACCAAGATGCCATTTGCGAACCTGACAAGTACGGTGAACACGAGTGAAAAAGCCGCTAGCTGCGCAGAACCAATGTGACCGATAAACGCTTGACTGATAACATTTGTTCCGAAACTCGCAACTCTGGTGAATATAGCAGGGCCAGCCACCACCCACATCTTCTTGGTTTCAATCCATACTCTTCTTTTCAGTGACAATTCTTCATCGCCATCAATAATTCTAGCCTCTTCTTCTCCAACACCAGTCTCTTTTACCAAGAGACTCCTTTTAATCTCTTCTCCCATTTGACGTGGCCAAGATAGTCTAGTTACTTGATCTGCAAGGCAAGTGCCAAATACAAATACAATTGCCATTAGAAAAAAAAAAGGAAATTATTCTCATGGAAATTCAAAAATGTTATTCTTACCATCTATTTAAACAATTTTTCTAATAGAGATGGACTCACATGTGTTGGTGGGCCCTACCTCTACTTGAGAGATTGTACAAATAGATGATAAATGTAGCGCAACTCATGGAAATGATTTTTAATTCATTCTTGCACTACAAGTAGAAAATTTTGGAGACTTGATTTCTAGTGTCTGAAATCAGGTCCCCGAATTTGGAGGCTCACAGCCGGTCAATAATGGTGAAAATGTCAATCCAACATTGGAAAATTACAAAAGTTTAAAGGTCATATAAGAAGTTGGTTTACTCCCTCATTGCTTACTAGTTTTAGAGTGAAATTTCAACTTTCTTATCAAAGGATGTTAACTATGTGTTGTGCTTAATAATCCACGTGCTTCTGCGTCATTTTTTCTAGAAAGAGAAGCACACTACTTTAATTAAATGGACTAAACTCGAATTTGGGCTCCCCCAGTTTACAGAATAAAAAAATTATAACAATTATAAAAGTAATATTCTTATTCTCTTATAAATGAGAGGATTTAAAATTCTTTTAGAAATATTCGATACAAATTAAAACGATACCGAAAAGATATCAAACAAAAGTCGCGAATCTAAATATGCCACATACCCAAGCAAGAACGACCGTTCGTTTGTTATCAAGGTTTTTTTTTCGTTCTTTTTTTTTTTTTTTGGCTAATTCAGTCGTTATCAAGTTTGAACACACCTAACTAATGACATGATTCTTTTTGTCAAGGATAAACTTGCAAGGGTGATGCTAGAGAAATTTATTTTTTAGCCATATTTTATAGAGCTAAAAAGGAGTACGAGGATGATGGAGCAAGGAGTACGACTATGAGTAGCATATATTCAAGTTATAAAGGATATATATGATTGAGTAAGGACTGCCGTTAGACTCATGAGGACAAACTGAAAGCTTTCCCATAATTGTAGGGATACACCAAGGCTCATCTTTAAGTCCTCACCTTTTTGCATTGGTAATGAATGAGTTAAGGAGACATATTCAACATGATATTCATTGGTGTATGCTTTTCACAGACGATATGGTGTTGATAGATGAAACATAGGAGAGAGTAAATGCTAAGCTTAAACTTTGACGGGAAGTGTTGGAATCTAAAGGTATTCGCATAAGTAGGTCAAAGACAGAGGTTCAAATTCAGGGGAAACAGAGGTTCAAATGAGTTAGGGATGAGGATTGGAGATCAAGAAGTACCAAGGAGCGAACGCTTTCGATATCTTGGATCTATCTTGCAAAAAAACGGAGAATTGGATTGATGAAGTGGAAGAGTGCATAGGGTGTGTTGCATGACCGTCATATGCCACTAAAGTTCAATGAAATTTTTTATATGGAACCCTTTAAATAGGAGGTTATCTTACATTGGTAGGATAGACAATTAATCACACATCATAGTTACAATGCAACTTAATTAAATCAAAACATGGCTTTGATAGATGAGAAGACATCAACATGCATATTTAATATAGGGACCATACTTATTGTAGTGCCTACATCAACATGTGAAATGAAGACCTACAGACGCTCCGATTGGAATATGCGATGATGAGACAGAGGCTTATGACCAAAGGGGTAGAGGATGACCTAGAAAGACTTGGAAAGAGACTCTAAGAAAAGACTTGGAGTACTTGAACATAACTAAAGACTTGGTACAAAACCAAGCACAGTGGCATTCTAAGATACATACGGCCGACCCACTTAGTGGGTAAGGCTTTGTTGTTGTTGTAGCAATATTTTATATAGCTCATGATGTTACATGTGATAGTTGGATTATTTCTTTAAATCATTAAAAAATAAGTCTAACCATCAATCGCCACATTATGTGATTTACAAATATGATCTAAAAAGATGATCTCCTAGTAATTTCCAACTTGCAATTATAGTTACCCTTCCTAAATAAAATTAGGAAAATGTTAGAATATTGTAGACCCTATTTTGTAGACCACATAATGTAGTGGGTGATGGTTATAGATCCCTTTTTAATAATGTGGTTCATATTTTGACATTTTGTCACTTAGTACTACGGTCTAGTGGTATTTCACTTGTAAGTGAGAGATCTTAGGTTCGATTCTCCCTAAAGAAGAATTTGAACCATATTATTACTAGTTCATTGTGAGGATAAACCCACCCCCTCCCTCTTAGTATAGATAATATTGGTTGTTCAAAAAAAAAAAAAAAGTTCAGCCATCAACCATCACATTATGTAGCCTACAAAATATGATCTGTCTAGCATCACTCATAAAACTAATTTATCTTTAGAGACAAAAAATTAAAATAACTTAGTGACACAAAATAAACTATATGTACACATACATATCGTTTTAGGGTTTTAAGTTTTGGTTTAGAAAAATGATATATGTTTACTAGAAAATGCAGTGAGACAATCTTTGGTCGAGTGTATGTTAATTCACACTTTAATAGAAATAAGGTCTAGTAATACAATTGGATTCCACCTCTTTATGATCTCCTTAGCGTGCGTTTTACTTACGGCAAACACTAATGATTAGGATTTAGAGAGAGAGGGTAGAAAGATCAATTTACGTCTGTTTAATACAGGGACCAAAATGCAAATTATCGTACGTGAAGCTAAATATGCCTCGTAACTACTCGTAGACAGTAACGACAGCCGTACATGAGTTATCAAGTTTGAACCCACCCAACTCCTTCATGGACAATTTGACAGCAATGTTCCTCGAGTTAGTTGACTTAGTTCCTCGAGTTAGTTGACTTAGTTATTAGTTACGTACCTTCTCAAATAGTAAAAACTAACTTAAATCACCATACAAACCAGTTGCTAATTAAAGTAAGCTGGCCACCCAGAATCTGGGCATTTCCTTAAGCTCTGATAAACTCTTAACAAATCATATTGACGGAAACCGTTTATATATGTATATTTATACATACTGAGAAGCTGACTTAAAGCGCTAACTAATTAATAAAATAATATGACGTTATATTACTCGTCAATTCACAGGTACGAATCATTTATATATCCCTCGTATTATCCAACCAACCAATTACATTTAGAAAATCATACCTAGTGGCTGAGGTTGAATCTTACCTCAAGGGAGGTCTTTTACAAATATAAAACTTTATTTTTTGACACCTAAGATACGGTATAGATTGATTGTATTTCTATTTAGGAGTAATTAGGTTTTCATCCTTATTTTTACTACTCTATTGATTAAAACCTTATTACTTTTCAATTTTTGATCAAGGTCCTTTGTATTAATAATATCATTAATTATTTCAATAATAAAATATTTTTTATTTCTAAATATATTCATTTAATATTAAAAATGTAACAATTAGTATATTTATATTTATGGCTAAATTTTTTATCATATATTTTTATTTTTAGTTTGTACCCATTTTTAATTTGCAACCCTTTTTTAATTTGTACCAATTTTCCTTTCAGTTTTAATTTGTACCCATATATTAATTTCTTTTTGTGCCCATATTTTTTAAAGTTTTATTTGTATTGTACCCATATTTTTTTATTTATTTGTACCCATTTTTATTTTTGCTAAATGTACCCATTTTGAAGAATGTACCCATGTTTTGATACAATAATTTTTTGGTTATTTTTTATGAATGTACCCATGTTTACACACACACACACACACAATAGTATATTTATATTTTAATATTTTTAATCCCACAAATTATGGTTTTTTATTTAAAATCTCATTACTATAAACAACTATAAATTTAATTTTTAATTTAAAAAATATAGTAACGTACATAGAAATAAATTATCAATTAATTTCAGGGACTTGGATCAAAAATTAAAAACCAACAAGGTTTCAGTCAAAGATTATTCATAACTAGGGACCGCATCCAAAGTCTCCCTTCTATTTATTTATCTCAACTTAGATGGAGAAACATCTTAGGAAGATAGAGGTAGATTATGATTTTCATACCGCATCAATCATATAGTCACTTAATCCAAGTAATATTTAAGAGCAGATAAATTAGAAGTTCAAGCCAACTAGCTTAAAAACAGTAAGTGATAAATCCTGACAATTAGATTCAGCTATCATGCTCAAAAACTTCGTCCTGGATTAATCTCCTCCGCCCAAAGATGAACGTGAAGTAATTAACAAGTAGAAGAAGCTACATCATTATAACTAGAATAAGAGAATCCCAAATCTATGAACTTCAAGATTGCAACAAAACTTACGAGGTTATGCTATATCTTATACATAAAAAAAATAAAAAATAAAAAAGTTGCTGGATAGGCCATGACTATCCTTGTCCTTTAGTGGCTCTGCCACTGATCATAACCAAAAACGTTTTGAAATAATAAAAAATCCTTTGCAGAGGGAGAGAGAGACTCACATGCTGGGGTTATACGCTGCAAATTAACCCAATGAGACTCCTCTGGCGACGGATGAATTGGAAGAGTAACACTGATCAGAGAGAGAACTAGAAGAGAGGGTTAGAGAGAGAGAGAGAGAGAGAGAGAGAGCTGGAGAGTGTGGACGAGATGTTTACAGAGGAGTCTGAAGTTGACGAATGATTAAATTGTTGGCTGTCATTAATATGGTTTTTGTTTTTTTGGGAAGTCGAAAAATAAAATGAAAAAATGAGTATAAAAACAAGGGGAAAAATGAAAAAGATTGAATGACGTCGTCGATGGGTGGGTGGGAGTTCTGCTTTACACACATCCTGCCAAAAACTTCATGGGCATTCACTTTTCCATTATGTATATAAAATAAAGAAACTAATGAATAGTGTTTGAAAATTTTAAGTTTTACTGATAAAGACAAAATAAAATAAAGAATAAAATAAATAGTATCATGATTGACTTTTTAATGTAAAAATGTGATTTTTTGTTAAAGTGAAAAATATTATTGGCTTTTCGTTAAAACTCTCTATAAAATATATGTAAGATATATAAAGCAATTATGCTTTTCAACAACACAAATTTTGGACAGTTTGGAGTATAAATACTGGTTCACCAATTTTGGAAGAATGGTTGTTAGCAACGAGAGATTTTTTCAGTGTGTTTGCAATATAAGATGATATATCATATGTCATTATACAAATTGTGAAATATTAAAAAATAAAATTTTTTTCTACTTACATAATGACATGTGAAATATCACCTCATATTCAAGTACATTATCATTATCAACATCTTTTCAAAAGGGACCTGGCTTCTCTGCCCTCTCACTTCCCATACACTCTCATCCTCTCTTATTTGTGCGGTCACAGTTAAGTCACGTCAACATTTTATATTATTATTGCTTTTTTGTCTTATTATCTCTATAAAAAAATCAATATAAAATATTGACGTGATTTAATTTAACGGTGATCATACAAAATAGAAGGGAATGAAAATGTATGGAAAGTAGGAGGGCTGAGAAGCCGGATCCCTTAAAGAATCATGAAAGTCAGACGTTTCATGTGTCGGGGGTCGATTCTCAAACATCTGTTACATTACAGACCACTTGTTTACACGGTCACGAGCTATAGCCACTGCTACCATTAAATACAAAGAGAGACAAATTTTATTAATTTCTTGGTGTGAATTCGAAGAAGGTAGGTACTTAAGAATTTCTCATTTAATTTAATTTATTGTAAAGGAGGCATAGATATTAGACAGTCAAATATTAATTCTACCTGTTTATCTCAATCATTTGCAGAGGAGGGTTGATAAAAAGAGAGAGGAGAGAATGCCGAAAGACCCGAACCATTCAATTTCAATCATACTATCCTCATTAGCCCATTTCAATCCTACTGAGTGGAGAATCCTCTCTGCATTTGAAATTTTGGGTTTCACAGATATTAATGATTCTGAAGTTGGAAATTTTCCTCAGTGCTTTCGATTTTAGAGAAGTATCTGTGAGAAGGATGAAAATATCAGCCTAGTCTAATTCAGTGCTCAAAGTTGTTGAAATGTCGACAAATATTGTGGCAGGGATAGAGTATCAGCGTCCCACTTTTTTAGCGGTGATATCAAGGCAGATAGTGGTGCTAATTTGGATGCCAGCCCTGTAATAAACTGGAAGTCTCGCTCTTACTTATGATTTGGTGAATTATATAGTACTTGTAACCTTGTAGTTTATTGCATGCATTACCTGACGAGAAGCGCTGGCGTTAATTTCGTTAGGCTTTGATGCATGTGCATATGCATACAGAGATTTCATTTCAATGCTTTAACGCGAATGAGTGTCAAAATATCCCTTTGCTGTAGCTGGCATCAATATTTCTTTTGTCTGAGCACAAATGTTGGATCTTCAATTAGGTACAGATAAATTTTTTAAGTGAGAGGATGGACGATATTATATTGTCAGAAAACTATTCGATGAGAATGCATCATCTTAGCATGTTTATCTGAAGAGTTCTTTTTTTTTTCTTCCATCAAAATATGAATGCTGACGCTGTGTTTATAAAGAAATAATCGGATACATTTTTTCATGCAGCAAAAGCCAACTACTTTGGCTGGAATCCGTTCTCTCGAACTGCTTAAAGAAGATGAGATGGCGTTTGATAACCTTTATTGTGTAGCCTTCCAGATGATGGGAGATTTTTTAATGTGACCGGTACACCACGTGTCATTATACAAATAGTGAGATATGTGTGCTAAAAAGTTAATAACTTAAAAAATAAGGGCATGTTTGGTATCATATTTGAAATTTTTTATAATTTCTCAAAACATATCTTAAGAACATTTCTTGAAAACAATTTTCTTTAAGACTCAAAAACCTGATTGGTTTGCGATTTAAAATTTTTAAATCTTATGACTTAAATTAAACAAAGAGATCTAAAAAGAGGAGAGGGAGACAGATGAGAGATGATGAAAGAAAGTAAGAGATGATTGAAGGAAAGAGAAAGAAAAGAGAGGATCGGACAAAATAGAGAGGAAGATGAGTGAGAGAAAATCAAGAGAATGAAGAGAGCAGATTGATAGAGAGAAGAAAAAGATAAAAAAAAAAAAAAAGAGGAGAGAGAAAGAAGAAAAGAGAAAGAGATAGTTTTGGAGTGAGAGAGAAGGAATGAGAGAAAAGAAATTAGTGAGATTAAATTTAAAAACTTTAAAAACTCATTTTTTATGTTTTTAAATAATAGACTATATTTTTAAGTTAGTCTTAAGTTCATTTTTTGAAAATAGTCCTACCAAACAAGTTTTTAAGGCTTAAAATTTGAAAATTATTTTTAAGTTTAAAAAGTTGAATTCAAGTAAAGTACCAAACATGTTCTAAAATTTCCCACCACTCCTATTACCTATTAAAATACGTGGTGTACCATTTTGTTTTCATCCCAGCTAAAAATTTCTCCCAAATGATGGATGCTCAATGGCTCGTAAAGCGTTCTTCTTATATGGACTTCAATGTAAATGACTTTGTCGCTCCGCTTGCGAATTTAAGATACAAAGCGCTGCATTCTTCTTCTCCTGACTCTGTTTCAATTTTTTCCAGGATGTTATGAAGTCTACGACAAGTCAGTTAGAACTCGAGCTTGCACTCGAAGATGTCGGCTGTGTAAAAGATTTACCCGCATACAATTTGTTGAGAAAATAATCCCTCTCTCTTTTGTAAACCTTTTATTTTTTATTTTTTTGTAAGTTTTCATTCCTGCAATTCTTTACTCTAATGTTCTCACCATCGGCAAGATCATAGATGAAATTCTATCTGGAAAATCTAGTAAAGTTACCAATGTAAAATATTTTCCTTCTCATTGACGAAGAGATCAGAAACTTCGGGTTCCCCCTCCCCTATTTGGTTCAGGTCTTATCTTGTGATGGTCTACGCTATCCTCCACACAACTAGCTCGGAGGTTTGGGTTCCCCCTCCCAGTTTGGTTCAAGTCTTGTCTCGTGATGGTCTACCTTGTCCTCCACGCAACTAGATCGGAGGTCTGGCCATTTTCTCTCCCCCTCCTGCTTTTGTTAGCACGTTTGGCTATAGTGGAGCTTCGAGCTATCTGGGACGATTATCCCCCTTTGTTTCTGTCGAAGTTTCACTTGTTTTCTTTAGTGAAAGTTTGATAGAAAAACAAATGCCAATAGCCATTTCATTTACTTCCAAAAAATGCCAATGACTATTTGGCCTAGCGGTACCTAGACTCTACTTTGTTTATAACTCTGTAACACACTTCAAATTTCATAAATTACTGTTGTTAAATTGAAGAAAATTGATAGGACCAAATTATGTATACTCTCCAAATGATCCTTCGTGTGCTGGGTATACTTCTTCTACGCGTCTTTCTCGTGGCGGAAAGAGAACAATTGAAGAACGATAAAAATTAGATATTTCAAGTGTGTTTGATTCTCTGTTGTTTGGTCGATTCCACCTACTAACGCGGTTACGAGCTATTTCTACCTATAAATGTTGATACGAGTTTTAGTTTCTTGGGTGTGAAGAAAGGTTCTTCAGTATGTCATGTTAATACTAGTGAAGGATGCAAAGAAAACAATCAAATATTAATTCTACCTGTTTATCCCAATCAGTCTGGTAGGTGAGTATCATTATAGCACACTAGTTTGGACTAATGTTCCAAACAACATTCCAATCCAAACACCCTGCAGAAATCCATAAAATGAGTTATTCAGAAAGTAAATGGAGGAGAGAACACGACTATTGAAGTGATTTAGTAGGGGGCTCGCTTGATAACCATTTCGTTTTCAAATTTCATTTGTTTTGCTCTCTTTTCTTGTTAGTCATTTCAACGTTACACAACATGCATCGGACTCCAGTCTCAAAACCCATTATCGAGGACCCCTGAAACAAACCCTAAATAAAAATAGATTGAGTGACAAGAAGATAGAGAGCGAGTAACTTACTTTGACTTGCATTTTTAGAGGATAACCAAGCACAACTCCAACAGGAATTCCTATGATGTAATAGCAGCCTAGGTTCACATATGCTACATATTTCTGCCATCCAGCTCCCAGAGCAACTCCTGTAGATGAAAGATTCGTTACGTTATAAGCTTTTCAAGAGTACGAGTATGATGGAGCAATGAGTACGAGTATGAACAGTATATATCTAAGCAATAAAGGATATGTATGATGGAGTAAGGACTACCGTAAGAATTTATGAAGTACAAATCAAAAGCTTTTTCATAACTGAATCAATGCTATCTTTAAGTCCTTACCTTTTTACATAGGTAATAGATAAGTTAAGGGGACATATTCATGATAATATTCCTTGGTGTATGATTTTCGCAAACGATATAATGTTGATAGATAAAACTCAAGAAAGAGTAAATGCTAAGCTTAACCTTTGGCGGGAAATGTTGGAATCTAAAGGTATTCGCATAAGTAGGTCAAAGACAGTATATGAAGTGCAAGTATAGTAGGAACGAAGGTTCAAATAAGTTAGGGGTGAGACTTGGAGATAAGAAAATACCAAAGAGTGAACGCTTTCAATATCATAGATCTATTTTGCAAAAAAAAAAAAAAAAAAAAAAAAACAGAGAATTGGATGGAGACTAAACCACTTAATATAATATGGATGGATGAAGTGGGAGAGTGCACATCGGGTGTGTTATGAGACTATCGTATGCCACTAAAGCTCAAAGGGGAAATTTTTTATAGGACGGCAATAAGGCCATCAATGGTTTATGGCACGGAATGTTGGCGGTCAAGTATCAACACGTACACAAAATGAGTGTAGCGGAGATGAGAATGCTTTGTTGGATCTATGGGCACACGAGAAATGATAGGATTAGGAGAGGATATCCGAGATAGAGTAGAAGTAACCGAAATTAAAGATAAGATGAGAGAAAATCGGTTAAGATGGTTTGAACATGTGAAACGAAGACCTACAGACACTCCGGTTAGAAGATGCAATTACGAGACACAGACTCAAAGCCAAAGGGGTAAAGGAAGACCTAAGAAGACTTGGAAAGAAATTTGAAGAAAAGACTTGGAGTACTTGGACTTAACAAAAGACTTGGATCAAAACCGAGTGCAGTGACGTTCTAGGATTCATATGGCCAACACCACTTAGTGGGATAAGACTTCATTGTTGTTGTTGTAGCAGCCATATTTTATAGAGCACATGATGTTACAGGTGATAGTTGGATTCTTTCTTTAAATAATTAAAAAAGAAGTTCAACCATTAACCATCACATTCTGTGATTTACAAAATATGGTAAAAAAAGATGGTCACCTAGTATTTTCCAATTTGCAACTATAGTTACCCTTCTCAAATAAATTAGGAACATGCTAGAAAGACTATATTTTCAGACCATATTTTGTAGACCACATAATGTGGTGGGTGATGGTTGGATTCTTTTTTAATGAATTTAAGGAGTCCAACCATCACCCGTCTCATTATGTGGTCTACAAATTTTTTTTAATGAATTTAAGAAATTCAATTATCAACCGTCACATTATGTGACCTACTAAATATTGTATCTATAGCATCACTCATAAAATTAATTTATCTTTAGAGACAAAAAAATTAAAATAACTTAAGTGACACAAAAAAACCATACATACGTATCGTTTTAGGGTTTAAGTTTTGGTTTAGAAAAATGATATATGTTTACCAAGAAATGCTTGTGAGATAATATTTGATAGAGCATATGTGACTTAACAATTTAATAGAAGTAAGATTTAGTTAGGCTTGTAGGTCCCACCTCTATTATATAGGTGATTCACATATCGTCTACAAATGTAATTTTCAAAATATAATCTCTGTAACATTTTAATTAAGGCAAACACAAACGATTATAAAATAATATTAATTATGGCAAACACAGCAATGAAAGCCGTACAGTGGTTATCAAGTTTGAACCACCCAACTCCTTCATTGACAGCAATGTTCCTCGAGTTAGTTGACTTATTTATTAGTTTCCCTTCTCAAATGGTACCATAACCAGTTGGTATTACCTTAAGCTCTGATCAACTCTAACAAATCATATTGACAGAAACCGTTTATATATGTATATTTATATGTACCGAGAAGCTGACTGAAGCGCTAACTAATTAATAACATAACATGGCGTTATATCACTCGTTAGTTTACAGCTATGAATCATTTTCTATATCCATCGTCTTATCTCGTGATGGTTTGCCCTGTCCTCCGCACAACTAGATCGGAGGTTCGGGTTCCTCCTCCCTATTTGGTTCAAGTCTTATCTCGTGAAGGTCTATCCTGTCATCCACACAACTAGAGTGGAGGTTCGGGTTCCCCTCCCTATTTGGTTCAAGTCTTATGTCGTGATGGTCTACTCTGTCCTCCATACAACTAGATCGGCTTTTGTTAGCCACTTTTGGCTATGGTGGAGCTTCGACCTATTTGGGACGATTATCCCTCTTTGTTTCTGTCGAAGTTTCACTTGTTTTCTTTTTAATGAAATCCAGTTTGATATAAAATAAAATAAAATGCCAATACCCATTTTATTTACTTCCCAACAATGCCTATGAATATTTGACCTAGAGGCACATAAACTCTACTTTCTTTAGGACGCTCACAGTTGTTGAATTGAAAAGAAAAAAAAAATTGATAGGACAATGGAAAATAATGCGGGCTGGGTATACTTCTACGCGTCTTTCTTGTGAAGGAAACAGAACAACTGAAGAATGATAAAAACCAGACATTTCACGTGTTAGCATTCGATTCTTTTTTATTTGTTCGATCTCACCTGCTAACGCGGCTACGAGCTATTTGTACCTGTAGATGTGGATACAAGTTTTAGTTTCTTGGGTGTGAAGAAGGTTCTTCACTATGTGTCATGTTAGTTTTAGTGAAGGTTGCAAATAAAACAATCAAATATTAATTCTACCTGTTTATCCCAATCAGTCTTGTAACTGAGTATGATTAGCACAATAGTTTGGACTAATGTTCCAAACAACATTCCAATCCAAACACCCTGCAGAAGATGATTGATAAAATGAGTTATTCAAAAAGAAAATCAAAGAGAAAACAAGACTATGGATGTTATTTAGTATGGGCTTGTTCGATAACCATCTCGTTTTCAGTTTTCATTCACTTTTCTGAAAACTAAAAATGAAATTCGGTAACCACTTTCAGTTTTCATTTGTTTGTCTCTCCTTTCTCATCAATCAATTCAACGTCACAAAACATGCATCGAACTCCAGTCTCAAAAGCTAGTATCAAGGACCACTCAAACGAACCCTAATAAAAATTAGATTGAGTGAGAAGGAGATACAGAGAGTAGCTTACTTTGACTTGCATTTTTAGAGGATAACCAAGCATAACTCCAACAGGAATCCCTATGATGTAATAGCAGCCCAGGTTCACATATGCTACATATTTCTGCCATCCAGCTCCCAGAGCAACTCCTGTCGATGAAAGATTCGTTACGTTATAAACTCTTCAAGATTTATAATACGTTCCTTCGGAAGTAAGAATTCGGCAGTAAGAAACGTTCTTGATCCGGTACTTGAAGGCACAAACGGAAATTGTTTTCTTCAAGGTATCTGTTTAGCTATGACTGCGTATTCAGAGAAATGGCGACATTACCAGAGAGCACGGGTTGAACGCTGTTCAATAGTATGGAGAAGGCCAACAAAGGAGACAACTCAGCAACCATTTTAGCCACAGCCTCATCGTTGGTGAAAATGTATGCAAGTTGTTCCCTTAGGAATAAGAAAAGCACGAAAAGCACCAATCCAATGACAGACTGATATCGACACAATAACTACAATCGAGAACTTTGCCGCCCTTGAGCTACCTCTTCCAAGCTCATTTGACACTCGTACACTAGTGAAAGATTTCAAGCACACTTCAGTACAACGTTACATTACAAACAAACATATGAAGTTCCAAGAATCTGTTGAAGAAACAAAGCATAGATTCAAAAGTGAGGCATTGCTACGATGAAGAGATCTTAAATGATTTTCATCGCGTTTCCAGAGAACAGTTTTATGAAGAACGAGAATAATAATTAGTACCTTGCAGAAGCCATGAAACCGAGAGATATCATCATTTCCCACCCGGCGATGTTGAGGCTGCAATTATGTCAAAAACATTTAGCACTGGAAACAGTTGGATGATCAGAGATTAAGATCACAAGGAAGAGAAAGGCTCTAAAACTTACCAAATAGATAGGGCATCGATAGAAACTTCAGCGTTTTCCATGTTTCCCGTTAAAAGGACCAAGATAGTGTTGTACCAAAGCTCAAGACTAAATGAATATCAGTTAGAAGCGATTTGTGTCTATGTGAAAGCTCCTAGTTTATAATGTCTCCATGCAGATATTCTCAATGACCGAAATCAGTAAATTTATAACAACTTATACACGCGCACTTAAAGAAACCTGTTTGTACCATACTTGACCAATCCCGAAACTACTGAGCACCGGTCAACGTTATACCGTCAAGGACCTAGAAGAGCTTCCCTTCAACCAGGAGGCCAATCACAATGCGACACGTGTCGACATCAGAAGCCAATCACAGCTCGACACGTGTCAACATCAGAAGCCAATCACAACACGACACGTGTCGATGTTAGAAACAAACTAGAAACTCTCTTCTATAAATAGGGATCATTCTCCCACAATAATCTCTAATGTCATTTTGTACTAAACTATTCACTAGAACTCACTAAACCAGAGCTTGAACCTATGTATTTGTGTAAACCCTTCACAATTAATGAGAACTCCTCTACTCCGTGGACGTAGCCAATCTGGGTGAACCACGTACATCCTGTGTTTGCTTCTCTGTCTCTATTCATTTACGTACTTATCCTCACTAGTGACCGAAGCAACCAAGCGAAGGTCACAAAACCTAACACTTTCTGTTGTACCAAAGTCCTCGCTGATTTTGTGCATCAACATTTGGCACCGTCTGTGGGAAACGACACTTATTCCCACTCTCTTCAACTTTGTCAAGTTGGTTTCCACCGCTCGTACACTCTCTTTTGGCCAAGCATCTCTCTCCGATATGGGGAGCGAAAGAAGCCACAGCACACAGAATGACACCCCTGATGGACCTAGTATGAAGCAACGAAAGCAGGAAGGAAATAGAGTTACTCTTCAAGCTAAAGTCGATGAGCTAGAGGTTCAGAACAACAAGATAGCGATGAAGAATGAAGTCCTCCAGGAACAATATGAAAAACTTTTCGAGATGCTTCACGAGGCTAAGCAGGCTCAAACACACAAGCTCGTCGCCCCTGTCGAAGTCAACAATCAACTGAATGCCCCCCAACACGGAGGGTCGCCGATATCCGACACGGACATCCCTGATAGGGATCGAGCTACACATCAATGTGATAATCAACATGAGACTTCTCTCAACCCAGCTGCTTCAACCCGAAGCAGGAGAAGTAGAGGAAAACACCTCCTCATAGAGGATGTGGAAGGATCAAAAGCTGTCTATCGCGATTGTCGAGACTTCCTAAAGCAACATCGAGAGAATCCCATCCACATAAGCTCGAAGATCAATGACCCAAGGGTTTCTGAAAGACTCGATCCTCTTCCACGACCCAGGCCAGCCGCCAATCTAGAGAAAGGGCAACAAGTCCCAGAAGAATATGAAGGTACTGGGGACTCAGAAACATTCCGACATACTCACTCTAGAAGTCAGTGTGGCGAGTCCAGAGAAAGATCACGCTATCTTGATCAAACTTTCCTACTTCCAAGAGGAGATGGGGACTTAAAGAAGAAAACTTCGGTGGTGCACGACTCCGCTCAGGACCCCCTTGTCCTGCAGCTCCTTGAGGAAGTAAACAAGCTGAAGGCTGAACGTCAAGCCGAGATACCTGACTGGAACCAACCCAGGCCTGGCCCTCTCACAAGAAGGATCCTCAACACTCCCCTCCAAGCGAAGACAAAGCAGAAGCTTGACTTACAGCTCTATACTGGAAGGGAAGACCCGATTGAACACCTTAACCTCTTTGAGTCCACCATGGTATACCGGGGACACACCGACGAAGAACGGTGCCTTCTCTTCCCCTCCACCCTCTCTGGCGGAGCTTTAAACTGGTATTGCCGTCTTCCACCTGAGACAGTAGACTCATTTGAAGAGTTGAGAAAGCTGTTTGTCTCTCAACACATCTTCCAGACCGATCGCTTGCATTCCGCAGATGACTTGTACACTATTCGCCAGAAGCCGGACGAGTCATTACGAAAGTACGCTGGCCGCTTTAGCCATGAGTATTCTCGCTGCGCTGAGGCAGATGACAAGACTGCCCTCAAGGCTTTCACTGCAGGCTTACGTGACTGTTTCTTCAAGTACATGATCAATGCCAACACTTGGAAGACTTACTCTGAGGTGATGACACAAGCTTACAACCATGCCTTTGCCGAGGCAAGGACATATCAAGGGAAACCCCCTACAGTCACCCCTTATCAGCAAGTAGGGAGTGGAGGCCAGATCCAACCGAATGAAAAGACCTCAACCTTCCAAATGGTAGCAGCACACCCCCCTGCCTCATTTAATGCTTCGCCAAGTCAGCAGACATATCAATCTCAGGGCAAAAGGAAAGACTTCCATCCTCACCAATCTCATTTTAATAAAAAGAATAAGGGGCACTATCGCGATAACTCAGGATATCGTCACAATAATGCCAGCCCCCAGGCAGTCAACGCAGTGGGCCAATCACGTGTCAAGACAGGCCCTACCCCGAGGTATGAGACATACACCTCTTTGAATGATACATGTGCTGCCATCTACCCCAGTATAGCTCATCTGATACCAAAGCCAAAGCCAAGACAGCCAGATTACAAGTCCACGAAGAACACAGGCATGTTTTGCTGCTACCACGAGTATAATGGCCATGATAGTGAGAAATGCATTATCCTCCGTGACCATATTGAAGCTTTGGCACGTGAAGGAAAAATTGATCAGTTCCTCCTTCACCCTCCAAGGGATAACCGTAACCAAGGCCAGGTGAATGTGATATATTCCATAAGCGGCGGCACACCCATGTCTGAATCTTCCAATAGGGCCATGAAAAGCAGTGAACGAACTTTGAGACCTGGCCATCAAGTGTTTCACGTGGAAGACATCAGAGGAGGCAAGTATCAAAAGCCTAACTGGGATCCAATATGTTTCTACCCTGAGGAAGAAAGAGGTATCATCTACCCTCACAATGACCCGCTGATCGTGGAAGCTCACATAGCAAATTTTGATGTGAAACGAATCCTGATAGACACAGGTGCTTCAGTCAATATCATGTTTGCTGAAGCTTTCAAGGCACTTAATGTAGCTGAACACTTGCTCGATCGCTCGATTTCTCCTCTGATAAGCTTTTCTGGCGATATTGTGCAACCTTTAGGGAGTATACACTTACCCTTCACCATTGGTACAGGCCCATACACAGCTACTATTACCACTAACTTCCTAGTGGTCAACTGCCCGACGGCATACAATGTCATCTTTGGGCGCACAGGCATCAATGATCTCAAGGCCATGGTATCCACACATATGTTGTTGATGAAGTTTCCAACCCCTTTCGGCAATGGGTACATCAGGGGAGATCAACTTAGTGCTCGATCATGTTACAACACTTCAGTCAAACAACAACACCTGCCTGTCCCCAAGGAGACTCTCTTTATACATAACCAAGTCGTAAAGACCAGTCCAGATGAATCCAACTCGGGTCTTCAGGATGGCAACAGTCAACCCGACGACCCTCGAGATGACTCATTCACCCAGCAAGCACAACCCGCTGAAGAGTTAGAGAAGGTCTCTATCTCCAAAGACCATCCAGACCGCATGGTGAATATTGGCACCACTTTGTCACCACCCCTTCAGTTGTCGCTGATCTCCTTTTTGCAAGAGAACGCCGAGGTCTTCGCTTGGTCATATAAAGATATGCCGGGCATCTCTCCCGATATCATCTGTCACCACTTGAGTATTGATCCCAAGACCAAACCAGTAAAACAGAAGCGAAGATCTTATGATGTTGAACGATACGAGGCGATGAAAACAGAAGTTGAAAAACTCAAGGACATAGGCTTCGTCCGTGAAGTCAATTACCCAACATGGGTAGCAAATGTTGTCCTTGTTAAGAAAAATCCGACCAAGGAAAGTCTTCTGCTTCAAAAGGTCTTGTGGAGAATGTGTGTCGACTACACTGACCTAAACAAAGGATGCCCGAAGGATAGTTTCCCCCTTCCTCTCATTGATAGACTTATAGACTCTACGGCATGGTGTGAGCTCTTGAGCTTCATGGACGCTTATTCAGGATACAACCAAATCCTCATGAACCCCTCAGACCAAGAACACACGGCTTTCACTACTGACAGGGGACTATATTGCTATAAAGTCATGCCTTTCGGCCTAAAGAATGCAGGAGCAACTTATCAAAGACTGGTCAATTCAATGTTCGCCGAACAAATTGGGAAGAGCATGGAAGTTTACGTTGATGATATGCTAGTCAAAAGCAAACATGCTGACCAACACATCACCAACCTATCTGAAACTTTCACCATTCTAAAGAGGTATCGAATGAGGTTGAACCCCAACAAATGTGTCTTCGGCGTGGGCTCTGGCAAATTCTTAGGCTTCATGATTAGCCAACGAGGCATTGAAGCTAACCCTGAAAAGATCAAAGCAATCCTCGACATGAAAGAGCCAATAACTTCAAAAGACATCCAAAGCCTTACTGGCAAGGTGGCAGCCTTAACCAGATTCATCTCTAAGGCCACAGACAGATGTGCTCCTTTCTTCAAAGCACTCAAGGGAAATAAGAAGTACATTACATGGACGGAGGAATGTGCCAAGGCATTCAGGAACCTCAAAGAGTACATGAGTAAAGCCCATCTGCTCTCCAAACCAGAAGTTGGTGACACTCTCATCATCTATCTATCGGTTTCGGCTTCAGCAGTCAGTTCTGTTCTTATTCGAATGGACAGTGGTGTCGAACGGCCCGTCTACTACGCTAGCTAGGCCCTACAAGATGCGGAGACACGATACTCCAACATTGAGAAATTAGCTCTAGCATTGGTCATGTCTGCTCGGAAACTTCGCCCTTATTTCCAAGCACACGCCATCATCGTGCTTACCAATCACCCTCTTCGACAGATACTCCAAAGTCCTGACACGTCTGGACGAATGATCAAATGGGCGATAGCATTGGGTGAGTTTGACATCTCCTACCAACCAAAACCAGCCGAAAAAGGTCAAGCAGTAGCAGATTTCATCGCCGACTTCACATATCCTGTTGACATTGCTTCTACACCTGAAGCAGTAGCTTCATTACCAACGGAAGCTCAGAAAGTAGAATCAACGACCCCAGCATGGAGTCTGTATGTTGATGGCTCATCCAACCAACAGGGCTGCGGAGCAGGATTAGTCCTCACTACCCCCGACAAAGTGGCGATGGAATACGCTATTCGTTTCAAATTCAAGGCATCGAACAACGAGGCCGAATACGAAGCCCTTCTAGCAGGCTTACGTTTGGCCAAACACCTTGGGGTTAAACGAATTGATATCTTCAGTGACTCCCAATTAGTGGTCAACCAAGTCACAAACAACTTTGATGCTAAGGATAGCTCCATGGCAGCATATCTTGCGCAAACGCGACTTTTGCTCAAGCACTTCCACTACCAGATCACCCAAGTTCCTCGAGCGGAAAACAGTCATGCAGACGCTTTGGCTCGCCTCGCCTCGGCAGTGGAAGACAAGATTGGAAGAAAAATTCATGTCGAATTGTTGGCAGAACCAAGCACCATGGTCGCGGAGGTGTGCAATTTACAACAAGAAGATAGTTGGATCACCCCAATTTATAAATTCCTTGCTCATGGCACCCTCCCAATTGACAAAGTCCAAGCTAAGCAGATTCGATACAAGTCTGCCCGCTACCTGATCATTAATGACCAACTCTACAAGTGCGGTTTCACCCTGCCATACCTAAGATGCCTTACACCTGCGGAGGCGGAAATTGTCCTTCGGGAAATACATGAAGGAGTCTGCGGAGATCATGCTGGGTCTCGATCCCTAGCACACAAAACTTTTCACCAAGGATACTATTGGCCAACACTCCACCAAGATGCCATCAGAATATCTCGCTCATGTGATAAGTGTCAACGCTACGCAACTATCCATCACTCCCCTCCCGAGCCGCTCACTCCTATGATCAGCCCTTGGCCCTTCGCCCAATGGGGACTTGATTTGATCGGCCCAATGCCTGCAGGGAAAGGTAAGGTCCGCTATGCAATCGTTGCAGTTGACTACTTCACAAAGTGGGCTGAAGTAGAACCCTTGGCAACCATTACTGAGGGAAAAATAGAAGACTTCGTATGGAAGAACATCCTCTGCAGATTCGGCATTCCCAATGCGATAGTCACGGACAATGGGCGGCAGTTCGACAACAAGAAGTTCAAGATGTTCTGCTCTAAGTTCAACATCAACTTATGTTTTGCCTCTCCAGCCCATCCCCAGTCTAACGGACAAGTCGAGGCCGTTAACAAAATAATCAAGCGCACTCTGAAAACTAGCTTGGACAAAGCTAAAGGTTGTTGGCCAGAATTCGTACCCCAAGTCCTTTGGTCATACCGCACTTCATATCGAACTTCCACAGGAGAAACTCCATTCTCACTTGCTTTTGGTACAGAAGCAGTTGTCCCAGTTAAGCTTGAGCAAGCAACATACCGCATCCAGAACTACATACAGAGTGAGAACGACAAGCAACTCACCCTCAACCTGGATCTAGTCGAGGAACACAGAAATCAGGCTCACCTGCGGAATGTAGCCTACAAGCAGCGCATCTCCAACTACTACGACTCAAGGGTCAAACCTCGCTCTTTCAAAGTGGGAGATTGGGTACTGAAGAAAAGATTACTCTGTGATAGAGTCCCGAGTGAAAGAACACTCAGTCCTAACTGGGACGGACCGTTCGAGGTCGTCGGCATCAGCCGCCCTGGCTCCTACAAGCTCAGAAACTCCGATGGCAAGACCCTTGGCCATCCATGGAATGCTGACCACTTGAAGTACTATTACAAATAGACTCACATTGTACAAGTGTTAAGCTACAGCCGTTCGGCATCCTATGTAACAAAGACCATTTGGTATGAATTCAATAAAGAGGTGATTTAGCCAACTCGGCCATAAACTCTTTTCCATTCTGAGCAATGAAACACTCAAGTGTTGAAGCTTCAACGCAAATGTTTCCAATACAAAACAAAATCTAAGTATGTGTCAACAAGACTATACAAAGGATCTACATCATACATTCCAACACATTCATACATAAACATCATACATTCCAACACATTCATACATAAACATCATACATTCCAACACATTCATACATAAACATCATACATTCCAACACATTCATACATAAACATCATACATTCCAATACATTCATACATAAACATCATACATTCCAACACATTCATGCATAAACATCATACATTCCAACACATCCATACATAAGCCAACTGTGCTTCGAAAGGGTTCAACACACTTTGTGTCATTCGACATTTGCCATAATGTGCCTCGACACCTTGCCCTTATTCTCACCAACTAGGTGATGAAGGAACTCACCTTCGTACCACCAACTAGGTGATGAAATGTACAACCCGTACTCTAATATTATTTGGAAACTTGCCACCCTTATCACCAATCAGGTGAAGAAGGAACTCATCTTCATGCCACCAACCAGGTGATGAAATGTACAACGCGTACTTTCCTTCATGCCACCAACCAGGTGATGAAATGTACAACGCGTACTCTCCTTCATGCCACCAACCAGGTGATGAAATGTACAACCCGTACTCTCCTTCATGTCACCAACCAGGTGATGAAATGTGATGAAAGGTGATTAAGGAATTCACATTCGTACCACCAACCAAGTGATGAAAGCAACCTACCATTCATTCCATTAACCAGAAGACGAGTGGTACAACTTGTACATGTGAACTCCTAGCATTCATAAATAATAAAAAACCATCAAGCTTTACAACTCAACTAGGGGAGCACTTATGCCTAACAAGAGCTATAGTCACCAACAAAGTCTTATTGCAAGCCAACAATGGCTTCAATGCATGGTATACGAAGATCAAGCTCTTCAGCCCTCTTGCATCTGCTTCAGACATTTCTCCTCTGTAACAATGCAAACACTACAACTCATAGAAAGCTTCAAACGCTCTTGATCAAGACTGTTCGAAGCAAATTCAATTTATATGGTTCATCCAAACCTTCGACTACTACAAGATGTGGCTTGCATCACAATCTCTCGCTTAACAGTATGGAAGCAAAATTTGTATACGGTGTCTCTCCCACATTTTCAAATTTCTAGTTTTCCAAAAAAAAAAAAAAAAAAAAAAAAAAAAAAAAAAGAGGAAATTGGAAATTGGGAAATTCAACAAAGCTTCATCAATGGAACACAACTACAATCCTCAAAAGCTTTGCACTATCTTCATCAAGATAGTGTGAAGCAAAATCAATTTATGGTGCCAACAAAAGCTTCATCAATGGAGGACAAATATCAATCTCAAAAGCTTCGCACTATGTTCATCAAGATAGTGCGAAGCAAAATCAATTTATGGTGCCAACAAAAGCTTCATCAATGGAGGACAAGTATCAATCTCCAAAGCTTCGCACTATGTTCATCAAGATAGTGCGAAGCACAATCAATTTATGGTGCCAACAAAAGCTTCATCAATGGAGGACAAATATCAATCTCCAAAGCTTCGCACTATGTTCATCAAGATAGTGCGAAGCACAATCAATTTATGGTGCCAACAAAAGCTTCACCTATAAAGCTTCAAACACAAAGCTTCACCTATCAAGCTTCAACCCCAAAGCTTCACCTATAAAGCTTCAAACACAAAGCTTCACCTATAAAGCTTCAACACCAAAGCTTCACCTATCAAGCTTCAACACCAAAACTTCACATACAATACCAAATTTCAACACCAAAACACATAAAAGCTTCACACATTCTTCATCAAGATAGTGCGAAGCTAATTCCAGTGGAGCTGAATTTTGGACATCTTATAGTTCTTGAGCAGATGAACAACTTTCACGAAGGAAATTTTTCTATTTGAGCGACGGAAGTTAGAGTGTTGAAGCTCCAAACATGACGGTCAGATTTCTGCAAGCTTCAAAGCTGCTGCGGTGTTTCGAAGATCTGGAAATATTCAACCGTTAGTTTGTTCTGAATTTTTGATATGTTATGGAAGAGATGATGAGGAACAACTTCGATGAAGAAATTATGTTGATCTGAACAAGAGAAAATGGAGTTTCGAAGCTCACAACAAGTCTGACGGGTTAACAGAAAATTGATGAACAGTTACTCATCATACTTGAATTTCTGAAGTTTTACTACTCCGATGGATCTAAAATTTGGATATGTTGTAGTTCACAAGATAAGGAACAACTTTCATGAAGATGACTTTGCAATCTGAGCTATAGAGAATGGTGTTATCTTGCATCCACTCAGGCTGATTAGTGGAAATGAAAAGCAATTCCACCAAAGAAAAGATGAAAAAGAGAGAAAAGCTACTAATTGCACTTGATCTTGTCTAGTCAATAGCATGCAGCATCAAACACACAAAAGTTGGAAATATTTTTAGATAAAGCATATACGAATGTGTGACATCGAAACAAGGATTCGTTACTTTGACAAATTAGTAACAAGCGAAACACCTCATTCGGCAACTCTCTTCGCCTGAAGACTTGGGGGACTCCCACCATATGCTACTGCACCTTGATACTCGACAGTCTCACAACCACTCAGTGACTTGGATTTTTCAAGTCTTCAACCGAGAAGTTTTCCTCACTCGGGAAATTAAGGGAACACTACCTCAAACTACACGCTTCACTCATAAAGCTTCAACAATACAGGTTTCAACAAAAGAAAAAATTCAAAGAACTTTCTGAAGAAGGCATTGGTGTATTTAACACAATATGTTGAAATGAAGCAAAGCTTATTTATTAATATTTTCGATAAGCCATAAATATGTACATATACATGAGTCAAAATAAACAAACAAAAGGGAGCATTCACAAAGGTTGCTTAGGGGAAGTCTCAGCAGTCGGTAGAGCCCCAGAAAGAGAAAGCACCGGAGGGTGGTTATCCGGAGCCTCAGTACTTGACAAAACCCCAGAAGGATGAGGCATTGGAGGTTCATCATTTGAAGCTTCATTACCAGGTACAGCCCCAGAGGACGAAGGCAATAAATGCCTTTGGAATAAACCCACAAACCGCTGATGATCAAGTAAAACCTTACCATCAGATTCCTTCATCTGGTCAAGCTTCCTCTTCATGTTTGTAGCATAGTCATGGGCGAGCCGATGCAACTGTTTATTCTCATGCTTGAGCCCTCTAATCTCCTGTTTCAGACTCATCACTTCAGCAGCCAATGATTCAACTTGGCGGGTTCTAGCAAATAGGCGTTGGGCCATATTAGACACAGAACCTGCACACTGAACACTAAGAGCCAGCGAGTCCTTAACAGCCAACTCATCAGACCGTTTGGAAAGTAGTCTATTATCTTTGGGAGTGAGAAGGTTCCTGGCCACCACTGCAGCGGTCATATCATTCTTCATCACAGAATCCCCAACGGTAAGAGGACCAGTAGGGGATATGAAGGATGGGCGCCATATGTTGTCTGGAGAAGGCGTGGCTGTCTCTTCTCCAAGGTTCAAGTCAAAACGACGGTCGGAGGGTCCAGACATTTTCAAATGTGTTGAAGAGGGAAGAGGTCAGACAAATCAAGATCTTAGAAGTGCAAGAAGGGAGCTTCTACTGGTAGAGATTCAAGTGTGCTGTAGAACTTAATGCCAGCCTCTATAAAAATCTGCACTCGACGGAGCTTCAGAAATCGAAGAGGCGTTTGCTTTATCAAAAGCTGGGCTGCTCAGAGACCACGAGGGCCGATCTCAGAAATCGAAGAAGCACCTGCTTTTTCAGCCTCGTCAGCACCTGTCACATGCACACTCAGCTTTGCGAAAATTACGGGCAATCTGTCGAAGATTTCTGGTGAAGTAGAAAGCACGTGAATCTTACTGTTCAATCACCGCTCTCCACATGCACCATCAACTCCTCGGGTACCACATATAACTTTGTCAAAGATCTCTGACAAAGTTTAGGCACGAGAATTTCGAAGTTCCAGCTACCCTACTATTACCCACAAGGGTAAAGGAACAGCACCACTACTTGACAACTGGAAAGTCCCTATGTGTGTCGACCTCCGTGTTTTGCGGCAAGACAGGTTGGCAAGAACGTCCAACCTTTACTCACATTCGAGAAAAGACTCCCAACATAATTACTTTCTCAAAAACCGAAGTATCACCGCTTTCCGAATCTCGAGAGTCAGATCCTCGACGGGATTGCTTGTTCGAAAACCGAAGAGGCACAACTCTCAAAACTTCGAGAGCCAGATTTCCTTAGATAAAGCTTGTCTGTAATCTTCACACGTAACATCAGCTTTCCAGATACCACATACCACTTTTTCAAAGTGCTCTAACAAAGTTAAAACACGTGAAGCTGGCAGCTCCCACTACATTGCTGTGACCAAGAAGGGTAAAGGAATAGCATTACTACTTGTTATTGGGAAATCCCTATATACATCGACCTCCCTCCTCAACGGACAGGCAAACCTGCAAAAATGCTCAACCCTTTCTCGCATTCGAGAAGGCACCCTCAACATAATCTCTCGAAATACTCAGCTTTATTTCCCCCCGATAATACCTCAGCAAAAAAGCCACACCAAGAACAAGAGTATCTCATATCATCAGGGTCGAAAGCAAGAGTATCCCATATCATGCTTTCTCCCTGTCTTTGTCTTTGTCCTTGTCCACACCTGCAGGACAAGGAGAAAGAGAGCAGTCAGTCGGAACCTGAAATCAAACCTCCAATCTGGAACTGACTGCCTGGAACCTTTGCCTGGTTGCTTACTTAGCATTGCTCTCGAGTACTCATCCTCAACTGCTGTCAAGGTCACGAATTCCACCGGCAAATACCTCATGACAGTTGATCAGATATTGGCTCTTTACACTGAAGCTGCCAAGCGTGGATGAGTCACTATGAAGGAATGTTCTGAATGACCATTTAAATGCAAAGGTTGCACACCACTTCTGCCATGCAAAAGATTGAAGCAGAAGGTTCAACGGTGAGCTGAAACAGATCACTACAGCACGACACCTTTCCATACCACATTCATTATTCCGTCAACAGCAAAAGTATCCCATATCATCAAGGTCGAACGTACTCTAGATTTGATGGACTTGTTTTGACCCTCAAATTCTTGAGTCGGCCTTATACTCTGAAAGGAACCAGAAAACCCTCTAGCACAGTTCAAGAATAAGCCTGTGGAAAGTTACTTCTTCAAAAGCAAAAGTATCTCATATCATCTCTTCTCCATTTGCTTCTCCTTATCTTGGCAGCTGAATGAGAGACAAGGAGAAGGAGAACAATCAACCGGAAGCCGAAGTCGAACCTCCGATCCTGGGTTGCTTGCTTGGAAGTTTGACTGCTTACCTTGTCTGTCACCTCTTTCGGCAGATCTCCTAGCTCAGCGACTTGGGGGACTCCTACTATAGGGTTTGTATCGCACTTGACCAAGCCCGAAACTACAAGTAAGCTTTAAGTGAAATTGATACATTACCTTGTGCATCTTCATCGGTTAAAGATACCACCCATGGATGGAGGAAAAGTACTTCCAGAGAAGATGCCACATCTACATATGAGACAGATAAGGCACGTGAAAATGATACCACACTTCAGAACTTAGAAGTTTCGTGATTACTCAATGGCTTGGATCTTGCAAGTTCCCAACCGAGGAGCTTCCCTCACTCGGGAACTTAGGGGAGCACTGTTTGTACCATACTTGACCAATCCCGAAACTACTGAGCACCGGTCAACGTTATACCGTCAAGGACCTAGAAGAGCTTCCCTTCAACCAGGAGGCCAATCACAATGCGACACGTGTCGACATCAGAAGCCAATCACAGCTCGACACGTGTCAACATCAGAAGCCAATCACAACACGACACGTGTCGATGTTAGAACAAAACTAGAAACTCTCTTCTATAAATAGGGATCATTCTCCCACAATAATCTCTAATGTCATTTTGTACTAAACTATTCACTAGAACTCACTAAACCAGAGCTTGAACCTATGTATTTGTGTAAACCCTTCACAATTAATGAGAACTCCTCTACTCCATGGACGTAGCCAATCTGGGTGAACCACGTACATCCTGTGTTTGTTTCTCTGTCTCTATTCATTTACGTACTTATCCTCACTAGTGACCAAAGCAACCAAGCGAAGGTCACAAAACCTAACACTTTCTGTTGTACCAAAGTCCTCGCTGATTTTGTGCATCAACAAAACCTAAGGAATAAAGGGACAAAATAAAGCCGAAACAAATAGAAATTCTTACCAAAGCATAACGCATGACAGAGAAAGCTTGAGGACATCCCAGAGATCAGTAAAAGCTAACATCGAGAAGCCTGTCCATGTTTCGGGGCATCCTCCACATAGAATAAACAAAAGCTGACCCAGGTTGGGTAACCAATATGATATAAGCGTTGATACCATTACACCGGGAACCCCAAACTTAAATTTCACACTCAAAAGCCAGCAAAGAAAGATGTGGATTCCAATTGAAATCGCTGACACATATGCAACGATTATATTTTTGCTTTGCGTTTGTAAGTACATTTGGCAGGTAAATGAGACCACAAATGCAAAAAGCACAGGGATTACCCATAGAGAAATATATCCTGCAAATTTTGAAATATTTTCTTCTTGGCCTAAAGCCTCTAAAATGGGGGTTGTAAAAACGCAAAGAGGAATGAGGAATAATGTGCCTACAAACACTACTATCCATGACCTTTGAAGATGTATCCCGAGCATGTGGTACTGTTTTGCACCATACGATTGACCGCAGAGAGTTCCCAGCGCACTTGCCATGCCAAGCTGTAGAATAACAGATTTAGAAACATCGATCAGTCAGATCACAAAGATAAGTCTAGAAGTTATGGTTAAGTTTCCGTAGAGCAGATAACTTCGTGAACTAAATGGTACAGTAGCCATTAGAAAATAATGCTTATCTCACATTGCATCTACAATTAGGAAAACAAATGATAAACCATAATGTGGTTGGGGTAATACGTTTTTTCATTTACAAGTTGGGATACATGGATCACAAGACAAGTCGTAAAGTAAAGAAAACTTGACGAATAAGCAATGGCTGATATTTGAAGAACTAGTATCCGATACAAACACAACATTAAAGCTTTAACTGCTTATAAACTGAAGGTTTTAGCAGTAAACAAAACTTTATCTGCTTTAAACGCAACTTCTTTCGAACTAATTTATCGTGGAGTTCAAAAACTGCGAAAAGAAATAGTAAAGGGAGCCAAAATAAACATACCAAGATGCCGTTTGCGAACCTGACAAGTACGGTGAACACGAGTGAAAAAGCCGCCAACTGCGTAGAGCCAATGTGGCCGATAAACGCTTGACTGATGACATTTGTCCCAAAAGTCGCAACTCCGGTGAATGTTGCAGGGCCAGCCACCACCCATATCTTCTTGGTTTCAATCCATACCTTTCTTTTCAATGACAATTCCTCATTGCCATCAATAATTCTAGTCTCTTCTTCTCCAACACTAGTCTCTTTTGCCAAAAGACTCTTTTTAATCTCTTCTCCCATGTGATGTGGCCAAGTGAGTCTAGTTACTTGATCTACAAGGTAAGTGCCAAATATAAATACAATTGCCTTTAGAGTGAAGTCTCAACTTTCTTATCAAAGGACGTTAACTTACGTTTCCACATTTTTTTTTTTGTATTTTTGACAAACAATAATTTCATTTTAATTACAAAGAGAGGTTCAAACTTTGGGTGCAGAGAATGAGCACACTACTTTAGTTACATGGACTTATTAATTTAAATATGCGCTCTCACAATTGATGAAACATAAGACTATTTGCGCTCCCACATTTTATGAAATGGCAAACTATATCAATTATAAAAATAATATTCATTTTCTCTTGTAAATGAGATGTTTTAAAATCCTTTTTGAGAACATTTGATTCGATATAATTAAAACGATACCAAAAAGATATAAATCGAGGAAATAATATCGGAACTCTTTTGCAAAGAAGACTTTGAAAAGTCGTGAATCTAAATATGCCACATTCCCAAGCAAGAACGACCGTTCAGAAAATTCATTCATTTATTAAGTTTGAACACACCCAACTGGTGATGTTGACTTTTTTTAGTCAGTAAATTGTAGTAATGGTCCATCAACTTTAATCGAATCGGAACAATGATCCTTCAATTAAAAATTCATTACCATTGGTCCCTCAACTCATTAAAATGTGTAGCTATGGTTTTTTTCGTCAACTCCGTCATAATTCTGTCCAAATAAGTTATGTTGGAATAAATTGGATTAAAGTTGAAGGATCATTTTCCAGTTGGATTAAAGTTGATAGACCATTGATACAATTTTTCTTATTTGATTTCCATATTTGTCATTTGATTCAACCTCACATGACTAATTTTGACGAAAGTTCTAACGGAATTGACGAAAATGATCATAGCTGCATCTTTCGATGAGTTGAGGGACTAATATTAATGGATTTTTAGTTAAGGGACCATTGATACAATTTACTCTTTTTAAGTTGAGGAAAAACTTGCTAGAGAGATAGTTTAGATCATATTTTATAGATTCTATAATGTAGCGGATGATAATTAGATTATTCTTTAAATTATTAAAAAAGAAGTTCAAATATTAAGCGGCAGCATGTGGTTTAAAATGGTCTAAAAAGACAAAAATGTGTTGTAAGTGAATAGTATCAGGATTGACTTTTTAGAGTAAAAATGTGGTTTTTTGTTAAAGTGAACAGTACCGAGAACTTTTCATTAAAGCTCTCTTAAAAATATGGTCTAAAAAGACATATTCCTAGCATTTTCTTACTTGCAATTATAGTTACCCTTCTCAAATAAAATCAAGAAAATGCTAGGAAGGGTATTTTTAGATCATCTTTTTGTCGACCACATAATATGACAGTTAATGATTATTATTATTATTATTATTAATTTAAAGGAGTCTAATCATTAACTGGCACATTACGAGGTCTACTAAAAATGGTCTCTCTAGCATCAATAAAATTAATACCTCTAAGGAAAAAAAAGTAAAAATAACTTAAGTGACAAAACATAAACTATATGTGTATATATACATATCGATTAAGGGTTTAGGTTTAGAAAATCGATATATGTTTACTAGAAAATGGTAGTAACACAATATTTGGTAGACTATACGTGAATTAATACTCAAACATAAATATGGTCCACTAATACAAGTAGGTCTCACTTTTATAATAGAGATTATTCACATGCCGTCTACAAATATAATCTTCAAAATGTGGTCTCCATATCATTTGTAGCATGATATACAAAACAAGACACAGATCTAGAGAGAGGGTAGAAAGATCCATTTACGTCTGTTTAATACAGGGACCAAAATGCAAATTATCGTGAAGCTAGATATGCCACTCAACTACTATTACACAGCAATGACAGCCGTACATTGCTTATTGACAGCAATGTTACTCAAGTTAGTTAGCTTAGTTATTAGTTACCCTTCTCAAATAGTAAAAACTAACTTAAATCTCCATACAAACCAGTTGCTAAAGTAAGCTGGCCACCCAGAATTTGGGCATTACCCTCAAGCTCTGATAAACTCTTAACAAAATCCATATTGACAGAAAACCAATTATATATCTATGTACATTTATATATAAAGAAGGCTTAAGTGCTAACTAATTAATAACATAATACGACACTATATCACTCGTCAATTCGGAGCTATAAATCATTTAGAAAATCATACCCAAAAACGCTTAAAAACAATAATAGACTTTGCAGCATGCTATGAGAGAGAGAGAGACTCACCAGCTGGAGTTAGACGTTGCAAATTAATCCCAGTGACACTTCTCTGGCGACGGATGAGTTGGAAGAGTAACAAAGAGAGAGGAGTAGAGAGAGACAGCTAACTGGAGAGTGTGGAAGAGATCGTCTACACAGAAGTCTGAAGCTGACGAATGAATAAATTATTGGCTATCATTAATATGGTGTAATTTTTTTTGGGAAGTTGAAAATTAGAAGGAAAAAATGAGTATAAAAAGAAGGAAAAAAAAGATTGAGTGACGTCATCGACAATGGGTGAATACGAGTAGAAGGGTAGGGAGGTGAATTATCTCTTTTCCTAATTTTTTTTTTCATCTATTTAAATGGTTTCGATTAAGTCACGTTAATATTTTATACTAATTTTTTTTATAAAGTAATAAGATACAAAATAAAATATAAGACAAAAAAAAGATTAAATGAGATTAAAAAAGAAAAAGAAAAAGAGAATCCTATTTCAAACAGTAGAAGGTGTTTGCATGGCCTGAAAGTTGAAACTTTCCGACTGATTAAAACCAGTCCCTGTCAAAACTGGCCAGAGAAAAAGAAACCTCACTGCTTTTCCAGCCGATTACAAGTAGTAGCTGTCAAAACTGGCCAAAGAAAAAGAAGAATATGGATTGAGTGCCCTCCCCATCCTATACCTTCCTTATGTCTTTTTATTTCTGTGGTCACAGTTAAGCCACGTCAATATTTTATATTTTAATTGTTTTTTATCTTATTATTTTTATAAAAAATTAATATAAAATGTTAACGTGGTTTAACCGTGATCACATAATATAGGAGAACATGAGAAAAGTATGAGATGAAAAGGGCAGACAATTCAAGTCCGAAAAAGAAACCTTACTGCTTTTTACACATCCTGCAAAAAAACTTCTTGGGCATCCACTTTTCCAAAATATATATATATATGTAGATTTATAAAGCAACTATACTTTTCAACAACACGATATTTTGGACGGTTTGGAGTTTGAATACGGGTTCACCAATTTTGGAAGAATAGTTGTTAGCAACGGGATATTTTTCAATATGTCCAAATTATAGGCTAATACATTACATATTATTATAATGACACTTAAAATAAATTCTTTATTTATATAATAACATGTAGAATACCATTATGTATTTCGAGCACGTTAAAAAATTTATTATTAATAACATCTTAAATGTTTTGGCCAGGAGGCCTACCAACACAATGACAAAGTTTTGGTGAGCTCTTTAGTATTGGGGTCCACCATAATTAATTAGAGTACCATTATGTATTTCAAACACGTTAAAAAATTTATCATTAATAACATCTTAAATGTTTTGGCCAGGAGGCCTACCAACATAATGACAAAGTTTTAGGTGAGCTCTTTAGTATTGAGGTCCACTATAATTAATTAGAATGTTATAAATATGTCAAAGTTAGAGAGATAACCTTTTTAGTAAATGTGGAGTAAAGCAGGTGTAAAATGTTACACTGAAATTATAGCACTATGGGATGACAAATAAAAGAAGGAGGAATAGATGATGTTATTGAGCTTTCCTTCTTTCTGTATGCTTTTTCTGTATATACATCGATGACAGTAGAAGTGCTCTATTTATAGAGTGAATCCATATGAACAAATACTTAAAGTTTGAAATTTACAACTCATAGCTTTGAAAATACAACATTTTGTTTCCAAAGTCTTCATCATATTTGTGTGGGTATTGACAAAGAACTTATGTGGGCATTCATCAGATAGCCGATGGTTTCATCAGCTAATGTTTTCAACTGCCAATATTGACTACCAATGGTTTCAACATAGAAAACTTTATTATAATTCTTCGAAAATATTACTTTTTTTTTTAAACAAACGATATTATCTACATGAAGAGGGAGGGAGTGGTCTCAGCCTCACAATGGGCTAGCAATAATGTGGTTCAAACTCACATTTAGCTAGAATCAAACTTTAGATCTTTCACTTACTTTTAGATTAATAACTTAATAGTAATCAACTTAATACTTCGGTCCGGTGGTATTCCGCTTCCTTTGTAAGTAAAAAGTCTTAGGTTCGATTCTCATCAAAGACAAATTTGAATCTCATAAATGCTAGCTCATTGTGAGATTTAGCCACTCTCTCATCCCCTAGTATAGATAATATCGTTTGGTTTAAAAAACAAAAAAACAAAACTTAATAGCAATGCTAGATAGACTTAATTTGCAAAATAAATAATGTGTAACCTATAAAAAATAAGCACGTTAATCAACACTTAGTAATAATTCAATTGTCATCTTTCATGCCATTTAGTTTAAAAAATTTAGTCTTCTGTAACATTACTCATAACTTAAATAAGATTAAAATTAAAATTTAATCCCTTAACCTCATGTTTTATTTGTTTTTATAAGGTCTATCGTCACTCAATACTACAGTCTGGTGATATTCCTTTTTGCTTAGAAGTGAGAAGTCTTAGGTTCGAATCTCGTGGATGACGAATTAGATACCAAATTAGGTTGTTCATTGTGTGGCCTAACTTCTCATCTTTTTAATGTAAAAATATTGATGTACTGAAAAAAAAAAAAAAAAAAAGTAAGGTCTATCGTATGCATTGATTTCATTGTTTCGATTTCATAAGGGTTACAAAACTGAAAAGTTAAACATTAAAACGAAATTTCTTTCAATGATATGCTTTGCAATTAGGAGTCATGAAAGGAGAACGGTGAAGCCATGTCCATGTTTCTCCATATATTCATGCCAATCTCCGTATGCACTATGCGATATCTTTTCTCCTCCTAGTTGTCTCTTAATTTTTAACATCGTAGAGTAAGGTTTGTGTATCTATATATAATAATATGATTGCGTATGAATTATGTTTCTTTATGTTTTGACTTTATGTTTATGTATTGATATATCGGTACTTTTGTACCTATGCTTTTATATCCATACTTCCTACCTATGCTCTCATACCGATATTTTTGTATAGATAGTTGCATACTTATGCTTCCGTTAGGATACTTCCGTACTTATGCCTTCAGAATGGATACAGTGACCATTTTTCTTTGCAATCAAGGTTGTTGATAAAATATGATTAATTTATATGATCTCATATATGTACAACTACCTTCTCATTTTCCCCTTTTTTTTATTAGTCTACCAATACATGCCTTTTTCTAAATTCCAACATCAAGTTTTATAAAAATAAAAAATAAAATAAATAACGAACTGAAAAAAAAAAAAAAAAAAAGCTAACCGACAAAAAAAAGCCGAACCGAAATGTCCCAAAAGAAATCAGTTTGGTTTGAGATTTGCAAAAAACCGAACTAAATAAACCCGAACCCACCTATGTCGGCATGTTGTTCGACACTCTGATACTTCAGGATTTTGAAGTGTCCGTGCAACTTATGGTCAGGAAAAGCACCAACAGTATCAACTTAAAACAAAAAAAAGAAACAGAACTCCAACTGATACTTTGATAATATGGTAGGAACTTAAACATTCAATGACGTCCAAATCAGTACACAAAAGTTATCATGCGCTCGCATTCAAAACACACAAATATATGACATCGGTACGTGATGGTTCGCTCAGTAGAAAAGAAAACCGACAGTAATATGCCACCAGAAACCGCCACGCCCACCAAAAATTACTACCCTACTGATTGAAGTACAAATGAAGTTACTATTTCTGTTCCAAAACTGAACTAGACTCAATACGTGGTCTTTAAGCTGACTCGGTTCCCTTCTCGGCGGTTTCACTTGCTTCCTGTTCCTCAGATGGAGGTACTTCCTGCTCTACCTTGGCAGGCCCTGGACCAGCCGATACCTTTACCATTGACGGACGCAAAAGCCTGTCACCAAGCTTAAACCCCTTGCGAAATTCATCGATTATAACACCTTCTTCGTATTCTGAAGAGTCCTCACGCATAATCGCTTCATGCAACTGTTTGGGAAAATTGAAAGTTTCAAGGTTAGAAATTGCATAAATTCTTTGTCTTAATAAATTTAAAGACTGCATACTGAGTGTGACGTCAAACAATCACAAGATGTAACCATTCAGTAACTTTAACATTATGTGTTCATCCTACTAATGCAAAATAGGTCACATGTAGTTTTCACTCTCATGAACTCACCAAATTGGCTCGATTCAATCATGGTTTGGTCTGACTTAAAACCGTACCCAGGTCTTCATCAAACCTGAACAAAATCGACTAACTACTTGATAATAATCATCTAGTAACTGATTGAATTTCGAGCCAACTTGGTATCTTACCTGCATAAAGCCAACCATAAGACACATGTCATGTTGTCAACCAACAAAACGGGACAATTCCACTCATGATTCATGAACTTATTGATCACCAAGACATAGTGTTCGTCAGGAAGAATCATATGCCTTACTGTAATTGGTGCATCCCTCCCGTAAAAGGATAAAAAGTGGGTTTATGGTTCTTGAGAATCCAATTCAATTGTCTTTCTCTTGTATAAATACTTATATTACTAAAGTGGATTCTTTGTTATAGACTGAGCAAACAAAGAAAAATGTTCAACGCTGATTGTCAGAATATGCTAATAAGTGTTTCACCTTTCAATACCATAAAAGGTTGAATGACTTACCAATGGATCAAAGGGCTTCCCCACCGTCTCAACAGGAACAACACCAAGAGAGTTTAAAATCTCTCCGAACTGTTTATAAATGCTCTGATAGCTATTGTTGATCTTCTCCTCTCCCTCTGTCTCCACCTTAATCTGGGTTTTAGCCCTCTCAAAATTATCCACTACAGGCAACAAACTCTCCACAACTTCCCCCTGAGCATTTGTTACGAGAGAAACGCGTTCCCTTTCTGTCCTTTTCCGGAAATTGTCAAAATCCGCACTTATTCTCAGAATACGAACCTTCTCTGCTGACAGTTCTTCGGACAAAGAAGCCACTTTCATTTCAAGTCCTATTTTCTCACCTTCAAAAGATTTTAGGAAAGATTCTATTTCAGCAACTTTTGATTCATCATTACTGGCTAAAGCTTCTTTGTATTGTTGGAGTGACGCTGTGATGGCTGAAACAGATTTTTCCTCAGCATCACCTTCACCATCATCACTCGTACCACTTTCTTCACCGTCACTGGTACTATCTTCCACAGGAATTGCACCATCCAAAGAGTCCTGTTCCATAAATCTATTAGAAAAAGAAAGAAAACTAGGGAACTGAAGACAAATTTGTCTTGAGATTTTTGATGTGGATCACAAAGAAGTCATAATTATACAAGAATTGCAGTACTTGATGCACATATAATCTTTCGTCTTTTACACTCTGTAAGTAATCTGCCAGGAACCTCAGGATGAATGCTTCTTCTTTTAAAAGAAATACATTATATATATATATATATATGTATATATATATATATATATATATAGAGAGAGAGAGAGAGAGAGTAGCCACTCACCACTCAACAAGTTAAATGTTTTTTGAGATGTCAATCAAAATGAGATGGTAGCAGAATCTTTGTGTTAACACGACTCCCTACCCATAGAGAATCACAGCCCTCATCATAATCCTAGGATCATGTGGATGACGAGCTATGATGCCCAAGAATACATGGAAAAATTAAGTGAAAAAAAGAAAGTAAATTCCTTTTAGTCTTCAAAGTTCATGAGTATAAGGCCTCATTTGGTACACATGATTGGGTTGGATTGGAATAGATAAGACACCATTTTAAAGGTATGTTGAAAGAAGAAATGAAAAAAGTGACCAACTTAGAGGTAGGAGAAGGATTGCTCAATAAAAAAAGTTATCCATTCCAATCCTCCCCAAAATGGGAGGATTAGATGGGAGAAGTTTTCTTCATGTCTAATCCTCTCTGATCCCCTCACACTGAAAAATCATTCTCATCTATGGTCAATATGCCTTGAATTTAGAGGGTTATCCCTCCCAATCCAATCCTTTCTACCAAACAAGAAGAGTCCAAGTTGACTGTGCAATCTTACAAACTGATTTGAAACATGAAAAACATCACTGAAAAGAGTCTCCATGTGAATTACGAATTGAAATAAGGAAAGCATCAGCCAATAGGCCCTGAAAAATTGAGTATGAACCGTTCTAGGATTGACTCTGTGCTTGAATGCTAACTAATACTTTTCCCACTAGACCAAAAAAAGTGATAATTTTCCAACTAGTTCTATATGTTTCTTATCATAAAAATCCGGGCCCAAAGTAGCCTTGTCACACCTTGTCACACATGGAATGCCTTGCGCTATGTGTTTGTTGTTACAAAGATTGATTCTATTTTACGTTAATATTAAAACATTCATCAAACTACTCACTAAACAAAGAGAAGCACTGTTTTGGTGCTGCCCGGCAAACTATAATAAAAAGCACCATAATTTCCAGCTAAAATAACACGATAAGAAGACATGATCAACACTCTCCCCAAACTATTACACAAATACACAAATGTGGACACAAAAGGGATCCTAGCCTCCCCTTTGGAGTAAATCAAGTTGAGAGGTAAGTGAGATGGGTTAGCATTAGTTACATCAATGGCTCGATTCCATTCCGTTATAAACATCAGAAATCCTAGTGTAATTTGTTCAAAAACATTAGCTTTTTGGTTGTAGAATGCATACATTATCCAATTAACTTAGATAGTGCTATTTATACACCCATTTTACCTCTCACACACCCTTGTTAATTTTTGACAATTGATCTTCTTGAGTTCACCTGATCCGACAGCCCGCAATTAAGAGAGGTGTGAGAAGTAAAAATGAGCGTGTGGAAAGCACTACCCTTAATTTATCATGAAATAAGCCAAGCCTTCCCCTTCCATCACTTGTTCATAAAACATGAGAAATGGTTTTCGCACACCGTCTTCCGTCTCTTTATTCTCTTTTGATTTATTCAATCCAACAATGTGTGGAAATCACTTCTCTAAAATATTATCCAATTGGTCCATAAATAAATATAATAACCAAGCCTTATCTCACTAGGCTCGATTTTGCTCCATATATAAATAAATAAATAAAATCTAATCTCATGTTAGTTTGCTTTTTGCTTTTTCGACATTGCTAATAAACCAATTTCTCAATCCATAAGTCAAAAAGATTCTGAAATTTAACAAAAAGATATATTCTAAAAATTTCAGGAACAAAAAAATAAAATAAGTAAACAATACCTCGACTTCTTCGGCCTCCTGAACCTCCTCCTCCACCGTCCCAGCCGTCTCGGCCTCACCCTGTGAAGCCAAAGGCGCGAACTTGACGAGCCGGAGGGACGGCAAGTGAGAGAACCGGAGGGAGCTTATAGTGAGATAAGGCGTGCTGCTGCTGCTGGTTTGACTTCGCCGAAGCGAAACGTACGACGGTTTTCTAGAGTTGGGCGATGCGGCGGATGGCGGCGCTGCAAATGGCGCCGAGAAAGGTGAAGTTCGGAGGACATTGGCCATTGGAGAGTTTGCGAGAGGGGGAGAGGGATAAGGGGTGGCGATATTGAAAGGGGGAGTGGAATTAAGGATGCTTGAGTGAGAGTGGGTGAAGGGTAATGAAAAAGTTCGAATTCGATTTCTAACCGTCCGATGGGTTTTTGGTTGGCTGATCCTACGCTTTGTATCTTTTGGTATTTTGTTTGTAGATGAAGCGCCTGGACTCTCCTGGATTCAGTTTCTATTCTCTTTTCTTCTTTTTCTTTACACCAGAAGGATCCTCGCCGGATCAGAATCTAAATCCACCAATCGCATCCGTTAATTATAATTAAAAATTATTGTAAATTTTTTTAATTTAAAATTAAATATAAACAGTATTTGATAAAAACAGACCGCACAATATAAAATGAACGGATATGATTAGAGGTTTTCCGAAATCCCCTCTCTTCTCAACAATCATTTCTCTCGGTACTTTTTTACTTTAATTTACCAAATGGTAATTTAAATGTTTATGTATTTACTTAATACTACAATACATTGATATTTTTATTAGTAAGTAAAATATTTTAGGTTTGATTTTTATCAAAAACAAATTTAAACTATATTACTATTAGTTTGAGAGTCTAAACTCACTCCCTTTCTTTTAGTAAAGATAATATTGTTTGTTAAAAAATATACTTACTTGTATAAGAGTTTATATAAAGACTTTCTGCTTAAAGATTTCACGGATGGAATTTCGATTTTAAGAACTATTTATGATATAAAGAACGTATGAAATTCATTTACACGTTACATTAGTACATAACATAATTTTGATAAAACTTATTTGCAAAAAACTATAAATTTTTAATTTTAAAGACCATCTGAATATGTCGGTCAAATTCAGCAAATAAAATCCAAAAATATGATTTAATGAAGGAAAAGGCAGAGAGCGCTTTTGCTGTCCAATTATCGTCGAAGCAGCTGATTCAGATTCGGGAGTGTCGTTCCCCTCTCTCCCAAATTCAAAACCCCAACTGAACCAACCCTAAAGCCTCCTCCTTCCTTCTAGTTGTAGAGAGAGAAAGAAGAGAGGGAGGAGAGAGAGAGAGAGGAGGGTAGTGCATTTCCAAATCCACCCTCCGATTCCGTTCTTCCTTTTCTTCTGGTTCTAGGGTTTTGATTTTGTTTCAGAAATGGGAAGCAGAAAAGAGGAAGAGCGAAACGAGAAGATCATTCGGGGCCTTATGAAGCTCCCTCCTAATCGGCGATGTATCAACTGTAATGGCCTGGTACTCTTCTCTCTCTGTCTCTCTCTTTCTCTAGTTTTCTCGGAAATTTTCGTTTTCGTTTCGATTCTCGCAGCTGGAGGATTTTGTTTAATGCAATATGGTTTGTATATGCAGGGTCCTCAGTACGTCTGCACGAATTTTTGGACTTTCGTTTGCATGACTTGCAGTGGCATACAGTGAGTTTCTTCATAATCATTTGATCCAGTTTCTTGTTTTTAGTGCATATGTTTGCCTCCTAGTAAATGCATTCATCCTTCTAATTTTGCGGTCTTGAGATTGCACGCCGGAGTTAGTTTCTGCGGGGAAATAGAAAACCGAAAAATTTCCTAATTTCGCCTGAGGCCCTTTTGGTTATAGTATCTAAAATTTGCAACTACTTTACTGAGCTCAAATTATTAGTTAGAAATTTGAGTGGATATCAAAGAACTTCTGTGCTTGCTGCCATCTGTGCAACAATCCCACTAAAATGGATATTGAAGATTGAGGAAAAATATGGAATATTTATTGATTGTATATGTGTACAAGTTTAGTCGACTACAAAAGTTTCAATTTTTAGACCCACAGACAGAGAGTGGAGGGGAAATTTTTGCAAGATAGGATTTTCGGTGTTTATAAATCATAATGATCTGGTCAACTGTGTAATGTTTGCAACCCGTTCTGGTTACTGTGCTTCTTGTTACAAATCGATGTATAAACTTCATTATCAGCCTCAGCAATTATACATTTCATTTTTTTTTTTTTCCTTTTTAAGTGTGTAGAACAAGTTTTACAGTTTTGTGAATGAGGAGAAGTTTTCATGAAAAAAACAATGAAAGTTTTAGGCTACTTATTGAGAAAGAAAGCAATGGCCTCTTGAAAGTTTAGCTTATCCTACAAGTAAAAAAAAAAAAAATTCAACTCTGGGAGATGATTTACAGTGTTAAATAAGGAAGACATCTGTAAGACCAGCTTAGTACTCTAATTATAGAACATCTTATACCAACTTAATACTTGGCCATATAAATATTGTTCTCATCAAGATCACTTTAGGAAACTTTTTGGCATCAAGTTCCATGCCTAACATGACATCCATAAACTAAACCCTATGTCATTTAAACAGCTATCTCTCTTTCTTGCCCTCCATCCTCTTTTATTGCTGAACATACACAAGGCTGTTCCCTTTGGAATGTATTGAAAATAACCGAATGACTGAAGGTTTATGCTCGCAACAAAAATACAATAATACAATAAATTGTTTATGAAGTGGGCCAATTTCTTTTTTGGGGGGTTACCTTAACTATAGGAGATGCATGGTACTCATGCAAGTGCCAAAGCTGTCCGTCTGCCTCCATTATAACCACTTTGGGCTTGGGAATGTGCTGGATTGTTGAGTTCCCTCTTAGGCCATTCACTAAGTGCTTTTGGGCTGTCTAAATGCTCTATAATAAGGATGCTGGCCCAACTAAACAAGTGTCAAGGATTTTGTACTTAGGTTTAAATCATGCTTTCAGTGGATTTGGTGTGAAAACATTATCCAGTTGCGGAAGCCCAATATATGGTACATAGTGTAGTCCCCCAAGTCTTCAATCAATAGAGGCAGTTGGCTGGAGACTTCAAATTCAATCCATGTATGGGCCGAAGTGGCCAAAGTGGCGGTTGTTCGGAGGCGGTCTTTGTATACCATGCATTGAAGCTTTGTAGGTGAAGCTTTGAAAGTGAAGCTTTGAAGCTGGAGCTTTTGTAAATGAAACTTTCGAAGCTGGAGTTCTGTAAATGAAGCTTTCGAAGCTGGAACTCTCGAAGTTGGAGTTCTGTTGATTAACATGAGTGATGCTCATGGATGTTGACATAGGTGATGCTCATGAATGTTGACATGAGTGATGCTCATGAATGTTACTTTTGATCACCTAGTTGGTGATAATAGCGGCAAGCTGCTGAATAATTTTGGAGTACTGGACGTACTTTTGATCACCTAGTTGGTGATAATAGCGGCAGGCTGCCGAATAATTTTGGAGTACTGAATGTACTTTTGATCATCTGGTTGGTGATAATAGCGGCAGACTGCTAAATAATTTTGAGTACTTAACGTACTTTTGATCATCTGGTTGGTGATAATAGCGGCAGGCTGCCAAATAATTTTAGAGTACTAGATGTACTTTTGATCACCTAGTTGGTGATAATAGAGGGTGAACCTTAAGTGGAGGGATGGAGGTTGGAGTTTGAAGCCATAAGGCCCGACTCTTTTGGGCATATGGGTCTTCGCTCTCCACATAACATTCCAGCCCACTATTATGGGTTTACCGACATTTTTTTTTATTTTTATGATTATCCTTTGGTGGGGTTATACAGATGTCTCCAAAATATAAGAAAAGTAAATCACATTATTAAAAAAAAACTATTGGGACTTGGCAACAGCGAGATTTCTCCTTTCACATCAACCTCAGCGGTCCAGCTGTTGGAGGAAAACTTCATGTGGAGGCAGGTTTGGTCAGCAGGCATGGTCTCTCCGTGTCGACAAAAGCCATCATCAAGTATACCAACTTGACTCTTTGTTTGAAAAGCATATCTTGGTTGTTTTATTTTTTCCTGATCTCCTTTTTTCTACTTTTTCTTTCTGCTTTGGCTTTACTGGTGGTCGATGCCCATGGAATATGAGGAGACTGCATTGGATGCTTGCAATGATCTCCCACACTTACATTTCCAGCTCATTGGCTTTCTACTTTTGCTTTCTCAGAAAAGTGGGTTTCTTCATAGTTGTGCTGGGAGTGGAGCTGAGTTGGTTGATGATTATCCCGCTGTTTACCTGAGAGCGCTTCGAGTCCTGAAGTTGAGCCGACACAAGCTGAGCTAACCAAGACAACATAAGCCACATCAACTCTAGCCCATCATTTATGTATTGAGGAGCGAGCCCTTATTCTATAAAAGAGACTCACTCACCTTCAACGCCACAAGCCGAGCCAACCAAGGCAACATAAGCCACAAGCCGAGCAGCCTCGCAACATGTGCTACTTCTAGTTGAGCATCATTTCGCACCGCTTCATATCAAGTATCAGTTTTAGACAACATCTAGTTACTTCGGCCCACACATGGACTGAATCTCAAGTCCTCAGCCAAAAGACTCTATTGACTGAAGACTTGGGGGACTACTGTTGATACCATATTATATTGGGCCTCATTACTTGGGCTTCCAGGCATTGAGCCCATGATTTATGTAAAAAGGGAGGAGCCTTTGGTCTATAAAAGGGACTCCTCACCCTTACAATCCTCAGGCCTCACATCTGGCAACTCTCTCACAAATAGAGAAACACTCTCAAACTCTCTCTTTCTCTGGGGGACTCCCCCTCACACTTGTAATCCATACATTCATACAGAGAAATACAATCAACATCAGTGTGGACGTAGCCCAAACATTGGGGTGAACCACGATACATCTTGTGTTCTTTACTTTCTTACAGATTCACGGTCGGATTTATGTTGTTCCAAAACCCCTCCGGTTTTGTGCATCAACATTTGGCGTCGTCTGTAGGAATCGACACGAAAAGCTATGTCGGTTCTCTTTCATTTTTTTATCTCACCATCGTGAGACCTCACCACACTCCACCGTGAATCTGGACCACCCAAGACGACATGATCTCTCTCACTCATCCCCCAACCGACAGCTACAGAAGAGGAGAGAGAAAGTCGTGGCAGGAAGCACATTAGGTCCGCAGGAGGGTCGAATTTACCATGATACTCATCTCCCTAGCTGTTCCTGTCATCCTCCTCGTAGATTCTCCCCCAACCAACGTGTCCCTGCGGAGTCAACCCACCGCCTTTCCTCCTTCAGACACAACACGTTCCTCGTCGCCTTTGAATCCAAGCAAATCGTAAATATCCCAAAAAAGAAGGATACCCCAGAGGAAGGAGAAGGAACTACAGAGGAAGCAAAGAAGAGTAATCATGTTGCCAGGAAACTTGAGAAACGTCAGCAAGGTCGCACTCTAAACCCCCATATTGAAGAGCAGTTTGGAGGTGGGAGATTGCTGGCTTGCATATCTTCTCGTCCAGGCCAATGTGGTAGATGTGATGGTACATCTTGGAGGATCGAGCTCTCTCTCTCGATCACGATAACAACCATGGAGAATAGGTGATGGAGGACAGGTCTGCAACTCTTATCCTCTAAGTAATCCTTATCATATCATCTCTTGATCAAGTGATGGATAACAGGTCATTCGACCACATGTTGGGGTGGACGAAGAAGATCAACCTTTGAAATCAACAACGTGGATGGCTCCGAGGCCAACTCTCTCCCCCCACTTGACAACTCGATGATTTGAAGTTTATGATTCCCACCGACCCGACTTTTCCATCTCCGAAACCGCCTAGCGATCCCGCGAGTTCGTCGTCGAGGCGTCCAAGAAAGTCGAAGAGATTAAGACGGCCGCGCTCAAGCAGGCTGATCGGATCAAGTCCCTCTCCGTCTCCGAGAGCATCCCTTCCCTGCTCTTTCTCCCTCTCTCTCCTCTCTTCTGATATGCGTTGGAGTTTGGACCAATGAGCCACATACACGTTTTGCTCCGCCTTCGACCCCGTCGTGGCCTTCCTTAACGGCGGTGATTGCCTCTGCGCAAGCCGAAGATTCACTCCAAGCAGCAAAAGCAACCTGGGGAAGATATTCAGAACAATTAATGTCAACGAGTCGGCTATGGTGAAGAAGAGTGGATCCGCAGTAGATCAAGCTCTTGTACGAGTTGCAGTTAAGAATGGTGTGCCCTTGTTCACTTTTGCGGTTGACAATGACATTGCCATTCTTGCAGCCGCAATGAAGAAGTTAAATACCTCAAAAAATGATGACTACAGCTGCATCTGCATTTTCTTCAGCGTCCGGGAAATCAAGGAAAAAGCTACAACTTGGATGCATCAAGGCAGCAAAAGTAAGAGTCATGACTAGGTCGGTAAGTGACGTGGCCGAGTTGAGACCTCGGTTCAGGTCCGTGTCGGCTCAGCTTCAGGACTCGGAGCGCTCTCAGGTGAACAGGGGGATAATCATCAACTAGCTCAACTCCACCCCCAGCACAACTGTGAAGAAACCCACTTTTCTGAGAAAGCAAAAGTAGAAAGCCAATGAGCTGGAAATGCAAGTTGGAGATCATTGCAAGCATCCAATGCAGTCTCCTTAGATTCCATGGGCATCGACCACCAGTAAGGCCAAAGTAGAAAGCAAAAGTAGAAAAAAAAAGATCAAGAAAAAATAAGAAAGCCGAGATATGCTTTTCAAACAAAGAGTCAAGTTGGTATACTTGATGGCTTTTGTCGACACGGAGAGACCATGCCTGTTGACCAAACCTGCCTCCACGTGAAGTTTTCCTCCAATAGTTGGACTGCTGAGGTTGATGTGAAGGGAGAAATCTCGTTGTTGCCAAGTCCCAGCAGTTTTTTTTTAATGATGTGATTTACTTTTCTTATCTTTTGGAGACATGTGTATAACCTCACCGGAGGGTAATGATAAAAAAAAAATGTCGATAAGCCCATAATAGTGGGCTAGAATGTTATGTGGAGAGCGAAGACCCATATGCTCAAAAAAGCCAGACCCTATGGCTTCAAACTCCAACCTCCATCCCTCCACTTAAGGTTCACCCTCTATTATCACCAACCAGGTGATCAAAAGTACGTCCAGTACTCTAAAATTATTCGGCAGTCTGCCGCTATTATCACCAACCAGGTGATCAAAAGTACGTCCAGTACTCCAAAATTATTCTACAACCTGCCGTTATTATCACCAACTAGGTGATCAAAAGTACGTTCAGTACTTCAAAATTACACATGAGCATCACTCATGTCAATCATACATAAACATTCATGAGCATCACTCATGTTAACATTCATGAGCATTACCCATGTCAACATCCATGAGCATTACTCATGTCAATCAGCTTTGAAAGCTTCATTTACAGAGCTCCAACTTTGAGAGCTCTAGTTTCGAAAGCTTCATTTACAAAGCTCTAGCTTCGAAAGCTTCATTTACAAGAGCTCTAGTTTCGAAAACTTCATTTACAAAGCTCCGACTTCAAAAGCTTCATGTACAAAAGCTCCAGCTTCAAAGCTTCACCTACAAAACTTCAGTGCATGGTATACAAACACCGTCTCCGAACAACCGCCACTTCAGCCCATACATGGATTGAATTTGAAGTCTCCAGCCAACAGCCTTTATTGACTGAAGACTTGGGAAACTACACTATGTACCATATATTGGGCTTTCGCAACTAGGCCTCATGAAAAATACTTGGGGGACTTAGCTCATTATTTATGTACTGAGGAGCGCACCCTTATTCTATAAAAGGGACTCCCTCACTTTCATTAGAGAGCACCCATTATTCATGTATTGAGGAGCGAACGGGAGCCTTGTGCACTGGGTACGACCTTTTACTCCCTCACCTTCATTAGAGAGACTCTTAACCCATCACTTATGTATTGAAGAATGAACCTTTATTTTATAAAAGGGACTCCCTCACCTTCATTAGAGAGCATCACCACCAGCTGAGCAACCGCCTCGCCGCGAGCATCATTCCTAATCCATCACTTATGTATTGAGGAGCGAACCCTTATTCTATAAAAGAGACTCCCTCACCTTCATTAGAGAGCATCGCCGCCTACTGAGTAATCGCCTCGCCGCGAGCATCAACTCTAGCCCATCATTTATGTATTGAGGAGCGAGCCCTTATTCTATAAAAGGGACTCACTCACCTTCAACGTCACAAGCCGAGCCAACCAAGGCAACATAAGCCACAAGCCGAGCATCCTCGCAACATGTGCTACTTCTAGTTGAGCATCATTTCACATTGAGCACCGCCTCATATCGAGTATCAGTTTTAGACGACATCTAGTTACTTCGGCCCACACATGGGCTGAATCTCAAGTCTCCAGCCAAAAGACTCTTGACTGAAGACTTGGGGGACTACTGTTGGTACCATATTATATCGGGCCTCGTTTCTTGGGTTTCCAAACATTGAGACCATGATTTATGTAAAATGAGAGAAGCCCTTAGTCTATAAAAGGGACTCCTCACCCCCACAATCCTCAGGCCTCACATCCAGCAACCCTCTCACAAACAGAGAAACACTCTCAAACTCTCTCTTTCTCTGGGGGACGCCCCATCACACTTGTAATCCATACATTCATACAAAGAAATACAATCAACATCAGTGTGGACATAGCCCAAACATTGGGGTGAACCACGATACATCTTGTGTTCTTTACTTTGTTGCAGATTCACGGTCGGATTTATGTTGTTCCAAGACCCCTCCGGTTTTGTGCATCAACAAAGCTCTTACGTAGCCAAAACATAGCAAACTTCAAAGCCCTTTAAGTATTTAAGAGTAAACTAGGTTTCTTAGGTTGAATTCTTTTGGTTAGTTGCATAGAATATGTGATAGGTTCTAAACCGTCAGATATCATAATTGAGCAGGGATTTTTTAATTTTTCTTTTATCAGTGTCTTTCAGCTATGCATGGCGGGTGAAGATCGCCTCTTCATTTCACTCTTTCTATTGTAATTGAAGATAAATGTATTGAAAGTCCTTTTAGAGATAGATCAACTATAAATTACCTAAGGTGGTATTGTGCACAGGCCAGCTGTGTGCTTCATTATGAAATCATGATTGTTAAATTGCCATACTTTTAATTCTGAGTTATTGCTCCTTAGGTCGAGATTTTGAATGGAAATATATTTATGTATGCCTGGATGATTAATTCTTAGAGTTTGACACTGATCTCTACCCTTTTTCCAACCTTCAGTACCATTCATGGTAAAGTGAGTCTTCGAACCTTAAGCATGTTGACGCATAAAATTCTGTTTAGATGCAGGATTTAGGCTAAATTAGTTAGAAATGCACAACAAAACATTAGATAAAGGGATTGAAAATGCAATACATGAGCATTACAAAGCCATTAAACAAAGGATTTTCAAATTACTCCTTGGAAGTAGTCATTTGTAAATCCCTATCAGTGCAGTGCATCTAGCCATTTCAAATCCATCTATGTAATGTATAGTAGCGCATTTCTTATTTATGTAGCCTAAATGCATCATCCATACGCAACATAAATGTAGTTTCCTTCATGTAAGTACCGTGTGTCTTCACATGTTTTAATGATGCGGTTCTTTTCCTGTTTGGCATGTTGTACTTATGCTCTGTCCACTTTTCCTTTTGTTCCCCTAATCGAATCATACATATTATTTTGTGCTATAGTCGGGAGTTTACCCATCGTGTGAAGTCGGTATCCATGTCCAAGTTTACTTCACAAGAAGTTGAAGCACTTCAAAATGGTGGTAACCAGGTACATGCTGAATTCTCTTTTTCTTTGGAGAAAATGTTTGCTTGTTTTTATTCTAATGGGCATTCACTCTTATCAGCGTGCAAGGGAAATTTATTTGAAGGATTGGGACCTTCAAAGGCAACGATTGCCAGACAACATGTAATAGTTATATGATTTATTGCTACAATTTTCAGCATGTGCATTTGTGGGGGTGTACACTTATGTCATGTTTTCTTCTTGCAGTAAGGCTGATAAAATCCGTGAGTTCATAAGAAGTGTATATGTAGATAAGAAATATGCTGGAGGAAGGACCTCTGACAAGCCTCCAAGAGATATGCAGGTAATAGTATGGATTAAAATAGTGATATTGGCAGATATATTGATAGTTTGGATTTGCGCAAAATATCATGGTAACATTGATGTTTCTGAAAATGAAAAAGTGAGATTTTTTTGAGAACTGTTATTGGCACTCCAATAATCTAATTGTGCACTCCTCACAAGAGTATTTTCTTTGTAAGTATAGAAAGTTTGGAGTGCACAATTAGATTTTTGGAGTGCCAATAACACATAAGAGTACGTCATTTTGTATCTGTGCTAAATTGGGGTACATAATTGAGAGTGAAAATGCATTGGGACGGCCCATGATAGTATTTAATATACTACTATTTCACTGAACTAAGGAATATTTATTTATAACTGTGGAAAAATTGACTATAACTGAAAAGCGTTTTCGTAATTGTCCAGTTAATTCGTTTCTTGGGGCATAACAGCGGCCTCCTCCTGTTCTTATTTGGTTCCAATGAAGAAATTACAAAACAACTAATTGTTTTTGTCTCTTTAAGATTCAGATACATCATGCACATCATCAAAAGAACTGAATAAATTGGCTGTAACTGTATACACCAATAATCTCCTTTTGTTACACTTTGACTTATGTTGTTCTGCAAAGATTATGGGCCTCATTTGTGCTATTCCTTGCAGACCCATAGAATCCGTGAAGATGAGATGAGACGTGCTAGTTCTTATCATTCCTATTCTCAAAGTCCACCTTATGACTATCAGTATGAAGATCGACGGTATGGAAAACAAGCTGGTGCACTTACCAGGAAGCCTGGTTCTGATCGAGGTCGATATGAAGGAAAGATGTCGAGTTTTGTTTACAGTGCTGGCCGTTTAAGTGAGCAAATGTATGAAGACGGGTTTGCAAATGAGGGCTCTGGTTCAAGAGCTTCAGATTTCTCTGTGTCAAGTGGAGGTGATGTGTCTAGATCTGGAGTACAGTCTCCTAATTTTCAGAAGGACACTGGATCCAGTAGCCCCACTTTTGTGCCTTCATGGGATAATCTAAATGAATTAAGACACCAAGCAAAATATACACATCCAGAGGCAAATGTCAAGAGAGATGCAGCAGGGATATCCTGTCCGCAGGTCGTTTTCTTGTAGACTTGCTTATAGCATTAAAAAAGATTAGCAGTATCCAAGGTTCCTCTTAAAACTACAGCTGTGTACCTTTTAATATTCTCATAGGACAGACACACTACCCTATTTGTTTGTGTTTGTATATATATTTCTGTAGCATTAAATTTAACTGGTTTTGGGACTTACAGGGGAAACTTTAAAATTGGATCGTAAGTTAATGTAATCAATGATTTGGGTCATGTTTTCTTTGGTTAGGCATTTGTCACTCTATTAGTTAAGTGGAGTCATTTCTCCATTTTTTTAGTGCTATGTTAATTGGTGTGCGTACCTTAATTTTCTGCTTTTGTCGGTATGTATATGTGCATTATCCTATCTAATTAACATCATTTCTATTTGATACTCAGATTATGCTGCCCCTAGTTTTTCCATCACCTGACATTAGTTGCTTGTTTTCTTGTTTGCTTGTTCAGAGAACTGCATCCTTAGGAAATTTTGTCTCGGTGGATAGCTATTCCATGTCTCCCAAGTCATTTCATTCAGGCAGTTTAACAAATGCTGTCGAACCTGAACAAGCTACTGGAATCTTCCCAGATAAATCCACCTCTTTAACGGGATCATCTCATCTTGGAAGTAGTGATAGCTTGGACCTTTTCAAGGCCCCAGTTAAACCAGAAGTCTCTTCTGCAGCCTTTTCCATTGATTTGTTCCAGTTACCAGCAGCATCTTCGTCTCCATCCATAGATTTGTTTCAACCGTCTTTATCGTCTTCCAACTCATGTATGAATATGGACCAGCCTCAAGTTTTCCGACCTTCGTTGGAGTTATTTGCTGACTTTCCTCAGCAGCAGTCAACTCCAACCTTGGATAAACAAGTAGCCGAGGCTGCCCCTAAAAGTGAAGGATGGGCAACGTTTGATACGCCTCAGCCCTCAGCTTCCATTCCATCCACCGAAAATATGACCCTTGAAAATATAGCTTCCAATGGTGGAGGTTCTATTGGAAATTTTGAAGGATTCTCGTCATCAAACACAAGCATGCAATGGCCATCTTTTGAGTACTCTAGTAGTCATAGACCTTTTTCAGAAGTTTCTAGTCCATGGAGTGACAGTTTGCACAATGTCACAGATCCCAATACTGGAGGCACGCAGGTAAGCATCTTATGATCAAACTACCCCTGCACCAATTACTTATTTGGCTTTTCAGAAGAATGGTTTTTAATGGGTGGCTGGTTTCATAACTTCTAAGGCTGGGCTCCATGGAGAATGTAGACCTGATTTCTTTATTATAATGAATGAATATAAAGTTTACTTAACATAGTGGCATGCCTGAATATGAAGGAATGTAATCAGGTTGATATTTTATTTTTGAGTAGTCGTGGAATGCTTTTGAAGATTCTATTGGACACCTTCCATCAGAGGTGGCTGAAAAGGGCAGTGAACCAGGAGCAACTGACAAGCTTTCGTCAGCTGGTGACCGTGATTTTGGATTAAGAATTTTCGAGGTTTCTGCATCAACCTTATATTTCTTTCAAATTGTTTATTTTCTTCCACTGATGGAATTCGCTTGCAGGAATCTAGGAAAGATGGGATTCAGGGAGCTGTTTCTCAAGGTGAACCCCATGATCCAAGTCTGCCACTACATGCTGTGTTGGGGCAATCATATACTCCACAAGTGCTTCCTCAAATGGTTTTTACTCTTCTATTTCCTTCAGCATCTTTCCTGTGATTTGTTTAATGGAATCTGCTTAGTTGCATACTAATCTCTTTTGTCCCACGCCTAAAATTACAGGGAGAAATTAAGTCACATGCCATCGACCACAAATCAAATAACCCATTTGATCTTCCTTATGATACTGATCTGGATCAGAACAGTATGGTATGTTTTTGTTAGTTATTGCATCAGGATTGTCGTTTTTCCTTTGTTCTTATAGTGAAATTGTGTTTCTATTATAGTGCATTGTTCCCTATTTCTATTAGCTTTATGTGAGTGTTTGTGTGTTTGCATGAGAATTTTGAATGTGGAAGCTGATTAAGGGCATGCGTGGAGTGATGCTATTATTTGTTTACCATATCTGTCAACTTTCAGGGAAAACCGAGTCAAGGATAACCATAGCATGATGCTTGGTTGCTAGCGGAAATGAATTGTACTTCCTGTAAAAGTTGTGAATTGATAACTAAAGTCAATATTTGACATCAAAACTGTATTTTCTGTAAAAGAAGGGTTCTATTAGTGTAATAAATGCTGCAGACTACATATGCCTAAGATCCAGTCTCTGAAAATTAAATATGATACCATTCTAGTTAGTTGACCGCGTTCAGTTTTATTTAGACTAATTCATGGCTTAAAAGTGTGGTGGGATAAGACACTTGTTGCATTTTTTATTCTCCCAGTAATGTAATGAATTTAAATCTCATGGGGAAGTCACAGTGGAAGTGGTGTGATTGATAGACTGGAATAAGTTGGTACTAATCAGTGTCTACCATATTATTCTTAGACTGTATCATGTTTCAATTAAATTAAAGGATTTGGAATGGAGTTTTCTAGCGGACGTACAATTCTTAGATTTCTCGGTTCTAATTTTGTCTTGTGTTCTTTTTCAGTTTTTGGACATGAACTCCTTACAAGCCTCTCTCCCAAATGGTCATTTGCAATCCTCTTTCTTCGATGAGTCTCAGGCATGGTTTCCGCAAAATCCAGTGTCTGGGATGCCGTATGTTCCAGCTGCAGCAGAAGGTAGGCTTTTCAGTGCCAGCAAAGCTACATTCTTTTCTCCCTTTTGTTTTGTTCCTGCAACTATTGCCAACCAGGGTTGATATTTTTTAATCCAATGGCTGTTGGACGCATCATATTGGTTGCCACAGGAAACTGCAGGACCACTGAAATTTTTGGCCATAACAATCTTATCTTTTTCTTTCATTTCAATTTTGATTTGATGTAGGTGGCTTGACATACATGCCAGGGCAGGCACATAGTTCTCAGATTCCGTAAGTTTATGTTCTACTCTCTATTTTTTTTAGCCTCTCCATTATCTTTTAAGACAAAGGTTTAATGTTGTAGGCCCATGATAATTTCTCATATTTTTGTGTGGTTATCAACTTCATATGGTTAGACTTAGAGGGTCATCAATCTATATCCAAAGCCGGATAATAACAAGGTTGACATCTTAAAGGAAAGCGGGTTTTAACTAGGTGAGGAAGGACGAATTGATATTGATGAAAATGGACCTCTTAACACACGAGAAACTTAGGTAGGGCTGCCTACTACAACTAGGGCAGCTCACAGTGTGGGGTCATTGTGGAGTCGAGTGGAACCAACCTACAAGGGTCCCGTGCTTTTGTGAGAGGTCCATTATGGGCTACAGATGACGGTATCTGATTGAGTCGCAAAGGAATGCGCAAACGAGAATCATTTCTGTTTCATCTTTACATATAACCAGTTCTGACGGCTTTAAGGAACATGTTCGAACGGAGTTACTGAGTTCTAATTAAAACACCATGTTTTAGAAATATATTGGATGAATACCCGATGTAAGCGTGTCACCACTTAGAGTTATAGATTGCCTTACCAGATAAAGTTGAATGTCCAGGCTACAGTACGACGATGCCTTGTAGAGTTTAGAAACTCAACTTGGCTGGCGTTGGGGAAGAGCTTGATGCTCGAGTAGAGTTTAGAAACTCAACTTGGCTGGCGTTGGGGAAGAGCTTGATGCTCGACATTGTTGCCATATTGGATTAACGTGAAGTTGCTTGTTTTTGCAGGAATGTCCCAACACAGGAACCCGTCGCGTCCATCGGAGGAAATCCTTTTGCATAGGATCATAGAGGCCAGAATAGTCTATGGAAATCATTCAGTTGGTAATGTAACTTTGTCATTGAATCCATACGCCGTCGTTTTAATCGGTAGGACGGACAGTTCTCATGGTATTTATTTGTTGAAATAAAAGTTTGCCATGAACAAATACTTTTCAGCCTGTTTGATATACCGTTTCAAATTCCAGTATGTGTTTGTATTGACGGGTACGTACAATGTGCGCATATATTTCTCTGTATTTCTTTTACATGTTCTTTATTTTTCGTTTCGGTACGGTTCGTTTACGTGTTCATGTGTGTGTTTCTGTTTCCCCACACTCCGTTGAATCATGTCCGTTGTTTCTGCGTAATTTATTCTCCTGCAAGAATCATGTGTATTTCTACGGCGGAACGAAAACCAAATGACTGCATAAATTAAACATTACTCCAAAAATCAAGTGGTGTTAAAAGTGTAATAGAAGAAAGAACATCAAAATTCAAATGGATCAATCATTCCATGAATTAATTAGTATGCAAATGAAAGATGAGACTATTCGTTTAGAAGTGTTTTTAAAATGACTGAAAGCATTTTTTATGAAAATATTATTGAAATTAATCTTTAATAAAAATGCAAATGAATCAAGGAAAAACATGGTGTACACATAATTAGTACTTTTTGTAGTAAACACTTCAAGTGTTTTTGGAATTTAAAAATATATGTTTTCTAAAATCGCTTTCAGTCATTTTGAAAACTCTCAAATGGTAAACTTGATTCTTTAACTATCAGTTAAGTAAACTTACGGGTTCTTTTGATGTGTTTTTAAAACAAGTGAAAGCACTTTTAGAGACATTTTTTTGAACCAACCCTTGGTAGAAACGCTATCAGAAAGTTTTGAAACCTAAAAATATTTTCTCTAAAAGATTATATGCTGCTTCCAGAAAACATTTAAGTACTTCTGAAACCTAAAATTATCATTTTAAAAATACTTCTAAACGATTTAAGTGAATAAGATTCCTACTTAATTAAATAAAACATTCCATTTTTCTATATTTTCCAACAGTGTGTCAACGGTGTATGAGGACCGATTGACAAAATAGTTAAATAAATAATGATCAAGTGAGTCTGTTGGGGAGGTTTGAATGATAACAGTCGGCGGGGACTGAAAATAAACACCACCGTGGACGACGGCTTGTTCAGCTACGCAACCACCAGAGACCGTTAAGTTCAATGTCTGCTCTCCCGGATGAGCTGTGGAGGCGAATTCTAGAAATCGGCGTTCAAAGCTGCAGTTTCAGCTACAAGGACCTCTGCCGTATATCAATCTCCTCCGCGCGCCTCCGCCGCTTATCCGACGAAGACTCTCTATGGTCCCACCTCCTCTCCTCCGATTTGCCCACTTCTTCTTCCTCGATTACCTCCCCAAATCCATCAACCTCTAAATCCCTCTACAAAATCAGGTAGACATTTAATTTGTTGTTTTTTAAATTCAGCTACTTGAAAATGTAAATTTGAAAATTGTGTGTTTTTGTTTTCGTTTTTTAGGTTTGAGAGAGAGAGGGATAAGAAAATGGCGGCGCATCGGAGGGCGGTTTTGAGGAAGGAGAGTCAGGTTGTAGAACGGTCTATGAAGCTCCGAGAGATGGAGGCTCGATTGGCCGAAGAGACTCAGAAAATGCAAGCAACACTTACCGAGCTCTCAAATTTGAGCAGGATTAGGTAATTAGTTTACTGTTTTTTCTTTTTCTTTTGGTAATCTGTGACTTAATTTGAGTTTGATAGAGAATTAGAAATACATGTATATATACAGAAACTTTGAAATCTGTTTGGCTTTTCAGAAATTTTCATATGGTTAATTTGTTTTCATAATTTGTATTATCCCAAAAATTGATACTTAAGAAGTTAATTGTAATCTGATATGATTTGATCTGCATACTACATTTTGAAAACTAGTACTTGGCAAGAGTTGTAGCTATTATACCGAAAAATTCAGAGAGAATGGAACACGTCGATTATCGTTTACATATTCAGAGCCTATGCGCATTAGGAGAACAAAGGAGTACCCGTACCATCACCATGAGACCATTGATTTCAATTCTTGCCCTCCCCTAGTGGAGAACAAAGGAGTACCGTGATACGGTTAGGGAGATTAGTCAAGAACAACTTGAGGCGAGAGCTTGTAGCTCTAGTGATATAGTATTTACCATATAATCGAGACAGGAATTCAGTTCTTGTGCTCCCCTACTCAAGTCTCCAGCCTCTGTTATACCGAAAAGAATAAAAAGGAACAGCACGAGAGGCTGAGAGTCATATCATGCTCCCGAACCCTTGTCCATGGAAGCACATCATTCCTTTTTTTTAATGCAGTTTTATAATATTTTTTCTGGAACTTTGTTTGTCTTTTCCCTTTTTTATCATCTTTTTATGAGTATGTTTTTGTCAGTGTGTTTTATTGCCCGATTGCTTGTTTCAGGCAAGCTTCAGTTGCATTGAATCTGTGGCAGCCAGAGATCGTCCGGGGTAGACAAAAACAAATAGTGGAGCAATGTGTAGTACCTGTTGAGTCTCGGTTCCATTCCCTTGAAATGGAGCTCAAGCTCTGCAAGCAGCACATTTTAGGGTTGGAAAGGGCCCATGTAAGTCTGACAATGTTGCTTCACCTCGAACCTATGGTAATAAATTGTTGTATTCAATTACAATCTCATGAGGCAAAATGTTAGATCATGGGAAATTTTTAGAGTAATCTTAAGTGTTTCACATATTGACACACTTATAAAACTATTACTGTCATAATCAATCTGTTCGAATAAATTATCTCATTCAAACCTTAAGAACTAACTAATGAAATTATTGATACCTTAATAACTTAACTATTTTATCAGGCACTTATACAATGTATGTGGAATGTAAATGTGTAAAATTTAATAAGATGCCATCTTATAATCATGCCACATTGCCTCGTGTTTTTTCAAGGATTATAGAAGTATGTTTTTGATGTTTTTGAATTTTCTCACTTCAGAAAGATGAGAAACGAAGGCTTGCTTTGGTGGAAGAAGAGCTGCAGTCAATGAGATATCACCCTTTAAGAAATCATGAGCATATCGATTGCGGGGACATTGAATATAACATCAAGAGAAAAAAGTTAAAAAGATGTAAGGGTCAAAGTTTTGCTTTTGGCTGTTTCATATCTCTTTCCTTGCCGTCAGCCTTTTAAGCTTCTTTTTAGTTCTTGAAACGTACGATTCTTCACATCTTGGCCTTTTAAGCTTCTTTTTGGTAAAGGCATGCATGACTACAAACTAAGCATATCGTAGAGGGTCTTTACTCCCAAGGTGCTTTGGCTGTCAAATTTTTAGGTGTTGATGTATGTTTTAGGACTCTGGATGTTTTTACCAGGCATTCGTGAAGTTATCTTTTGCTTTCGTACATATCCACTTGGCTAGATCTCCACAATATAGTAAATTACCAGTCAACTTCACCTAGATCTAGTGGAGCAATCTTTTTCAAATACGCGAGTTATTTTTGTTTTATGTTGTCCATTTCATTCATTTTGATCTAATGTTTATGGTTTTCTGCTTCTGTTATTGACGGTAACCAGTATCAGAAGATTAGGATTTATCTTAGGAGTATATGAAATCAAATGTTCTGAGTACTTTGGAGATGTGCCAATGGCCTTCAGGCTTAAAATTTGTAATTTTCCTTAGTCACGGGATTACCAAATAATATAACTGCATGTAAAACGATTGAGTGCACAGTGCCTGTAGGGCGCTAGGATTTGTGACAAAAACAATGTCTGAATTGTAGCATTCTCTCTTGTTCCTGGGTCGTAATTTTGTTGTCTGCATAGAACATTTGCTTTGAAATGGTATGGAAGTGTAGTATTATCTGAAATATTGTCGTCGTGTTTTAAGTACTTAGTTTCCAAATCAGACCTCCTCAAGGATGTCTGAACCTATATTGGACACTTTCCAACATAAGCTGTGTCATTGTGTGCACCTTCTGATGGAAAGCAAAATACTAACGCCCGACGTTGTTCAGGTCATGGTCAGGGGAGAAAACCTTAGATGGGGGGAGGTTTCTTTCATCAACAACACCACAGCATGTCAACTGGCATCAGGGACGCCAGGTTTCTTTCGATGACTCCATTGCGTACTGCTTGGCAGGCGACTGAACCAGTTGACATCAGGGATGCCCCTGATGCCAGGGACGCCCTGATGCCAACTGGTTCATGGCTAAGTCATCGAAAGAAACCTGGCGTCCCTGATACCAGTTGGCAGTTGGCAGTTGGCAATAATATTGCAATTGGTTCATGGCTAAGTTATCTCGATTCGTATTCAAACAAGTTACCTGTGATCACTGTTCTAAAAAGCAGCCTGGGCGGGTGCTCAGGCGCTAGGCGGAGATCGGGCGTCCCAATCAGGTCTTAGGCGTTTTGATGAAAGCTTCGGTTAAAGATTTGATGATAATTTTTTTTGTAAAATAATTTTGGACCTTCTTATAAAATAACTTTGAATACATATTTCATTTTTTGTACTTAATCAATTGTAGCCACTTATTTATATGTTTTTATTGTTATATGATATATTTAGAGAACTGTTATTGGTACTCTAAAATCTCATTTTACACTCTTTACATTATTTTTCTTTCTAATTGTAGGAAGTTTGGAGTGTGTAATTAGATTAGTGCCAATAACAATTCCCTAAATTTAAATAAAACTAAAAACTTGCTTAAGATCCTAGGCGCTGGACACCTGCTCGCCGTTCGACTAGTGCCTAACACTTTTTAGAACCTTGCATATGGTTCTACGACCCCTTTATGTATAATCGGATGACCAACACTAGAAAATTCATGCTAAAACTTGGAGCATGTTTAGAAGTGTTTTTTTAATAATTAAAAGCGCTTTCAAATCACCAAAAATGTTTCTGACCATATTTGATATAAAAAGTTAAAAGTGTGCTCCAAAAAACACTTGAAGTGCTTTTTCAGAAAACACTTGAAGTGCTTCTTCAGAAAGCACTTGCATTTTTATTTAAAAGTTTCATAGTGTTTCTAATAGAAGAGATGTTACTAGAAACGTTTAAGAGCATAAGTAATTTTCAAAGAAGCATTTCCAAACGGGCTTAAGCTACTTTGTGGTGATAATCATGCTAATAATGTTATCATTCCTAACATACCAAGCGTTACTAACCCACAAGAAATGAAAATGTGAGTGAGTCTCACGTTAAAATTAGTTTAGGATTTAGGGTTTAGGTGTATTAAGAAATCATTCTTAAGGACTTCATTTAATAGTCTCGTGTGTTTTTTTTCATATATAGAGCAAAAGATAATCAACCACCGAATTATATGTTAACCAAAAGTAGGACCATAGGAGGTTCACGAGGAGAGAAATAAAGGGTAGGAGGAGAGTGTGAACTTGCCATTTCTGGTGATCTGCATGTGCATGGCACGTGACGATGCAAAAAAGACAGAAAATACAAAGTTCGAACAGATTCTCTCCAAATCTCATTTGCCTAATCATCAGGCAATCTGAACCACTTAATTGAATTTGACGGTCCCTATTAACTCATTACGTTGACCCACCTCACACAACTAAGAGCTTTTGAGCTCTCTTTCACACAAATCAAGAGCTCGCTTTTTTTTGTCCCTTGACTCCGGACAGTAAGGTCCGCGGAGAATCGAATGCCTATATAGATATTTGATCGACTTCCTGGTTTCTACAGATTTGACTATATTAAAGTTAATGTTAATGAAAAGGGCAGATGACTCGGCGAGGTAGATGAACAGTAAGTGTGCAAATGCTTCCTACCCTTTTAAGTGAGCTATACACATACACATGCATACATAAATATATATATATATATATATGCTCAACATAAGAGCACTGTATGAAATATTCAGGTTTATTTTTTAGGTCCTTGGGAGAGAAGGCAGAGAGAGAGAGAAAGAGAGAGAGATGGGAAGGCCTCCTTGCTGTGAGAAGGTAGGAATCAAGAAAGGTCCATGGACTCCTGAGGAGGACATCGTCCTTGTTTCTTACATCCAAGAACATGGTCCTGGTAATTGGAGATCAGTTCCCACCAACACTGGTAATTTGACAGTAAAATTCAGCATTTATTTTTGAACTCGAGATCCCAAGTCCGATTTCTCCCTTCCCTAATTTAGCTTGAGTCAAAAAAAAAAAAAAAAAAGTTTAAGCAATTATTAATTTCCATGCGAATTAGTTATTGAATATTATGTGTTATGATTTTGTCTTATTTAATCTCTTTGTGGATTGATGTTTTGTACATATTATTCAATTCTTCCTGATTTTTGGCTGCAAAAAGGGCTCTTGAGGTGCAGCAAAAGTTGCAGACTCAGATGGACTAACTACCTCAGACCGGGAATCAAGCGCGGTAACTTTACACCTCATGAAGAAGGGATGATCATTCACTTGCAAGCTTTATTGGGTAACAAGTAATTCATCTTCAAACTTCTTCATTCATTACCATTTTCTATCAATGATTGTGAATATACAACACTAATTGTTATTAGCGAGAGCCAGATGTTGTTGGAAAAAGTTGTGTATGTGTGTGTGTGTGTTTATTCTTATAGGTATGTATTTTAATACATGAAAATAATTAATATTGGTTTGATCGAGCAGATGGGCAGCAATAGCTTCCTACCTGCCACAGAGAACCGATAACGACATAAAGAACTACTGGAACACCCACTTGAAGAAGAAGCTGAAGCCATTTCAATCAGCTCTTGATCCTCATACGACGTCGAATGATCCGTTTAATGTAAATGTATCAAGGAGGAGTTTGAGTGAAGGGAGCTTAGATAATATGACAAGCCATGCCTCCTCAATTATTCTGAGGAACAACCAATCCTCCTCCTCCACATATGCCTCAAGCACCGAGAACATTTCGCGGCTCCTAGAAGGTTGGATGAGATCCTCCCCAACTCCGAAGACCTCTAGCCTCAAATATAATGCTGCATCTGATGATGATCAAGAAAAACCTAGCGGTACTAGCACAGGAAACCTAGTATCTAACGAGGAGTTTGAATCGATTTTGTCCTATGAGAACTTGAACAATGTTGCTTCTTGGGACAGGTATACTTGTGATTCATCTACTTATTCTAACAAGGTGTCACAACTCAGTATTAGAGTTCCAAATGGGGCGGAAATAATTCATGATCATCATCTTCTGCGCGACGAGGATCAGAAGAATAAGCAAATTATTCGATGCGAAAGCAGTAGTACTAATTGTAACAATCCTCCATTGACATATCTTGAGAAGTGGCTGTTAGATGAAAGTGCTGGACATGTAGAAGCCGATCAGATGGTGGAATTGTCTCCAATGTCCTTGGTTTGAGCTTAATTGGCTAGCCAGCCATGCTAAAAAGGTTAAGCCAGCTTGCTTAAATATAAACCTAATAGGAAAAAGCAACAACAAATTATGAAGGGTTTTAATTTGTTTATCTCTTTTCTAATGAGGTTTCAAAAGTCGGAATCTCTTTGTTGATTGTAACCTGTTTATTTCTTTTCTTTGTTTTTTGTTTTTTGCTTTTGTTTTATTTATTTTCTTTTCTTTATGAACGGATGGAAAATTTCAAGGAAGATGATCATCATTTCTCTTTGGTGTGTTAAAGTCTTATCATTCAAATGACAAGGGTCTTTTCGAAGTTCTGAGTTCGATTGCAATCAAAGTTCTTAGTTCGATTGTCCTCACCTCAATGATTTCCGGCAAACCAATTATCAACTGAATTAATAGGATGTGGTGTGGTTGAACGCAGTCCAACAGTAACAAAATTGAGTTTTAAACCCTACATTAAAATGGGAAAATAAATTGACTTATAATATTTCATTTATTGGGTGACCCTTGATGCTAGCTGGTGGCAAGAGCTAATTGGCCTAAGTACAGTATATGTATAAATGTAATCAATATTGAGTAAATATATTGAAATGTAGGTAGGCATATTGACATGTTATTCAAGTTTACAAGTAATTGCTCCATGGTAATTAACCACTCCTACACTTTGAGAAATATTTCAGTGTGTTGAGAACATGATCTAGTACATCAAATGTCATAACAATTGGTTGAATTTTTTTTTTTTTCATGTTTCCAACCAATTGTATTATGATATTTAGTATACTGTTTATATTTCCGGCACACTAAAAAATTTCTTCTATACTTCAAATAAATAGAGAGAGAAAAGTTAAGTTTTTAATCATTCATTTGTCAGATGTGTGTATATTTACTTGGAAAAGGATGAAAAAGTTAGCCAAAAGCAGGGAAAGGAAGGAAAGGAATAAAGGCTAAAAATGAGACAGTGGGATTTGCGTGACGAAAGTCTCATGCATGCAAAAGAGGTAATTTGCTGCCTCAAAAGTCCCTATTTTTAGGGCAAATGATGAGAGCAAATTACATGTGAGCCTATTCACCTTTCGGTGTGAGAAGCAAACAAAAGCTGTGATGTTCTATCTCTCTCTCATTGCAGCTTTCGAGAGCAATTTATATGATATGAGTATACTGTCATTATAGCCTCTTGTATCAATAACATAATGTTATATACAATGGTAAATTTAGGATTTGAACATCAGGAGGTGCTAATGTTAAAGGTTTAAGGTTTTTAATAGAAAAGAGCGGAAACGCGTTTGGTGGACTTATTGTCATCAACAGAACCATATATGTCAACAAAAATCGACATATACTAAAGCAATCTGATGAGTACTCTTGAGAGAATTTATCGTGTGCTCTCAACGCAATATATCGAGTGCTACCAAGATATGTCTAGCATATTTTATAGACACAAAAGAGGCCAATACCAAACATTTGAATGATTTCCAGAAACCCTAAGATGTATATTTTCCAGACTCTGAATGATCCTAAGACCACCTTGATCCCGATATACCTCTCTCAGTTGTGATATAGAGACAAACTTACATAATCATTATACTGTTATATAATTTAAACGAGTTAATGTCACAGTTGTAATGTAATTGTGCCATCATGCGAATATAAGTCCTCTTCCCCACCTCCTATGTACGTGACTACGTATACCATGCAAATGAAACAGTTGTAATTTACTTGTACCATCATGCGAATATAAGTCCTCTTCCCCACCTCCTATGTACGTGACTACGTATACCATGCAAATGAATCAAAAGCTATAAAGCTTTCACAGGACCTATGAAATAAAAGGTTTTGACTCTCAAATGTCTGTGCATGCCTTTACAGACACCAACAACCAATCACAAAACGCCATCTTCATGTTGTGGTCCATAACTCATCAGTTTCACAACAATAGTGATTGACAATAAGTACATTAAATAGTAACTCAGCAAATGAAAATAAATGTTTTTAATCAAATAAGTGTACAAGACACATGAATTTCAAATGACAAAAGAAACAACCTCCCGAGCTAAACGGAAAGGGATCCTTTGCGGATTCCTTTCACTAAATTTACAAATTCGGGTCCTTAAAACTTGATCTAACGGTTAAAAATATGAGCCTTTTTTAAAAATTATAATAACTTTAACCGTTGGATCAAATTTTAAGGGTTCGGATTTGTGGATTTGGTGAATTTGGTGGAAGGAATCCGGAGATGATCCATTTCCGAGCTAAATTAAAGCTCACAAAATTCACAAAACTATAAATCCTAGCAAAAGTTTGGCATAATCAACATACATTGCTTATGCAACCTATTGACGTACAAAATCGAGTAGGCTCTGAAACAACATAAAGTGTCAAGGTAAGAACTTTGCAAGATTGCTCCAGAGTGTGGGTAATATGTAAAGAGAGAGATAGGAAAGCAAATACAAAATGTACGTGATTCTCTCTAAGTTGGACTACGTCAACGAGAATAGGGAAGTTCTCATTAATAATGTACTCCAACAATACAACTGCGTATAACAACATATAAGAGACATATAAGAGTCATGATTTGGCAAAGCACATGGACAAATGGCAGCAAAGTCTTTCATATCAACGGTATTGAGAATGAATTTCACATTAATAGGAGAAGAGACCTTGCATGAGTTTATAGTAAGTTAAGCTACTCCCCATATTGCCAATTAGTTTTATGGTAGACCCCCAACGTTTTTCATGGTATTAGAGCAGGTTATCCCATGTGTAAAGCCAAACATCCACTCGCGCACACGTCATTCTGTTGTGTGTCTACATGTTAGCTTGAAAATTCGCCACACATGAGAGCATGTTGAGAATGAATTTTACATTGCTGGGAGGAATGACTTTGCATGGGCTTATAAATAAGTTGAACTATTCTTCATATTGCCAATTAATTTTACGGTAAAATCCCTACTCTCTTCAAATGGTAAATCTAAAGTTAGAGAAAAATAGAAAAATTTAGAAAAATATTTAAGGAACAATTAAAATGAGGAATGAGCATAAAAAGAGGTAATTAGTTACTAAGTTTGAGCATATCAGCACAAATAAATTGTTTTTTGAGGCCAAGTTAGTAAAGAATGCACGACAAAATATTAAAGGAGAAAATGCACTTCATAAGCTTTGTAAAAATATGTATGAGCAAATGATAAATGACACCTTTAAATAGTTATTTGTTAATTTGTAACGCCCCGATCCATGAATAAAGATTATCCACGAGTTAGGGTGTGAGACATATCTTAGCTATAGAAATAAATTCTATAACCAAAATATGGTGGAAAATAAAATGAAATAATTAAAATTTATTGAATACGCAGCAGAATAACAATAATGCACAAATTAATTCACAACAAAAACTACTAACAAAATAATAATTAAATTGTAACAAATATTAGTACACAAAATTAATTCATAACAAAAATACCAACTAAAATAATAATTGAAATGAGTAGCTCTTGAAAATACATAAAATGTATGCAATGAAATGTATGAATGTACTCACTCCCTTCAAATCCCATCAACACATACCTAAGGCACCCAAGCCTGCACGTCCCATACCATGCTTATACCACTTGGCTACGAGTACGTTAGAATATGAGTTAACTCCCGTTCATCCCTTAACCCAATTTTTATAATTAAACTCTCAGTTTCCACTTTATTAAACAGACACTTCCCCCGACGCCCAAATATATACTCAAGTCATGCACCATACGCCTGATATATACAATATTTCATTATTTTATAATCAACCAATTGTATACTCAAGCCCTGCACCCTACGCCTGACATATACACGGTTCATTATTTTATATTCAAGGCAAACTTTAGCCCTTGAATATCCTCACAGCTTAAACACTTTACACAAGTGAGCACTTGACACAACACAACTCTTTTTCTTGCTTTGCAATGCATATGTATATGTCATGTTCACATAGATATCAATACTCACACTTTATCTAACAAGCCTACGACTTCAACATAAATCAAATTGATTAGTAACAAGAGTAATATAATCATAATATTAACAAAATAATAATCTATAATCCATCATATAAACTGTTGCTCGTTGACCACTTCATATATATTGTTCATCGTCTCGTCCATCTTGGTCGGGCAAACTGTTTTTATTAGAAAAGAATAGACATCCATGTTAGAGAAAATAATCGTTAGAGTGAAATATATGTCTTAAATGCCACAAGGCATGAAATTATGTCTCTGGCTTTTCCCTTTCCAAACATCATCTTTTATTTTTATTTTAGCCCACCACTTCTACTTCTTTAATATAGCTGAAACTATCAGCTGTTCGAACAGGGATATAAGTCAGCACATATATTCGATTGTCGTGGTTTTTGGATATGTTATAGATGAGATGATAAGGAACAACTTTTGTGAATGAAGTGTTTCGATTCGAGTTACAAAAAATGGGGTTTTGGTGCTCATAACATGGCTGTCCAGTTTTCTGTGGGATTAGAGACTGGAGTTGGTATTTCAGACATAATGGACGATCACACCGTTGGATGTTTCTGAAATTTTGATATATCATGGTTGAGAGACAGACGAAGAACTCTCATGAAGGAAGTAATATAATAAAATATATGAATGATGGTGTTTTGATCTGTTAAATAGGCTGGACGAATTTCTAGTCTTGAATATCTTTCTTTTGATAGATGAAAATGATAGTAGTTTGATGGGAGAGATTTGTTGGGTAAGGCTCATGTATTTTTCTGGGATTTGTCTCACACTTTTTGTACATCATCCTCAAGAGAGATTAATAGAGATTGTCGATAGTTTGGTGGAAGTGCTTCTCATGGAAAAGATCTCAAAATGTAAATGCATAAATACACAAGATTTAAGTGGTTCGCCAAATTGACTACATCACTGGGGTTTGCTTTCATTGTATTTCACTATATATGAGGGACTTACAAATACAATGAAAGATGGCTTAAAGCCTTAACAATATGTAAAAGAAAGGTAATTGGATAATATGAAAGGGATGATGGCTTTTTATTGGAGTTGTTCTTTTTTTTTTTTTTTTTTCTTCTTCTTCTTCCTCTTTCCTCTATGTCCTTCCGTTGTTTCTTTTCTCCTTCCTTTATGTAGATTGCATGACATCTTCTCCAAAGAATCTCCACAAGCGTGCCAATGGAAAGAAAGCAAGTGTTGTGCTAATCATTAAACATGAAATGTGTTCCCATAGAAACACACCAAATTTTAACCTAATCATCACCATGAAATGTGTTCCAATCACAAGGCAACAAATGTTATTCTCATCATTAACAATGAAATGTGGTCCAATAGACAAAGAACAAATGTTAAGCGAAACCTTAGCTCTAATATGTGTTCAAATGGCAAAGAGACATGTGTGAAGTTAATCAATATTATGCAAGGTGAATACAAGCATCCAAGGCCACGTTCATCTCTAAGGAATATGAATCCCACCTCTTCAAACTTTGGAGGGATGAATCATCACCAAACATTTAGCTCTTAGATTCCTAATGATTACAAACTTGCTAACTCACCCTTAAGTAGACTTCCACCTTCACATTTAGAGTGATGAGTAATCACCAAATCATTAACTCCTAATGCTACAAACTCTCCACCTCAACCTATTTAGAGTAGTGACTAACCCCTCCCCTTTATTCTCTAATGGTTGCCAAAACACCACTTAGCCTTTGTGAGAAAAATCTAGTCAAACTCATCATAATCCCCTTCTCCAATTCAAACTAAAAATATCCCTAATTACATATGAACATGAAATAGCTAGTTTTTGAAATAATTTGTAGGAAAAAAGAATTTTACATTGAAATTATTTTACATACTGAGAATAGGTTCTTGCATAAAAATAAATCAAATAAAATCACTACGTAAAAATAATTACCCAACATACACCCATATATATATATATATATATATAATCACTTTTTTTAAATAGGGGTATTACATAATCCCTTGCAAATATACTTTTGTGATGCTCACGAAGTACATTCATATGTAATTCCCATTTTGTAATCTACTTTTATCAAATTCTCTCAAATCTCTTGACATTAGAAATTCATCACCCAAACATAAACATAAATAACTTAAGTTTCTTCTTTGCTAGGCTACAATAACGACAACAACCAACCTTAATCCATTAAATAGGATTGGCTGTATAAATTCTAGACCGTCATTGCACTCGATTTCCTCTTTGGTATGCTAATCAATTTTATTTATTTCCATAAAATAAATATAGCCTACTAATTGTAAAAGTGGTCCCCAAAACCAAACATGAGGTGAACCATTAATTATGGACTCCGAATAAAAGAAATTGTGACAAGTCTTTATTATTACATCCAATTGGATTATAGGACCAATTATTTCCCTCATGCTAAATAACTCCTCTTTGTGAGGATTATGGGGGTACTCAAATCGTGTTCGTTCATTATACATCATGTGGTCATAAATCATTTTAAATACTTTTATTTTAAATTAAATATGAATGGTAACTGACGAAAACTGTTATTGTACAATATACGATGAATGGACACGATTTGAGGATCCCCAAAATCCTCATAAAAAGGATCCGGAGAGAATCCTCCTGGTAAATAACCCACTTACCCTAAATGTTGTCTTAAAACCTTGGATTACTTAAGGCCTTTAATCTTTCAATAATTTCACATACTTGGCTTGGGATTAGGGATAAGAGGTTGTTTAGCTACTTTTCAGAGGTCGATTTTTTATACAACAATATTTTACACTAAAAAAGTAAGGATGACAGAGGGGAGGGAGGTGGAATTAGAACACACAATGAGTCAGTTATAGTTCGGTAGCAAACTCAACACAAATGTCATCATACATTTGAGTTGAACAGGAGACCCTCTTACTTACAAATGGAGATAAAATACCGCTAAACTGTAGTACATACTGAAAATTAAATTTGATACTAAAAAAGTATATAGAAGTTTAGGATTGAGGTTACTATCGTATACCATGACCCAAAGAGGAAAAAAGAAATCATGTAGAACTCTACCTTGAAGGACAAGAATTTTATAGACAAAATTTCCAAATCTTCCCCAAACGGGTGCATATCCGCGAGAAACGGATTTTACCAGTAAGATTGCCATCAATAGATATTACAAGTTACAACTGAGGCAAATACAGTTTATCTTTCAATTACTATGATGAATGTGAATTCATGAGCTTCAAGTTTTAATTGAAAAGAAACGAAAGTGACATTGTAGTGGTTCTTGTGGATTCAAGCACGAAAGTGACAGAGTTGTGGACTCGACAGATGCAACAATCATACTAGTAACGTGGGACTCAGGATTACGATGAGTTGGTCAGTGAAACAAGGCATTTCATCTCGTTGTCTCAGTACCTATTTATGTTCATAGATGATCAATTGTGTGTAACATCCCTGGGTTTTTTTTCTCTAACTTTGGTTTCGATCGATGTATGTTAACAGATATATTTGTATTACATCTGAATCAAAATATGTAACCCACATGTGAATCAAAACATGCATTAAAACTGCCTCTGCAAGAAGTAAATGGACAAGGCGAGGCAAAACATCCTATCTAAATACGAACCTCAATTTTTCCAATTTTTCATTGATCAACTACTCTCTGCATTCCTTTAAAACCTAACCTGGATTAGTCTGCCATCAGTGAATCACAACAGCATTCATATGACACAGATGTAACAGGTCAAATCTATTACCTTCTCGGAAACATGTTTGGTTCTGTTTGATTGATTTGTAAGGTAGTCAATCTTTACGATGACATGTTTATGTCATCCAGAATAATATGATTACTTTCCCCGCATCTTCTGAACCTCTTCGTAAATTGATTGGAAAAGTACAGTGGGAATATACCTCTCACCAAAGCTTGGAAATATAACCTATAATATGAAACACAAATAAATAAATCAAAACAATGCTATTTAGAACAGCATAAAATGTAATCAACTGTAATTGTCACTAGCTGGTAAAGAATTGTTTAGCTCACCTCGTGTTTAAGATAGCACACTCGGTTTCAATATATTTTTTAATGAAGTACATTTTCAGTCAGAGTAATAATTCAGTCTTGCTCTGTCTCAATTATATAATGAATGAAGTATTGTTTTCAGTCAGAGTAATAGTTCATTCTCGCTTCATTTTATTCTGCGGTAAAAAAAAAATCTATGAGGAATCACTGATCGCTTCCTCATAAGATCGGACTACGACATCTAATCTTAATCTGCCCCACGATTGTGTAAAAGAAGAAGCATTACATGCTTCAGCTAAGTTTTGGTAAGCCTCAAATGCATTTCAGAATGAAATTAGCTTGATCAAAATACATCATAGCCTTTCAAGACAATTTTGAACCATTCAAATTATGCATCAGTTTCATACTCTACAAGTTACTTACAATTTAAGCAACACTTTGAACCGTCCAAAGCCAGGTACAATGCTTTAGCAATGAACCTTTCTGCAGCTTTTACTACAACTTGCTTGTGTCGCAAACTAATGACATTAATAGTACCCAGTACAGCTAGCCCAATTGTATAAGTAACAAGGAAAGGGGAGAAAAAGAAAACAAATATAACCAAAAAAGAAAACCTCACCGCAATAAGTTTTCCAGTGTTCTCAGGTCTTCTTGCTAAACTTATTGCAGCAGCCGCAGCAGCACCTGATGAGATACCAACCTAGGGACAAGTATTGCATATCGGAATTACCAAAATCACCTTAAATTAGGATAGAATTACAGAAAAATGGGGTGGCTTTCTAAGTTAACAAATGATAACATTGATAGGTTCCAGCAGAAGTTGGAATTTGTCGCTTATAAAATGCTCCATGTGAAAGAGTAGTTGCAAATTACCAGCAAGCCTTCCTCCAATGCTAGCCTCCTTGCCATTTCAACAGCTTCATCGTTGGTAACCTACATTTGCATAAAAAATGATTAAAGAAATTTATCACATGTATTTCCAACTGACAAGTGAGAAGCAAGATTACCCTGAGAAAAAAAATTCAACAAATAAAAAAAAAGGTTGTCGACAAGCCGATAAATTGCAGGATAGAATGCCCACAGGCTAACTCACATAGCAAAATCAATACCAAAGTGACCCAAAATACTTATCCCAGTAGAATGGCTTTATGATGCACTCAGTGCCAGTTGAGAGGAAGGAGAGAAGAAAAAAACATGAGCAGAATAGACAGGATCGAGGGAGGAAGAGTGGAGAAAGAAAGGAAAGGGGTGAGGAAGAGAAACAAGAGGGAGACTAGAGTTTTATTGAATATATCTAAAGGCAAAAAACGATAATAACAATAGTACTACTAATAACTAAGAGACAACACAAATTAATTTACCTTGATGACCTCATCAAGTAAATTAACGTCCAAAATGCTTGGTACATAACCTGCATGAATTACTCACATAATTATTCAGTCAAGCATACTATATTATTGAATAAGAAACTGCAACAGAAAATTGATGCAATTAAAACCGAAGAGCAACAGTGCTTTCACCTGGATTTTCTCCAGATATTACACTCCTCTCTGCAGGTTCCACACCTACTACCTGGATAATCAAAATTACAAAAGCATGCAATCCAGAATTACAAACACATTAACCATAAAGCTGCAGTCCAACTAATTTCCACTGAACAAAGCCAAATAAGAGCAAGCAGGCACTCATTCATAATCTAGAGGTGCAAAGTTGTTCCGCCTTCAATGTCTGCTAATACTTGGGTTTATCTCTTTCCTCTCAAATCCAGTGTCAATGATAGTATAGTATAAAATACGACTAACAGTATCCAGAATGTGCATTTAAGATTGTTTTTTTCCTATAACTCAAATGACTATGTTCCATAACTTATAAATCAATTGTTGCTAAGAATTCAGATCCTCTCTGGATCTATGTGTCCGGAGACAATGTACCAAAGAATCTGTGCCGTTCAAGAGCTGGTTTTGTGTAAGGCCAGTGGGATGGGCTAATGAGGGCCGCATGATTTAAATTGAGTGGTCCGGATTCCCTAGTCCGTTGGCTCCAGACACAGAGATCTGGAGAGGATCTGAATTCAATAGGTCGTACCCAGTGCACAAGGCTCCCGCTTTACGCAAGGTCTGGGAGAGGTGAATGTCGGCTAGCCTTACCCCCATTTATGGAGCGGCTGCTCCCAAGTCTCGAACCCGAGACCTACCGCTCATGGGCGAAGGCACTTGCCATCGCACCAAGTGCGACCTCTAGGATCTGAATTCAATAATGAAACAAATTATGCATTATGTGTGTACATTATAAACTAGCCTCACCTTTATCTCCTTGTTCATCATTTTCAGGTAACGGCCAGTGCCTGTAACAGTACCACCAGTTCCAATAGCAGCAACAAATATGTCAACATTACCAATGGTATCCTCCCATATTTCTGGCCCAGTAGTATCAAAATGGATCTGTAGTTCATGCATGTGAATGCTAATTAGAATATTATTTATTACGATATACATGTGTATATTCATACACATATATATAGATTCAGTTTAGGATAATCAATAGCATTATTGAAGTGCCTCCAGAGAAAACAGAAATTACCTCTGCATTCGCAGCATTATCAAACTGTTGAAGCATATATGAATTTGGTGTGTTGAGAACAATTTCCCCAGCTTTATCTAACGCTCCTTTCAAACCCTTTTCTGGATCCGTCAAAACAACCTCTGCCCCGAATGCCCGTAAAAGAATCCTTCTTTCAATATCTATGGACGCTGGCATGGTGACTATAAGTTTATACCCTTTAGTTGCAGCAACAAAAGCAATACCAAGTCCTGTATTTCCACTAGTTGGTTCAACTAATACAGTCTGCATAGTAACACAAAAAAAGTATAATTCTTAACAGAAAGAAATACGAAAAAGACCACCCAAAAGAAATATGGCTTTTCGCAAAAGCTAAAACATCTTCCTCCACGTAACTTGCATAGTCATCTCAGATGACAAAGTAATATATTGATCTATCAGTAAAAAAAAAATTCATATAATAACTTATCAGCTCACCTTCCCAGGAGATATAAACCCACTTTTCTCAGCATTAGATATCATGCTACAGCCAATTCTGAAATGTTAATCAGCATAGATAACATGAGTTCATCTGGAATGTATCTCCATTCAGCAAGCAAATATTAATGATGCGGAAACTGTAGTTACACGGCAATTATAATTGACCAGCTAAGATACTTAGTTTCATAAAAAATTGATTACTACAACTAGTCTACCAAATGGGGCAGTTACGTCCTAAAGTTTCATCGACAGGATGGTTCCATATACCTTAAACCGTATCAATCTTCTACAATCAGGATGGCAAACAAGATTAAAAACCAATCTGGCAAATAACGGTAAAAGTATATAGTAAGATTTCAGAGCAAAATGACAACTTATTCAGCAGGTTACCTATCCTTGACACTTCGGCACGGTTCCATAGATTCAAGCTTTGCTGCAATATTTGCCACACAACCTTCGCTAACTTTGTTGAGGTATACCATGGGTGTGCTCCCGATCAACTATAATAATTTATCAGCATAATTCAAGTCAACAAAAATGATGAGAATGTAAACCATAATGTACATAAAATTCACTGATTATGACAATGTCGTATATTGTTGTCAAATGTGAAAACTGAAAATGGTCAGCAACTACAACGAGAAATCTATTGCCAAAACATTTGACAACCTCACCTAACAAAGTAATAAATTCCATATCGTACAAGCGGGGATTTTGAACGTTGAATCCAACACTTAAACAGTGCACAGTTATATTTCCAAAATCTAACTTGCTATAGTCCAGAGTGTGAAAATTGTTATCACTTGATTTCGAGTACTGTACATAGCAATTAATCAACAGGAACCAACAGTTTAAAGAAAAACACTTCCAAGTTCAATACTTTATAAAAACACCATTCTTACTTTGCAATGGGAGAAGGTCACCAAAAGAATTTCACAACTATAAGGGAATTAATAATGACAAGTAGATAGTTAAAGTGTTTTCTTTCTCCAAGTGAGTTCTTGAAGTGTTTTTTTTATATAAAATATAAAAGTTTTCACGGTGATTTGTCTAATTCACTAAATTTCTCATCCCAGTTTTTCGAGAAGGGTAATGCTAGAGACACCATCTATTTAAACCACACGACGTGTTATTCATGATTGCATTGTCAAAGTGTTGATTAACGTGCTTATTTTCCACTGGCGACATATCACATGGTTTGAAAATTTAGTCTAAAACGTTGGTCTACCTAGCATTACTCTTCCGGAAATCCAACCAAATACCAATACAGTGCCCAAAATTGCAGAAATACCCAGTTAAATTCTTAGCATTTAGAGAGATTATTCTGATAAAAAATTAAAAATTGAGCAAAAGCGAGTTTAAAAAATGCTAAAAAGAAAGAAAAAATGAGAGCAGAACCTGCGTGACGTCCTCGGCGATATTGACAGCGTCGAGCTCTTCTCTGATGGCGTAGACAGAGGAGGCGGCTTTGGCAAACACGAGACGGTGCCGTTTTGCGAGCTGTACTCCGAGAAGAGCTCCATTGGTGGAATTGCCGGCGAGCTTGAAGGACGCGAAACGGTTGGGTTTTGGGGGAGATGAGAGGGGAAGCGGAAGAAGCAGAGGAGGTGATAATATAGCCATTCGTTCAGAAAAAGGTTTTTGAGGGGTTTTAGATTTGGGGATTTCGTGGGTGCACTCACAACATATGTTGGGGGTGAGTTTGACGATTTTGGCGCCACCTGATATCATCAAGTGGTGTTCTTGATCTTAGGATAGTGTTTATTGTTTTGCAAAACTTCTTTCATGGTCTAGTGTTACGGGTGTTTTAACCGTTAGTATTTTAATTCTATAATTTTTAATAAATATTTAACTGGTTAAAACATTTGAAATACCCAAGAAAGTTTCAAAATCTCTTTGTGTGTCTCACTTTACATGTGTGTTCTTCACATAAACGAGTTTGATTTCTCAAGTGTGCTCTTATTTACATATGTCATGTTACGGGGATGCAGCTAGAAGAGGAAATGAATTATAAGTATGTTCTAGAAAAAGAAATCAAACGGAGCTTGCAAATGTTAGACGATTGACTTTTCAAACTTTTGCGGTCAGTTCATTGTTTTAATTATGTGCGACTTACAATTTTTATTTTATTTTCAAAATTTTTATTTGCCAAGTTACTTTTTTGCAAATTTTTTTTTATTTACCATTTTACTTTTGATATGCACAAAGTTGAAATACCAATAAAACAGAAATATGCAAATCACTTTGTTCATCTCTTCTCTTCATAATTCTCTCTCTTCCAAAATAACCCAACCCCCAACCCCGCCCGAGCAGGCCCAAACAAGATTTGTAAATTGTGTAAACACCTCCCAAACCACCCACGGGCCCATCGGTTATGGGTAATTGCGGTTACCCGTCCATTTAAATTTCACGGTTACTGTTATGGGTAACCATTTAGATAAATAAACGGTTATGGGTATAACCGTTTACCTGCAAAATTTAAATGGGTATTAACCGCCGTTATAAACAGGTAACCATTTACCCATTTATTTTATATATGTAAAATTAACCCAAACCATGTTCCCTATCGGACAAAACTTAAATCAATGCTATTGACTATAGTGCATGATTTCTATAGCTAATATAATATAACTTTCCTTAACCACTTTAAATTTTATATTACCTTCATTGCTAACAGTTAAAAATATCGTCTATAAAATATTATTTCAATTATTGGAATGATATAAGGACTTAAAAAATTAAAATGCAGAAATGTATGATGGATGTATCCTATAACGGTGTTTAATTGTTAGAAAAAGAAAATTATGACAAATTTTTCTTTTTTAATTTTCAAGTTGTTAAAAAAACACGTACACGGGTGAAAAATGAGTAAATGGTAAAAAAGAAAGGATAAACGGGTTTAAAAATGATAAATGGGTAAACGGGTATTAAACGGTTACGGTTAAATAGATACACGGTTATCGATATGGTTAACCATTTATAAACGGTTATGGATATGGGTATAACCGTTTAGACAATTACCCAACGGGTAAACGGTTATGCGGGTACAAGAATAAACGGTTATAGATAAATAACCGCGGTTACCCGCCTGCCATAACCGTTGTCTATCCCTACCCACGGCTCCAGCAACCAGCATCCTCAAAGGCAGCATTCGATTTTAATCCAATCTGAAGGAGATGGAGACCATCGAGATAATTGTAACTTGTAATGTTTTATATTTCAAAATTACGAGTGAAGTCATTTGTCTCTAAAATGTTTACGAATTTTTACACATGACCCTCCAATAAAATTTTCCTAGATCCACCATCGATAGACACAACTGGTGCAGTTACAGTCTTAGGTTACTTTGTTACTTGTTAGAGTGAGAAGAAAGAAATGGGAGTTGGTGACTATAGAAACTAGTTGATTGCTTAACAAGGAAGCTCCGTCAGCTTCATTATTAATATGTACTTTAAAAAAAAAAAAAAAAAAAAAGACCAGCTGGTGGCTATTGCTGCAGCAGTCCACCTTTTCGATGGTCGAAAATACTCATAAAGGCATTTCAGCCTTCCCTTGACCACTATCGTGCAATTCACCAGCAGCAGGTATCGAGCCCAGGATGTGTTGTGTGATTCATCAGTGGCAGGTATCGAACCCAGGACGTCGTATGAAGTACCGACCTGAAATTCATCAACAACCACTGGACCACCCCGTGGTGGTTCATTGTTAATCTTTACTTGACTTAGTAAAAGTTACCATCACAATGAGAAAAAACCTACAAATCGAGAACGAACGATGTGGATTCACAATTCATGGCCCTGATCAACTTGGTTACATGGGGACAAGGATTGTCTACCCTCCCACTTCCGGTGCCCTCCCGTGCCCTCCTGTTTTGTGTGGTCAAGATTAAGCCACGTCAACATTTTATATTATTTTTTATAGAGATAATAAGAAAAAAATGAATAGTAATATAAAATGTTAACGTGGCTTAACCGTAATCACACAAATAGAAGGGCACGGAAGGACATCAGAAGTGGGAAGGCAGACAATCCTTCCGTTACATGGAACCCGCGTAGGGTTTAATTTTCAAGTCTATCCACGACCGGATACTTTTCCCCGGCTCTCATTTGAATTTTCTACCCAGATAAGAGCTAGATCTTAAAAGGGGTTTGGGCTTATGTCCGCCTAGTATTTTCCTTGTATTTTCTTTTCCAAGAGGGGTACGGTCTATGTCCCCCCCTCTTTTGTATTTCCTTTCTCAAAAGGGGTAAGGTGAATGTCCCCCATTTTTTTGTATTTCTTTTCTCTTGTTCTATGAGGGGTTAGGTTTATGTCCCCCCCCCTGTCTAGGTGTATCTTCTTTTTTCTTATCAATAAATTTCCCTCGTACCGCCGAGGTTCTCTAAAAAAAAAAAAAAAAAAAAGAGCTAGATCTTAAAAAGTCCAAGACACGAGCTAGGGCTTGAAAAGTACAGCATAAACCACTACGAAAGAAAAGATAGAAACAGGTTCAGTTGACCAGAAAGTGGGGTTTCTTTGAAACTTGTCATTACACTAGGAATCAATTGACCAGAAACAGGTTTATTGTTCAACAAATTTCTTAACCGTTAGACGATTGACTTTTCAAACTTTTGCGGCTAAGTAGTACTAAATAGTTAAAATTCAAAATTAAAATTAGCATGCAAAATAAGGCATGGTCTAATTAAATGCACTCAAATTCAAATTCGCTCTTAATTTTTTTTTAAGAGAAAGAGTAACACAACAAGTAAGCACCCAATCTACCACAACAACAACAACAACAAAGCCTTTTCCCACTAAGTGGGGTCGGCTATATGAATCCTAGAACACCATTGCGCTCGGTTTTGTGTCATGTCCTCCGTTAGATCCAAGTACTCTAAGTCTTTTCTTAGAGTCTCTTCCAAAGTTTTCCTAGGTCTTCCTCTACCCCTTCGGCCCTGAACCTCTGACCAGTAGTGACATCTTCGAACCGGAGCGTCATTAGGCCTTCTTTGCACATGTCAAAATCACCGGAACCTATTTTCTCTCATCTTTCCTTCAATTTCGGCTACTCCCACTTTACCTCGGATATCCTCATTCCCAATCTTATCCTTTCTCGTGTGCCCACACATCCCACGAAGCATCCTCATCTCCGCCACACCCATTTTTTGTACGTGCTGATGCTTCACCGCCCAACATTCTGTGTCATACAACATCGCTGGCCTTATTGCCGTCCTATAAAATTTTCCCTTGAGCTTCAGTGACCTATGACGGTCACACAACACGCCGGATGCACTCTTACACTTCATCCATCCAGCTTGTATTCTATGGTTGAGATCTCCATCTAATTCTCCGTTCTCTTGCACGATAGATCTTAGGTAGCGAAAACGGTCGCTTTTTGTGATCTTCGCTAGATTGCTCCGGTCATTAGTATGGATAAGTATATAAATGGATAGAGATAGGAAAGCGAACACAAGATGTACGTGGTTCACCCAGATTGGCTACGTCCACGGAATAGAGGAGTTCTCATTAATTGTGAAGGGTTTACACAAGTACATAGGTTCAAGCTCTCCTTTAGTGAGTACAAGTGAATGATTTAGTACAAATGACATTAGGAAATATTGTGGGAGAATGATATCGTAATCACGAAACTTCTAAGTATCGGAGTGTGGTATCGTCTTGACGTGCTTTATCTGTCTCATAGGTAGATGAGGCATCTTCTCTGGAAGTACTCTTCCTCCATCCAAGGGTGGTATCTTTAACTGGTGGAGATGCACAAGGTAATGTATCAATTTCACTTGAAGCTTACTTGTAGTTTCATGCTTGGTCAAGCGCGATACAAACCATGTAGTAGGAGTCCCCCAAGTCGCCGAGCTAGGGGATCTGCTGAAAGAGGTGACAGACAAGGTAAGCAATCATAGCTCCGGCTGATTGTTCAGTCTCCCTATTTTGCAGGCAGCATGAAGGATAAAGAGAAGAAAATGATAAGAGATGATATGTGATACTTTTGCTTTTGAAGAAGTAACTTTCCACATGCTTATTCTTGAACTGAGCTGGATGGTTTTCTGGTTTCCTCCAGAGCATAAGGCCGACTGAAGAATTTGAGGGTCAAAACAAGTCCATCAAATCTAGAGTACGTTCGACCCTGTTGATATGGGATACTTTTTCTTTGACAGAGTAATGGATGTATCGGCACGTGTGCTGTTACGCTTGTCTCCACATGCTTCCTTGTATCCTTCTCCCTTGCCCTATCTGTTCCTCAGGCAGATGCGGTATCTTCCCTGGAAGCATAAGATGTTGAAGATGAGTACTCAAGAGCAATGTCAGGTAAGTAATCAGGTAAGGGGTTCCAGGCAGTCAGTTCCTGGCTGGAAGTTTGATTCCAAGTACTGACTGATTGCTCTCTTTCTCCTTGTCTTGCAGGTAAGAACATGGTCAAAGGAAAAGACAGGGAAAAAGCATGATATGGGATACTCTTGCTTTTAACCCTGATGATATGAGATATTCTTGCTCTAGTATAGCTTGTTTTGCAGAGGTATTATCGGGGGGAAAGAAAGCTGAATATTTCGAAAGGCTTCGTTGGGAGTGCCCTCTCAGATATGAGGAAGGGTTGAGCATTTTTGCAGGTCTGCCTGTCCGTTGGGGATGGAGGTCGACATATATAGGAGTCTCCTTAACAACAAGTAATAATGTTATTCCTTTACCCTACTTGGTCATAGCACGATAGTGGGAGCTGCCAGCTTCACATGTTTTAACGCTGTCGGAGCACTTTGAAAAAGTGGTTTGTGGTATCTGGAAAGCTGATGTTGCGTGTGAAGATTACAGACAGCTTTATCCAAGGAGATCCGGCTCTTGAAGTTGGGAAAGTGTTGCATCTTCGATTTTCGAACAAGCAATCCTATCGGGGATCTGGCTCTCGAGATTCGGAGAACGATGCCTCTTCGATTTTTGAGAAAGCAATCATGCTGGGGGTCTGGCTCTCGAGATTCGGAGAGCGGTGTCTCTTCAATTTTTGAGAAAGTAATCATGTTGGGAGTCTGGCTCTCGAGATTCGGAGGGCAGTGTCTCTTCGATTTTGGAGCAAGCAATCTTGTTGGGAGTGTTTTCTTGAATGTGGGTAAAGGTTGGGCATGTTTGCTAGTCCACCTTGCCACGAAGCACAGAGGTTGACACACAGGGACTTTCCAATTATCCAGCAATGGTACTGTTCCTTTACTCTCTTCGATTTTTGAGAAAGTAGTCATGTTGGGAGTCTGGCTCTCGAGATTCGGAGGACGGTGCCTCTTCGATTTTGGAGCAAGCAATCTTGTTGGGAGTGTTTTCTCGAATGTGATTAAAGGTTGGGCATGTTTGCTAGTCTACCTTGCCACGAAGCAGAGAGGTTGACACACAGGGACTTTCCAATTATCCAGCAGTGGTACTGTTCCTTTACCCTTGTGGGTAATAATATGGTAGCTAGACCTTCAAAATTTATGTGTCTAAACTTTGTTAGTGTTGTTTCTTTGCTATTCTTTTACCCTTCTTGGTCAGAGCGATGTAGTGGGAGCTGCAAGCTTCACGTGTTCAACTTTGGTAGAGAATTTTGGCAAAGTTATCTGTGGTACCCATGAGCTACTGTTGCGTGTGGGAAGTGGGTGATTGAACAGTAAGACTCATGTGCTTTCTACTTCACCAAAAGTCTTCGACCGAATGCCCATAATTTTCGCAAAGCTGAGTGTACGTGTGACAGGTGCTGACAAGGCTGGAAAAGTAGGTGCCTCTTCGATTTCTGAGATCGGCCCTCGTGGTCTCTGAGCAACCCAGCTTTTGAGAAAGCAAGCGCCTCTTCGATTTCTGAGATCGGCCTTCGTGGTCTTTGCGCAACCCAGCTTTTAAGAAAGCAAACGCCTCTTCGATTTCTGAGATCGACCCTCGTGGTATCTGAGCAGCCTTGCTTTTGAGAAAGCAAACGCCTCTTCGATTTCTGAGCAGGCGCCTCTTCGATTTCTGAAGCTCCGTCAAGTGCAGATTTTTATAGGGGCTGACATTAAGTTCCAAAGCACACTTGAATCTCCACCAGTAGAAGCTCCATTCTTGCACTTCTAAGATCTTGATTTGTCCGACCTCTTCTCTCTTCAACACCTTTGAAAATGTCTGGCCCCTTCGACCGTCGTTTTGACTTGAACCTTGTTGAAGAGGCAGCCCCGCCTTCTCCAGACAACATATGGCGTCCATCCTTCGTTTCCCCTACTGGTCCTCTTACCGTTGGGGATTCCGTGATGAAGAATGATATGACCGCTGCGGTGGTGGCCAGGAACCTTCTCACTCCCAAAGATAATAGACTACTTTCCAAACGGTCTGATGAGTTAGCTGTTAAGGATTCTCTGGCTCTCAGTGTTCAGTGTGCAGGTTCTGTGTCTAATATGGCCCAACGCCTATTTGCTCGAACCCGCCAAGTTGAATCATTGGCGGCTGAAGTGATGAGTCTCAAACAGGAGATTAGAGGGCTCAAGCATGAGAATAAACAGTTGCACCGGCTCGCACATAACTATGCTACAAACATGAAGAGGAAGCTTGACCAGATGAAGGAATCTGATGGTCAGGTTTTACTTGATCATCAGAGATTTGTGGGTTTATTCCAAAGGCATTTATTGCCTTCGTCTTCTGGGGCTGTACCGCGTAATGAAGCTCCAAATGATCAACCTCTGATGCCTCCTCCTTCTAGGGTTCTGTCCAGTACTGAGGCTCCGAATGATCCTCATCCGGTGCCTTCTCTTTCTGGGGCTCTACCGACTGCTGAGACTTCTCCTAAGCAACCTTTGTGAAGGCTCCCTCTTGTTTGTTTATTTTGACTTATGTATATGTACATATTTGTAGCTTATCGGGGATATCAATAAATAAGCTTTCCTTCATTTCAACGTATTGTGTTAAATACACCAAAGCCTTCTTCGCTAAGTTCTTTGAATTTTCTTTTGTTGAAGCTTTGTGGGTGGAGCATGTAGGTTGAGGTAGTGTTCCCTTAATTTCCTGAGTGAGGAAAACTTCTCGGTTGGAGACTTGGAAAATCCAAGTCACTGAGTGGGATAGGCTATATGAATCTTAGAACGCCATTGTGCTCGGTCCTGTGTCATGTCCTTCGTTAGATCCAAGTACTCTAAGTCTTTTCTTAGAGTCTCTTCCAAAGTTTTCTTAGGTCTTCCTCTACCACTTCGGCCCTGAACCTCTGTCCCATAGTCGCATCTTCTAATCGGAGCGTCAGTAGGCCTTCTTTGCACATATCCAAACCACCGTAACCGATTTTCTCTCATCTTTCCTTCAATTTCGGCTACTCCTACTTTACCTCGGATATCCTTATTCCCAATCTTATCCTTTCTCGTGTGCCCACACATCCAACGAAGCATCCTCATCTCCGCTACACCCATTTTGTGTACGTGTTGATGCTTCACCGCCCAACATTCTGTGCCATACAGCATCGCCGGCCTTATTGCTGTCCTATAAAATTTTCCCTTGAGCTTCAGTGGCATACGGCGGTCACACAACACGCCGGATGCACTCTTCCACTTCATCCATCTAGCTTGTATTCTATGGTTGAGATCTCCATCTAGTTCTCCGTTCTTTTGCAAGATAGATCCTAGGTAGCGAAAACGGTCGCTCTTTGGTATTTCTTGATCTCCGATCCTCACCCCTAACTCGTTTTGACCTCTATTTGCACTGAACTTGCACTCCATATATTCTGTCTTTGATCGGCTTAGGCGAAGACCTTTAGATTCCAACTCTTCTCTCCAAAGGTTAAGCTTTGCATTTACCCCTTCCTGAGTTTCATCTATCAACACTATATCGTCTGCGAAAAGCATACACCAAGGAATATCATCTTGAATATGTCCTGTTAACTCATCCATTACCAACGCCAAAAGGTAAGGACTTAAGGATGAGCCTTGATGTAATCCTACAGTTATGGGAAAGCTTTCTGTTTGTCCTTCATGAGTTCTTACGGCAGTCTTTGCTCCTTCATACATATCCTTTATAGCTTGGATATATGCTACTCGTACTCCTTTCTTCTCTAAAATCCTCCAAAGAATGTCTCTTGGGACCCTATCATACGCTTTCTCCAAATCTATAAAGACCATGTGTAAATCCTTTTTCCCATATCTATATCTTTCCATCAATCTTCGTAAGAGATAGATTGCCTCCATGGTTGAGCACCCTGGCATGAACCCGAATTGGTTGTCCGAAACCCGTGTCTCTTGCCTCAATCTATGCTCAATGACTCTCTCCCAGAGCTTCATTGTATGACTCATTAGCTTAATACCCCTATAGTTCATGCAATTTTGTACGTCGCCCTTATTCTTGTAGATAGGCACCAAAGTGCTTGTTCGCCACTCATTTGGCATCTTCTTCGTTTTCAAAATCCTATTGAAAAGGTCAGTGAGCCATGTTATATCTGTCTCTCCCAAAACTTTCCACACTTCGATTGGTATATCGTCTGGGCCTATTGCTTTTCTATGCTTCATCTTCTTCAAAGCTACAACCACTTCTTCCTTTCGGATTCGACGATAAAAAAAGTAGTTTCTACACTTTTATGAGTTACTCAACTCCCCTAAAGAAGCACTCCTTTCATGTCCTTCATTGAAAAGATTATGAAAATAACCTCTCCATCTGTCTTTAACCACGTTCTCTGTAGCAAGAACATTTCCATCCTCATCCTTGATGCACCTCACTTGGTTTAGGTCCCTTGTCTTCTTTTCCCTTGCTCTAGCTAGTTTATAGATATCCAACTCTCCTTGTTTGGTATCTAGTCGTTTATACATATCGTCGTAAGCCGCTAACTTAGCTTCTCTCACAGCTTTCTTCGCCTCTTGCTTCGCTTTTCTATACCTTTCACCATTTTCATCAGTCATATCCTTGTATAAGGCTTTACAACATTCCTTCTTAGCCTTCACCTTTGTTTGTACCTCCTCATTCCACCACCAAGATTCCTTTTGGTGTGGGGCAAAGCCCTTGGACTCTCCTAATACCTCTTTTGCTACTTTTCGGATACAACTAGCCATGGAATCCCACATTTGGCTAGCTTCCCCATCTCTATCCCATACACACTGGGTGATTACTTTCTCTTTGAAAATGACTTGTTTTTCTTCTTTTAGATTCCACCATCTAGTCCTTGGGCACTTCCAAGTCTTGTTCTTTTGTCTCACTCTTTTGATATGTACATCCATCACCAACAAGCGATGTTGATTAGCCACGCTCTCTCCTGGTATAACTTTGCAATCCTTACAAGTTATACGATCCCCTTTCCTCATTAGAAGAAAATCTATTTGTGTTTTTGACGACCCACTTTTGTAGGTGATCACATGTTCTTTTCTCTTCTTAAAGAAGGTGTTGGCTAAGAAGAAATCATATGCCATTGCAAAATCCAAGATAGCTTCCCCATCCTCGTTTCTCTCCCCAAAATCATGGCCACCATGAAAACCTCCATAGTTGCCTGTCTCCCTGCCCACGTGTCCATTTAAATCTCCTCCTATAAATAACTTCTCCGTCTGAGCAATTCCTTGCACCAAGTCTCCAAGGTCTTCCCAAAATTTCTCCTTCGAACTCGTATCCAACCCTACTTGAGGTGCGTACGCACTAATCACATTGATAAGTTCTTGTCCTATTACAATCTTGATTGCCATGATTCTATCTCCTACCCTCTTGACATCTACAACATCTTGTGTCAAGGTCTTGTCCACGATGATGCCAACACCGTTTCTCGTTCTATTTGTGCCCGAATACCAAAGTTTAAACCCTGAGTTTTCTAGATCCTTTGCCTTACTACCAACCCACTTAGTTTCTTGTAGGCACATAATATTTATCCTTCTCCTCACCATAACTTCCACTACTTCCATAGATTTTCCCGTTAAGGTTCCTATATTCCACGTTCCTAAACGCATTTTGCTCTCTTGAACTCTACCCTTCTGTCCTAGCTTCTTCACCCTCCCCGTCTAATAGGATCAAAATACTTCTTTTGTGTGTCCTGTGTAAAGTTGATAGGAGCATATGCTCCCAAACAACTTTGAGTGGAGTCGTTCGAAAAGAAGTTTCTATGGCCCCCTTGCTCATTTAACACTGCATCCGGGTGCCGATGGAGATACAGCGACCCTTGCTCACTTATCACTGTGCTCGGGCCACACAGCGCGCCACTTACGGGTGACGCCCTAGCTTTAGCGCAATTTTGTTCTGAATTCATTTTCATAAGGATTCGACGTAATCATGGAGTGCCGGCTGTCGACTACCTGACGCCCTCCCCCTCCTCCTTTATCCGGACTTGGGACCGGCAATGTAAGTACATAGGCGGAGTTAAGCACCCAATCTACCAAAAAATAAATAAAAAATTACGACATGTTTATTTACAAAAAGTATGAATCAAAATAATTATAATTCTTGAGTTTTGGCCATTTACTGAAATATCGAAATAAAAATTATATCATTTTGTAACTTTATCCGTTGTATTTTTTTCTTAAAATATATAATCAAATACCAAAAAATAAAGAAAATGAAAACTAATGAAAATTGTTTGAAAACTTTGAATTTTAACGATAAGGGTAAAATAAAGAATAAAATGAATAGTATCAGAATTAATATTTTATTATAAAAATATGATTTTTCGTTAAAGTTAACTCTACGGAAACTTTTCGTTAACATTGAGTGAAGAAATCCGATTCTCTTCATTCATGCCGGTTTGGACTTTTTCTTGTTTCTGTACATGTTTGAGTCCCGAGGTACACATACCGGGCAGCGCGGGCAACAAAATTTTCTTCTTTCTTAGGGTTTTTGAGAAAACCAAAAAACCCTCCTGGTACGACGGCGTCCGCCACGACGGAGCTGCGGAGAAGCATGACAATAATGGAAGAGATAGCTTCGAAGTTGAAGCTGTCGGAGACGAAGCAGCGGAGCATTGGCAAGGCCCAGGAGACCCTGCGCGCCCAGGCGGATTCCATGCTCGCATTCACCCTCAACTGGAAGGACCTCGACGACCACTTCGACTCTGTCAGGAACTCGCTATACGCCGCATTCGTAGGGCTCCTGGAGCGGGAGAAGGAGATTGGGTCCCGATTCGCGGACTTGGAACTGAAAGAGAAGGAATTTGACTCGGCAATGGCGGTGAAAGGCAGGGAATTGCAGGCCATTGTGCGGGAGGTTGAAGAAGGTAAGTCGCAGTTGCAATCTATTAAGTTATCTTTCGAAAAGTATTCGGTTGAAGAAGGTAGATTGGGAAAAGTACAGAAATTGGTTAAGGGGAAGGAGTTGGAGTATTATAATATGCAGCAACGGATGAAAGAATTGTCGAAAGAGATCGAGGCGAAGGAGAAGCAGTTGAATGTGGTTAGGGGTAAGGTTGTGGAGCAATGGAAAGAGTTTGATTCGAGAGACGACGAAATTAGAGCTCAGCAAGCATTGATTGAGGAATACGACAGAGAGGTGCAGTCGAAAGAGCAGAAACTCGGTTTGATTGAGAAGGATTTGTGTGAGCTTGAGAAGTCAGTGGGGGAGTGGGACTGTAAAGTTGAATTGAAACAGTTGGAACTTAAAAGAAGTGTTCAGAAGGCCGAAAAACAATTTGAATCAAAATCTGAGGAGCTTAATTTGATTGAGAGGAGGGTCAATGATTGCCTCAATGATCTTCAGTTGAAAGAAAAGAAGTTGGATTCCCGTGAAAAGCATTTGGATTCACTCGACAAGTCGATACAGGAATGTGGGAGGCGGCTTGAACAAAAAGCCAAAGAGCTTGAATTAAAGCAACAAGAATTTGAGTCAAAAGCTGAGGGACTTGATTTGATTGATATGAGGGTTAATGATTGCCTCAAGGATGTTAAGTTGAAAGAAAAGAATTTGGATTCCCGGGAAAAGCATTTGGATTCGCTCGACAACTCGATACAGGAATGTGGGAGGCGGCTTGAACAAAAGGCCAAAGAGCTTGAACTGAAGCAACAAGAATTTGAAAAGTCTAAAGAAGAACATATCCGAACAAATAACTCGAAGGAGAAGACTGATATACTTCATACTCAAGTGAAGGTGGAACAATCGGGACGTTTCCCTTTTAACATTTCCGTCCCTCCTTTTTGTGCAACCAATCATTCAACAATCATTAGGGATGGTAGGAGCTTGCAGTTTTTCATGAATGAGTATTTTAGAAGAACAGATTCAGTCTCTGTTGAAGTTTCAGCCTGTCTTCAATTTTCATCAGACCCAGCAAAATTAGTTCTTGATGCAATGCAAGGGTTTTACCCTTCAAGTTCGACTGTGGAAAACAGGGAATTTGATTTTGATTTGAGTGTAATTAGAAGGAGCTGTATTCATTTGTTAAAGGAGGTAAAGAGAGTCTCGCCAAAAATTAGTGATCAGGTGAGAGCAGAAGCGAATAAGTTGGCGGGTGAATGGAGAGCTAGGATGACTGTGGCAGCCGAGAATTGGTTGGAGGTTTTGGGTTTTTTGTGGCTTGTTACTGCATATGACTTGACCTCTATTTCTGATAGGGAGGAGCTTCAATCTCTTCTCAGTATAGCTGCTAATCACGAAAAACAGTCAGATGAATTGTATGGGATCCTTGACACGGAAGATAACACACCTGGTAATCACTTTTCCTGGTTTATTAATGTTTCTAACTTATTCATATTTCTATCCAAATGTCTTTTCTCGTATGATACTCTCTCTGTATTTTGGATGCCTTGTAAAAATAAAAATTTAAAGTTTTATTCTGATACTCTATGCTTGAAGATTGATAAAGGGTTTTTTCTATTATATTCCTATCCTTGTTAAGTTAATAAGTAGAAATCTTTATCAGCAACAATTGATGCAATTGTGGGACAGGATAGGGTCGTATGCCTGTAAATCGTTGTCATATTATAAGATTGATGACCCATAGATGTCATAAAGGAACATTCTGAACCGGTGATGCAGTGCCTTGCGGAAATAGATAAAATAGAAAACTTCTAGTTCTTGCATTGTGGAGTAGCGTTGGTCGCACTCCATATTGGACGTGCTTCATTTTCATTCTAGAGCAGCTTTCTAAAGTAGTCATGTACTTTAAGATGTCATTGCAAGCAATAAAAAAAAAAGGTCGTACCCAGTGCACAAGGCTCCCGCTTTACGCAAGGTCTGGGAGAGGTGAATGTCGGCTAGCCTTACCCCCATTTATGGAGAGGCTGTGATAAAAATATTTAAATTGTTGAAAGTTTCTCTTTTTATGCTCTCTATTTTTAAGTAGACATACCTTAATAAGTAGTTAGAAGCAATGATAGGCCTTGTTGTTGTATATTTATATTACAAACAGTTTTTTCTTCATAGTTTTAAGAAGTGAATACTTTCTTCTTGTTGCTGGGCTGAAAGTAGTTAACAGTTTGTTCGACCCTTCGTTATAACAACTGCCCATAAGGCTATATTTTGATATGTTAAATTCCGAATTATTCACTCACTAAACTAACCTCTAATTCATTTTCCTTATCTTTTACAATTGAATAGCGAGCATCAACATTTGTTCCTCTATCAAAACTGAGAAACCAGAAACTTCACTGGGAAAGAATGCCGCAACTTGTTCTTCTCCAAATCTTCAACTAACTGCCACCTCAGATGCTAGGAATTCGCAGGGGTTTCCAACTTGTTCTTCTCCAAATATTCAACTAGCCACGACAGATGCTAGGAATTTACAGCAGTTATCAAATGAGCAGTTTAGTGGGAATCGCTCAATACAGAATGAATTTTTACAGATTGCTAAGTTGTTTTCTGCGTTAGATGGAGATTTGTTAGTAGATTCTCTTGTGTCTATTTCTCAGAATAAACAGGCCCTAGAATATATTCGGAGTTCTGGTTTTGGAGATAAGATCCCTGGTAAGTTTCTTGAAAATTAGCTCGCATAGTGGTTAGTGTTGTTACCATTGCTCTTACTTATTTTCGGAGTTTTGGTTTTGGGACGCTTTTCTTAGAAAAAGGTATCAAGCTCTTATTCATGTTCTTGCCGCGCTGGTAAAATGTATTTTCCTTCCGTAATTGTTATGTTCTAGCTAGTTTATTCTATTATATGCTTTCTTTTGTTGATGCATTTGCTAACATTACGTTATATTTGAGTTTGGGTACAATTCTAGCAATTCTCCTTTCGAAGCTTATCTGGAGCAGCTTGATGAAAATCTTTCAATTTTTCTTTGTGTGTTGCAGATGCTATTCCGACTCTTATTGAAAGGAGGCAACTGATTGAGGCCGTTAGAGCAATTTGCACCTTCAACTTAAATGACAAGTTTCCCCCAGTACCCCTCTTAAAAGAACACGTGGATACTGGGATGAACTCTTTCCAGTCACTTTCCTCGAAAACGAAACTAGTTGGTGAAAAGGTAATTTAGCTCTCTCTGGACATACAATAACTGCTTTGTAAATAGATAAATGTAGCTAGGACCATCATCTTGTTGTAAATATGCATCCATCTATCAAGGCTAAATAACTCTTAATCGCAGATTAAGTTTGCAGATTACTATATGGCTGATCTAAGAGCCGTGTTTCAATGCATTAAAGATTACAACCTAGAGTCAGAATACCCGCCCTCGGTCATTGAAACAAAACTAGCTAAGATGCAGAACCACAAGGATAAGTTGAAACACACGGAGAACTGGAGAAGTTTGGCGCCATGTCACAAGGTTGAACAAAAGCAGAAAGGAGGGAGGAAACGCTCCGCCAAGTTTCAAGCACAACAGCTTAAATTTAAACGTCAGCGGGCAGCAGTATCAGCTCTCGCACCACATCCAATACCAAATCCCACCCCCGGATATGCACTGCCAAATCCGTCATATGTGATGTCTCAAAATGGTGGGCACCCTTGGCAATTCGGTATGGCTGGCAGCAACGTAGACATTTCGAAGGGCATTTGTTACCATTGCAACGGGTTAGGGCATTGGAAACGCAATTGTCCCAAGTATTTATCCGAAAAGAGGAACGGAGATGTGATCAAATCACAGATGCATTAAGCCCCTTGTGAATAAAGGTTAGTTATTTTGGTTATGGGCTCGCTTGAAAGTACTTTTAAAATGACTAAAAGTGTTTTTGGTGAAAATGTTTTTGAAACCAATTCTTAGTAAAGATCCAAGTAAAGCACTTTAAGTACTCATTGCAAGAAGTACTTATTTGGTGCTTCTTCCAAAAAGCTCTTAAACTACTTTTGGAACCCAAAATCAATTCACCAAAAACGCTTTTAGTCACTTTAAAACACTTCCAAACGAGCCTTGGTATTGGAGCAACCAATCAGTAACATTTTGTAATTTTTTAGATGCTAAGTGATTGGGAGATCTGCTCTGCTCCACAATTTGTACATGTAGTATGACGTGTATCCTTTCAGTAGAATGCTTGATAAATGTTTGGCATTTCTGTGAAGTTAATGTTCCTATCATACGGTGGTAGTTCTCAGGTTCAACTACGTATTCAATGCCTAATTATCCATTGTCTGGTTTAGCACAACTCCCTACCTTCCAATAAATGTCGGCCGCAAACAGGTTTACACCATCCAATTATCAAATAAGGTTAGCTGAGTTATTATTAAGTTGGTGTTTTGAGTCATCTATTGCATGTCATAAATTGTCACTTCCAGGAGAATGATTTATATTGACTATGTTTACCGTCATATATTGTCTCGATCCAATAATGCATTACAGAAGCTTTTTTTTCTTCATATAAAACATGTATTATTAGATTAAGACGTGATGATGGCGATAAACTGTTTTATGTAAGTTACTCTTCACCCGTAGGCTAAGATTTGAGTACAGTTAGGTATGGCTTGATACTGAGGTGATTTTGAAAAAAGCTGGTATCAAAAAAAGTTAGGAGCATTTTTGTGTTTGGTAAAACTTCCAACTTCAACTTTTTTTCCACAGTTTTGGGTGAAAAAAAAAACTAAAAAATAGAAGCAGCAAAAGGCAGCTTTGAAAAACTGGCTTTTCAGTTTCTGCGCAAACCACTTTTCTAAGAGGCACTAAGAGCTTTAGTGAAACTTTTAGTACCCAAAATGACCTTAAGCAATTAAAACTTCACACAAAGGTTCAGAGATTTACCCAGTCGTCAATTAGGAATGAATTGGTCTTTGATTAGTTGTACCGGTGATGCTTCGTTGGTTTCTGGGCAGAAAATACAGAGCTTAGCTCTAGTCCTTCGAATTTAACCTCAAACTTCACATATAAAGTCAAGAGAGTTACTCAAAGTTGAGATTTGGCGATTGGTGTAGATTCAGTCTCGAGTTCGCTGGAAAAATGACCAAGAAGGTCACCAGATTTCTGGGCATGAACATAGAGAGGGCATTTGGGGTTAAATCCCAAGAATTTCATGCCAAAATTCGATATGCAGGATACAAAAGTTGTACCTGAGATTAAATGAATGTTGAATTGAGTTTGAAGCACCCCAATTTCGTCGAGCCTCAGGTTAACTCGTCAAAGAGTTTTTCACCGAGAAGGAAGGGTTGGCTTTCTTCATTTTTGAGTACTTGATCTTCACATGCAACACCACCATTCGAATCCATAGGTCAAATTACACCTAAACTAGGGAATATCGGTATGGATTTCACTCGAAAATTGATGTTGGTGTGGGTGATTCTCTCTATAAATAGAGAGAGTGAGAGTTAGAGAAAGAGTTGGAGAGAAAGAAGAGTCTTACGGAAAAAAGGAAGAACGAGAGAAGAAGACGGAGATCAAATAAAAGGAGTGGGCCCCCTCAAGGCACACTAAATAAGACCAAACCCTTTTTTATCATTTCACAGTTATAGCTAATGTACATAAAAGTTTACCAAACACTATAATATTGCTTTTTTTTTTTCTTCCTAAATCACTTTTACAAAAAAGTTTATCAAACACTCTGCTGCTTATTCTCACAGCATAGAAGAAGCAGTTTTTTTTTTTAAGCACAGCAATACCAAACCAGTCCTAAGCAGTAGTTTAGGGGTGTCGCGCCCCAGAATCTTGCCAGTATCCTAACCGTAAGATCAGACCACAAAAAGGAACCCACATCCAACGGTCCAAAAACACCCTGTTATTTATGGAAAGAAATTAAAAATCTTTGTCAGTTTTCATTATCCACAACAATTAGCCACTCTCAGTACTATCATTAATTCCACTCCCGTTTTCAATATCGCCACTCTTATCTCTCCCAGCTCTGAGCTCCTCCAATGGCCACCGTCCTCCGAAATCCACCTTTACGAGCACCGTTCGCACCGCTTCCCGCCACCGTTTCGCCGAACCCTACGAAAACTTCATACGTTTCGTGCAGACAAGGCTCGATCAGCACGCCGCCGTTTCTCACTCTCGGCTCTCTACGGTCATCTCACTCGCCCTCCGTACGGTTCCTCAAGCTCGCGCCTTTAGCTTCCCGCCATGAGACCCTAAGTGCCGAGACGGCGGAGGAGCTTCGAGAGCTCAATGAGGTCGAGGTACTATTTACCTTTTTCTTAACAATTTTCAGAATTTTTTTTTTGTTTACTTGAATTGAAGTTCATTATGTCTGCTTGTTTGATTGTTGATGAGGGATTGATTTCGCAACAATGTTTCGAACGAAAAATGCGATCAATTTTTTTGCAAAAGCTGATGTATTTATCACGTATGATCAAAATTTGGGAGGATTAACGGAATTGATCACTCAAAAACTTGAAAAAAACTAGTTTTAGTTGTGGCGAAATTCAAACTTTGAAGCATTGATGCTGCCCCTTCACATGAAAACAGATGTATGCAGAGGTCAGATTTATATCTGCTACGAAGCATTATTCACTAATATGACTATCATATTGCGTTTCAATCGTATGTCTTCTCCTTTGTGTTGTGATTCTTCTAAAAAAATCTAAGGAGATGATAGTCTAGACATTTTTTTTTATGACAGTGGCTCTTTACAACGCCTGATTAGAAACATCTATAAGATATTTTTATGGCTTTCTTAGTCAAAATTTCGTTAACGGTTGTTTTTACTAATATGTTGTTCAATCGTGGATGAAGGCAGATACTCGGTGGAGAACTAGCAGTGGAAACTCTTGCCTCAACAGTTTTGGAGAGTAATTTCCTATTCACCACAAATATTGATCTTCACATAGACATGATACAAATTGTTAAATTTTATGGACCGCTCGAAATTTCTTCAACGTGATATCATTATATACCCTAAATGTTTCATTGTGTGGATCACGAGCGTTGAGTAAAACTATAAATAATTAGTGACTGCTGTCGCTGCCTATCTGTTTTCATTGTTATGGCAGTTTACATTACACAACACATGTATAATTGTGTCTTTATAAAATTATGAATTCAAGTTCTGTGCACAATACTCAATTTTTAATATTTTTATTTTCTCTGGTTTTATTTTATTTTTTTATTAAATACTTTTTACTTGGTCGTTGGGAATGATCTTTGTGATATCATCATTTTATTGCAGAAATTTGTGGGATCCTTTTGGTTACCAAGGATATTAAATTCATGAAGTGGCCATTTGCATGGGTATCTGCATTCTTAGTTGGACAAAGCTTATGGCTGATTTCTACTCCAATGGCACAATCACGTGATATTATCAAACCAAACGCAATTTATGAGACAGCGGAGTTATTTGAATTAGGAATCCAGCTATCATACTTGCTACTATTGCTAGGTTTTCTTGGGGTTGGAACTTTCTTTGTGATTCGTCAAGTGCTTGTACGTAGAGAACTTGATCTTTCTGCCAAAGAATTGCAGGTATGAGCCTGCATTTTCCATTATACACTGTTGATTAACATCGTACCTGACACTTTGCTCCAACCTTGACACTTAGTACACATCCTACCTGAATTACAAGGACCACATAAAGACATTAATTCTTTAATGTTTGCCTGCTGTAATAGACATTTGACAGAGGCTGTCAACAACTGGTTACTCAACACTATAATTTTTTTCTATCTAAATACCAGGAGCAAGTAAGAAGCGGCGATGCTGATGCGACTGAGCTTTTTGAACTTGGAGCAGTAATGCTGAGGAGGAAAATTTATCCAGCTGCTATTAAGTACTTGGTTCAGGCAATTGAGAAATGGGATGGGGACGACCAAGATCTTGCTCAGGTATGATGAATTCTCAGATATATTTGCACTTCTATTGTCTAAGGCACATCATACTGAATCCAACAAATAGATGGCTTTAGAATTGTGTTATAAAAATAGTTGTGACTATTTGATTGTTATATTCCAATTTAAACATTTTTGGCATTGGAAATCCTTGCTACTTGGTTCCATTGTACGTGTTAATCCCTTTGAAATACCGGAAACTTGTAGTTGTGGATCATACGTACTCATAATTGCATGCCTTGAAAGGGCACTAATTGGCATTCTGAGTCATGCATTTTCAGTGTTGTTGTATGTGTTGGTGAATGTTAAGGGTGTTGCCACATCCCGACTTACGCATGATTTTGTAGTCTATGTAGCCTTGACATGGTTTTGAAATTTAATCTGTATCCACCTTGTCTAAAAGGTAACCACATATAAATAGCTGGGGAAACGAGAATGAAAATTAAGACCATTTGAATCGTATATATATATATATATATATATATATATATATTTTTTTTTTTTGGCATCATCTTTTCGTGCTTGGCTTATGAATTTCTGATGTGGCTTTTGACTTTTTATATATTTGAATAGGTTTACAATGCCCTTGGTGTCAGTTACGTCCGTGAGGGTAAACTTGCTAAGGGAATTACGCAGTTTGAAACTGCCGTGAAGCTTCAGCCAGGCTACGTCACAGCTTGGAACAACCTAGGTGATGCCTATGAAAAGAGGAAAGACTTTAAGGCTGCACTGAAGGCATTTGAAGAAGTACTTCTGTTTGATCCAAATAACAAGGTAGCAATACCACGGCGGGAAACTTTGATGGAACAAGTGAAAATGTACAGAGATGTTCCGGTAAAAACAAAGGAGAAGTCATCTGACAGTATGCGTTGACAGGGATTTATCAGCCACAGCTTATGTAAGTTTTGCTTGGCATTCTCCCAAACAGTCCATGGTTGTTGAGGTATCATTTGGTTTTTCCATGGTCCAATATTTAGGCCTGACTTCTGTAGTCACATTTTGTATTGTCTAGCATCTAAGTCTGTAATTTGATTCCGGAAACTTGATTCGTAAGTAGGCGAGTAACGTTCTTTGTATTGTAAGTGTTACAAATATATTTTACACAAACGGTTGTGCAGTTCATAACATCGTGTTTACTTATTAGCTAAATAAATCCGATGAGGATTACGGAATGTTCAAGTCCTAAAGCTACCTATCTCGATGTTGCATTTTTCTGTTTGAGACTCAAGTATTTGCATTTTCGTTAGCAAAACATTGAGGCAATTTCCATTTATGTTTGGAGATAAAAGAGTCACAACCTTTGAAGATTGAACAAAGACTTCTATGTAAATAAAATTTAGAAATTTAAACCCTCTATTTTTCTCACTTTTTACATCATACTCAAGTGACCAAGGAACAACAAATCGAATGGTTGTCTCAAAACAAAGACATGGTTCGTTTGGAATTGCTTTTTAAATGACTGGACGTTTTTTTAGAGAAAATGTTTTTGAGTTCTAAAAGCACTTGAAGTTCATTTCCAGGATTTACTTGTATTTTTACAAGTGATTGGTTCCAAAAGCATTTTTACCAAAAACGCTTTTAGTCATTTTAAAAACACTTTCAAGCAAACTCTCAAATTTTTAAATTACAAATGATATTATTATACTAAACTACACTAAAGAAAGGGAAGTGTTTGAACCCAAAACGCAATTTGCTAAAGAAGACGACGCTATCAACCATAGTGATCCACCACTTGAATAATCAGTCGTATTCACAGGCCAAGAGATGTTGTGTGGTTGCATTAAGGGTGGGAAGCTTGACCTTTAGTGGCCCACCCCCATAAGAGGTGTGAGGGGAGAAGACAATATTGTACATAAATCGATTAGAATTAGGGTCCCTTTGGAGGGTATATAGCAGCTGACCTGCACCATACCGGCCTAGAAGTTGGTATGATCTCTCTGATTGATCCATTGTAACACAAACTTCATCCGTACCTAACCAAATCAAAATAAGTAAAAGTTATGTAAAAATACTTTTAGTAAAGATGATCTTCAAATGATGATTAAATTTTTTATGTTGATTGATGAATTGTTGTTCTGGTTGATATGTATGAATGACTTAAACGTTCTTCAAGTTGTTTGATCTCACGAGTTTGTTCTCACAGTACAACAAAAACAATTTTGAAAACAAAAAAAACACAGCACTTCCAAACTAGCTCACCATGTAAAATTAAATAAATTAAATTGGATTTGATATGAATAATTGGGAGAAGAAAGCAACTCACAGGCAGCTAACTCTATCTGCGTTTGGTAAATAAAATCCAGGGCTGCAGAGATTTCTTGCTCAAACTCATGAAATGGTGATCCTCTTTTAAAATTCATCTTTCTTAGCTTACAAAGTCCTTCTCCCAACTCCATCATCGCTCCTTTATGGTTCTATTTCATCACAACAAAACCCAAGTGTAACTAATCAATTTGTAAGCATATATATATAGAGGATTGACTTGACGATATGATATGATAACTCTCTAAATTCAACGCATATTGAAAAAAGAAATAGAAGTTATAAATTTTGTAATATGTAGGATGAACCTGAACAAAAAGTTAGCGCAATATTAACTTACTAACTGTTTAGCGATATATAAAAACACAACAGTAGGCTCACTCAGTCAGTTGTAAGAATTATCAACCTGATTGAATAGGTGATGGAATCCCACAGCGCATTGTAGAATGCCATGAATAAGAGTTCTGGACGGTTCTTCCGCATTGTTCCAAAGCGATTCGAGAAAGTCATGGCACTTGTAGTATTCCCTTGTGTTGAACAGCACAACGGCTTCATCAAAGCTACACTTCCCCTCTTCGTCGTCCTCCTCCTCACCTTCACCGGCACCGGAAAATCTATATGAAACCCGAAAACAACAGTAATACCGGCTGCTGGTGGGTACTAGGATTGATCTTGTGTTGCTGCATGGGGAGGGAGAAGAGAAGCGGCAGGTAATAGTTATTGGATTGGTTTGGGAAGGGAAGAGATGAGAGTGTCGAATCGGACGGCTTGAGATTGACGAGGGAGATAAAACAGTGGGAGTGGCAGCAGATGGAAACGCCATGGATGGATTATAACTTCTGGAGAAGGTTCTTCAGAGGTCTAAGACTTTACAACCATATTTTTTGGCCACATTTGTGTGGTGGAGGCTCGGAGTAAACCACCCAAATACAGGACAAAACTGTTACTCCCTTCTTTATTTAGTCCATTTGTTTTCATATAAAAAAAAATTGAAATGGTAAATTCATAGAAAACAATTCAGGCCTGATTATAGGACAGATCGGATAGGAAGCAAGGGTTCTAATTTCAATCTAAAATTTTACGAAATAGAAGATGTCTTATAGGGGTTAAGTACAGACAATTATCTAACTTTTTAGGGTGATTATGAATTAGATTTAACTTTTAAAATATTCCAATAATCGAGGTTATTGTTATTAAGTAACGACTTTATCAACATTAAGTGATAATATTTCTAGCGTTAAATGATGACATAGACAAATACTAAAGTTGGTATTTACTATTCGTCGTTTTTGGAGCTCTAATTCCTCAAATTGACTCGTTTTAGTCTAATCAAGACGTAAATTTGTTTAGCTAAAGTGCGTTGCTCCATAGATGACTTAAAGAGTAAAAACTTGCTTTAATAGTTGTCCACATCATCATTTAACACTAGTAAAACAACAACAATGCCATATCTAATAAAGTAGAGTTGACTATATGAATTTTAAAATGTCATTGCGCTTGGTTTTATGACACGTCTTCCATTAGATCCAAGTAGTCTAAGTCTTTTTTAGAGTCTACTAGTTTTTAGTGCCCGCGCGTTGCCGCGGGTTGTGAAAAGTTGTGTTACAAAAGGGGAATACCAATAATAGTAAAGACATTGGAAAATCATTATACATAAAAGGTTAAATTTGGAGACCATTAAGATAGATATTACAGTTATCCATTTGATTGTAGCAGTTATCACATTGTAAAATTAACCGTCAAGATTAACCATGATCCAAACGCTTATAATCCAATCTAGTAAGTCTGTCATTAACTATCTGTATAAACATTTTACCCTGAGGTTACAACAGCAAAGAAAACAACCAAAAGAATTAAAGAAATGAAAAACTATGTCGTCAGCTAAAAGAAAACACATTTTTAACTGCTATTAAACATGCTGCAAAATCCATCAAATTTTTTTTAGCTCCACCAATACTTTTCCAACTACACATAATTTATGTTCATACTTAGCTAAACACAACTGAATTAAGAGATACAAATTATGAACGAAGAATCTGTGCAAAATCTGTAACAGTGCAAAAAGACAAACATCATCAATTGGAATAAAAAATCATACATAATTAACCTAGCAGATGAAACCACGCTCATTAGAAAAACGGATAAAAAACAGTTTCAACACATACTCCAATTGGTGCTCTGATTTTTTCCCAAAAATTATAAACAAATTTTAGGAAACATTAAATTTTTCTCAAAATCCAATCCCTTTTGTAATCTCCAGCCAAACACGACAGGCACATTTTCATCTCCTATTCAAACAGCTTATTGATCTATTAACTGCCTTATCACTTCTGAATGATTACCATCACAAAAATGTTTACCTAATCCAATCTATTACATCCATTGCTCAGCATTTGTATAAGCATATTAACCTAAGATCAAAACAACAAACTGAAGAACCAAAAAAATAAAACAAACGAAAACAGCGACATCACCTAAAACGAATTACACTTTAATGTCACATTCAAAGAAACTGTAAAATGTATTAATAATAACACACACTAGTACACTACACGTTGAGAGAAGTTAATCATTTTGTGTTTCAAAATGATTCAACAATGGGTAAGAAATCAAGACATTAATCAATCTCAGCACAAAATGCCAACACCGTTATTGGCTACATGAGATTAACTTGCACTCTGTTGTGGCAAAAAGAAGAGAACAATGGTCATGCATCACCGGCACAATCGAGTCCACAATCTGAAATTTTTGCAATCACCCATTAAAGTGTGTTTAACTATTAAAACAAATTCACTGTCAAATTTTTTTAATTTTCTGCAGGTTCATTTTTGGATAATCAAAATTTAACTTCATTTTCTTGCCTGTCAATCGATCTTTACATTTTTCAATCACTCAGTTTTTGTTTTTACATAACTTGGAAATAACACAAATTTCCTTCAAATTAAATCAAAGGAAACATGAAAGCATTAAACACAAACAAAATTCAGCATAACACAATTCTTACACCACAGGAAAAACCAAAACTCATCTCTCCAAAACCCTTGAAGGGACGAAAGGAAAACACTCACCAATAACAAACACGGCTTGCAAACCTGCACACAAAAGCACCAAACAACTAAAAATTAGTTTGGGACGAAACCAAACAAAAAAGAAAAAGAAAAATTCCAGACTCAACCAGAACGAAGAACCATACCCAAAAACCCAAGATGGTAGCAAAACCCCCAAATTTCCAAAACACAGCTGCAAACAGGAAACCCATCCACAAAAATGAAAAACGGTAAGGAACAAAAAGAAATACCTAATATGAGAAAGGCAAACAACTAACCAGGAGAATCCACCCTTTACAGATAGAAAAACCTTCGAACCTAACCAAACAACCGAAAGAGCGCAAACCACCGGTAGTGTTTTTTCCCAACGAACTAACACCACGCTGCTAGACACAAAGAAGAAGCAGTGGCTGGCTTAAAACGAAAACCAGGAAAGATTCAAAAACGGAAGAAAGCGATTGGCAAGAGCGGGAGAAGGAGAGAAAACAACAATGAAAAATCTGAAGACGAAAGGGAGAAAAGAAGAAGAAAAGTAGGTAGACCAGCTGACTCCGATGACCAACACCTGTCCACCATTCTGAAAACAAAAGGGAGAAAAGAAGAAGAAAAGTAGGTGGACCAACTAACTCCGATGACCAACACCTGTCCAGAATGGGCAAAATAGGGGTTTTACTGTGCGAAAAACTGAAGAGAACACCAAAACAAAGAAAAAATGGAGGGGTAAAATGGTCGACACACTGGTCATCCACAGTGACCAGGGGGTTTGAGTTTTAGTATATATGATTTCCAAGTCTTCCTATGTTTTCCTCTACCTCTTTGGCCATGAGCTTTTGTTTTGTAATCACATCTTCTAATCGGCGTCTATAGGTCTTCGTTTCACATGTCAAAACCACCTTAACTGATTTTTTCTCATCTTATCTTCAATTTTGGCTACTCTTAATTTACCTCGGATATCCTTGTTCCTAATCTTGTCATTTCTCTTGTGCCACACATCCAATGAAGCATTCTCATCTCCGCTATAGTCACTTTGTGCACGTGTTGATGCTTCATCGCCTAACATTTCGTGCCATAAAACATTGCTAGCCTTATTGCTATCCTATAAAATTTTCCATTGAGCTTTTAGTGGCATACGACAGTCGCACAACACACCCGATGCACTCTTCACTTCATCCATCCAGTTTGTATTCTATGATTAAGATCTCCATCCAATTATCCGTCATTTAACACTAGTAAACCTAACATATTTTGGACCAAATGTATTTCGAAATTTTTTATATATATTTCAATTTCGTCCTAATTTTTTTTTAAATTTTGGGCATTGGATTTGATTCAGGTGTTACAAATTCGCAAATTATTGGATTGGAAAGTCAAAATAAAAAATTCCAATTCAAGTTGCACCATAGACGATTCTTTTTAGTGCTTTCAAACTGAAAAATAGCATATGGTGCTCCAATTTGACGGTAATGTGAGATTCAAACCATTAAATGTATGTAAATTTGGCCACCAACTTTTATTTCTTAACACACTTCGTCTTTTCATGCAAATTGGAAAAAACAGACCATAGTCCCTCTCTTAGTTTGGCCCAAAAAAACCCAGAAAAATCATACAAATTGGCAAGAAATGCAAACCTTTTCACTGGTACGATCATCTAAACGATCATTTTGCCAGTCGTTGCTACGAAACGAAATAACGGGACTACGACATGTGTATTATATTGTGGAATGCAAGTGAGCAGATGAATAGATGATGAGTTTACAGATGACCATTTCTGTTCGAACCAATTATTCGACGAGAAAGGTTTCAGCTTACAACGTTTTCTTTAGAAACGAAACATGACTACAACTGAATTCTATCCTGAGTACAACAAGCGAAGAACGTATTGATTTCGGAGGGGTAGAACTAAATTTATCCGATTTAATTTCCTAATATTAGAACAAATGAAGATATTTTGACAACGATGTTTCGTGTAGTTTATCAAGAATGTAATTGATAATTCTAGTCCTGTGTGGTGTTAAGAGTCAGAAATGCTGCAGAGCCACAAAGTGTGTTAATTCCGCTTTCTTACCAGAAGTTACTTGGTGATGGTATCCTGCTTACCCCCTTCCCCTCGCGAGAAATTGAATGGGAGAATCGTCTAGACTTGTGTAACTTCATTCTTATAGCTGGAACCCTGCGAGCAACTGCTTGCCATATCATCTGGACAGCATCACCCTCCTTTGATGGGAACTGAAACTCATAAAATTTCTGAACCTCCTGCAACCTCTTCCACATTCGCGTCCACTCGTCCCTTCCAATGTTCCTGGTGAGGTTTACGAGAAAATTCTTCTTAAGAGCATCCCTTGTTCGAACAAATATGCAGAACTCAGAGTAGTCAAGCACATCCTCGTATGGGAGTTCGATCTCATCGCTGATGATGACAGGGACGCAGTGGCTAGCAATAGCGTCAAAGAGGCGATTTGATGATGGGGTGTCACCGGCTATGTTGAGGCAGAATTTGGAGGTGTGCATCCCCTGGGAAGCCTTGTTAACTCCATCTTTTTTAACACTCCCAAATGTAAAATGTACATCTTTTTCGCCTTGTAGAAGATAGAATAACTCTTGCCGAACAAAGCCACCCTGAAAATGTAGAACCGGAAAGTCAAGAGCCATGAATTAGGAATGAACAAACCGCCTAGACCAAAACAGAAAATCAAAGACAGAGAAGGAAACAAGGCAAAAGTTGACAACATAAACAGAATCGTCGTAGGTCGTACCCAGTGCACAAGGCTCCCGCTTTACGCAGGGTCTGGGAGAGGTGAATGTCGGCTAGCCTTACCCCCATTTATGGAGAGGCTGCTCCCAAGTCTCGAACCCGAGACCTACCGCTTATGGGCGAAGGCACTTGCCATCGCACCACAGAATGAATGAACCAAATAAAGGTAGAGGTGAAACATCATGTTTTGATTGGCCAACACTCAGAAGAAAGAACATGTCAGATTCGCATATTAATTTGTCGGTATTACTTTACCCTCATAAAGGTACATGTTCTTTCTTCTGTGCACATGTGTGTCCCATAGCAAACCTTAACCGGTAGAAATTAGGGATCCACTGAGGAACACCCAGCCTAACAGTATGAAAAAAAAAAAAACAGGAAAGGAAGAAAACAGCAGAACCAAATTGTGAGCTGAAATTAACAATAGAAGATAAATATCGGCAAATCTTTACCAAGTATTGTTTCAAATTTCATAACGAAATGAAAATCGTACTGAGAAAGAATACTAACTGACACAAGGGGCTAAATTTCATGTATAATTCTCCCATTACAGTAATTTGGAAGTGATGCAGAACATAGATGTCTGTATTTCTCTAAGATAACAAAATTTCAAACATTTTAAACAAACAAAACCACAAAGAACTCTCCTTTTCACAACTCAACATCTCAAACTACGATGAAGTTATGAACTTTGAAAAATCAAACACATTTTCATGTGCCGAATAAAAGACAAACATAGTTGTCACGAATTTTATAGAGAAACTTGCCAAGAAAGGAAGCTTAAAAGAATGAGCAAACTATCTTAAATAAGGACGAAAACGTTCAAACGTTTTATGTTGCATTCTGCATCATAATGCACCTCCTTTTCCATAGCAAACTATATAAACAAGTTAACATGTAAATCTCAAATCTTGAATCACCTCCGCTGTGTATGCCCTATCTAGGGCCCAAGTACAAAGTAAAAATACGGAATTTATACACAAATCTATCAACTAATATTGATTTCTTGACCACTTCAACACAAGCAGATATAGAACTAGATATTATTGATTTGACATCGAAAAAGCATGTATGTTGCACCTTGGAAAATTCCTTTAGAGAGTATCTAGATTTAACCGTGATCTGTTCAGATTTGATAGTCAGCATTAACACAATTGTGAGGCACAGAAAAGGAAATAAAGAAGAAAAAAACATTAGCTAAGGGAGAGAGAATACGTACATCTTTTCGATATATTGCACCTTGGAAGTACAGCAAGGTTGGCCGACTATCGAAAGTAGAGGAGTCATTCACATAGGATTTGATTACATGCTTGTAGGGGGCAATGACATCTTTCTCCACATTTGCTAAGTTTGGAGGATACCTCCCAAAGTCCGAAAGTATGAATGTTGCAGGCCATAGCTTCATCCTCGCATCTAAAAGGCTATTTGGATGGTGAGCCACAATTAAGTGGTCTCTTCCCCCTGACATCTTCCATTCCTTTTGAGCCGTCACAAACTTAACCAATTTATCTTGCAGCACCTTATTTTTGCTCTTCTTCTCGTGCGGGTTTATCTTGGAGAATCGGTTATAGCTTAAGGAAGAAAAGAACGGTATAAAAACAATGTCAGCTTCGCTAGCATTGCGCACTCTTATTGCAGCACGAGCATTTGGGGGGTTGGGAAGTTCAGAAGCAAGGAGATCCAATGTCAGCCAGTATTCTATACTGTGTTGCAGATTCAACGCGCCGGGATAAGCAGGTATTTTAGTTTGAAGATCTGGCCAAACGCTACTGCTTTCGGGTTTCCAATTCAAGAGTCCGAAATGAAATTCGGGGGGTAAATCATACATGAACACCTTGAGAAGAACTACCTTCTCATTGGTGTTACATTTTACTCCATTGTTAGCTTGGGACGCTTCTTTTTCTTGGGAAAAAGATGATGGCTTTTCTTCTTCCTCATTGTCCACAAGGATTGCTCGATTCCCAATTGAGGGTTCGACATCCTTTTGATTCTCACTTCCACCAGAACTCCCGCTGTCAATCACGCCATTAAGTTTGGAATTGGGTAACAGTTTATGGTCAATGAAGCGAGGCATGCTCGTCGAACGCAACACAAAGAACCAAGAAAATATGAAGAGTGTTGATGTAACTATAAATAAGAAGAACAAAGATTTCCGAGCAATGACAGCGAGGGAAGAAGCATTCCTTTCGGCCATTGTCATTCCAATCCCAAAGGATTCAATGAATCAAGAAATTCAATGCTCGAAAAATCGAAAACCATGAAAACTAGAGAGAATTACAACGACACCGCGGCATTAAGCCGAAAGAATCTAACACTGATCGGAACAGATTTCCATCACAAAAATGCAGAAACTTTCGACACTCAGAAGAGAGAAGAAACTCTAAAATTGGTAATCCAAAGAAAGATACAGATTGAAGATAGTGAAACTAACCCATGAAAACAGATCTCATTACGCTCTCATACCATTGTTTTCTCTCCCCATTTCGCTACACTGACTACCATGGAAGAACAAGAAAAATATAGAGAGAGAATCAGCTCAGAAAAAGAAAACCCAGATGAGAAAATAGAGAAAACCCAGATGAAATCCAATCAAATCTGATCAAACCCACCAAAAGAAAGCAACCCAAAACCCAGCTGAAGCAGAAGAACAGAAAACAGACAGAAATTCAATGTGGGTGTGTTGATTTGGTGAGCAAGAAAATGGTGAGGATTTCGTGCCGTGGAGCATAACCAATTGCTACGGTTGGTGTGTTTGTTGAAAAATTTGCGAGCTGAGAAATGGAGATTTTCTCTCAGAAGCAAAGGAGTAGGAGGAAGGAAGCGTTGGAATAGGGGGTCATCTGTTGAAGCGGGCTCGTCTGTTGTCGGAATTTCAATGGACTTTCCATAATTTCTATTTTATTTATTTATTTTTGTATTTATTAATTTTATTTTATAAAACTATTGTTATTGCTACTTAAGTTTAACTCAACCATGATTATGCTAATTATGGTAAACAAACAAATAATCTATTTTTCAAGGCACGTTATTTTGGTCCTCCTTTCGACTCTTCTATGTTTGATATTTTAGTTCGAGAAAGACTTTATTTTCAGCATAGTTTTTCTTTTCAATACAGCACATAGATAAACAAAACAAACTTATTGACGTGACTAAAAATAATAGTAGTGTCACATTATGAATGATTATACCGTCAAAGTTAAGCTTAATAGAGGATAAGTTTTGTTTAAAAGTTGAAAATAAAATAAAAACAAAAAGAGATTCTCTAAAATTGGGATGTTGCTTTGTTGTACTATCTTGTTTGTTAAAATCAGAAATTCTTTATAAATATGCCTTAAATCACATTGATCAAATCGAAAAATGCAGCCATGTCAAGTACCAAACCATCAACCACCATATTCCTTTCCTTATCTTTTTGTTTTGATATAAACCAAAATAATTTATAGTTACTAGTTTTTGTTATGATTTTTATTTTTATTTTGTCTAGGCATGGAGAGACTTTGTCAAAGTGATAATGTTGTCTCTCACCTTCCTTGCCACAAATAATATGATGATAAAACTTGCTTTGCTTGCCTTTGAGCCTAGGAGAGGTGGACAAGAATCAACATCTTAATAAATGAGAAAACATCATTATTAACAGTATGATCTAGTGGTATTCTTCTTTATGTATAGCATTATAAGAGGCCGGTATGATTCAACTGACATGAATGACAAGTTCAAAACCTAATTATGACTGACTTATTGTGTAATTTAACCACTGACGTTGTACCTTTACATTGCATCACGAGCTCAAGGTGTAAATTGATTAGCATAGTATCGTGGTTAGAAGGCCAAACTTCATTGGAACTAGGTTTAAAAACTTGGAAGGCCAAATGTGAAAAATTGTTACTTGTAGTTTACTCAAAAATTGTTAATGGTTTTCATCAATTCGTATAACTAGGCGTTCTAAGGCTTCTTAATCTTGCATTCTTCCAACTTATTGAGATTGGAAGCAAAAGAATTGTAATACTCTTGCACGTCAAGCTCGCGTCGACACTAAGTTGTACAAACTGATGAAAATTGAACATTCGACCGCAGTTTATTTCTGATACCAATTTTATTTAGATTGGTATCCGAAGTAAATGACAAGGGTAAAATTGACAATTGAAACCACAATAACAATTACCGCAAACCACAGTGACCCCATTTATGAATTTTAGCAAAAATTAAAGCAGTTCCGAGAAGATTTGGAGTTATTAGGTAGTCTTTCCAGGTGTATTCAATCGAGATTTTTAAGGATTTTAAAAAAGATTAAAGCAGGGTGCTTAGAGTTGTTTATAATTTGTAGTAAAGTGAATTTATTCCCAGGATTAATCCAAAATTCCGATCCCAAACCATCAGAAACAAGATCCAACATCCGTTCTTGAACCTAAGAAATCCACTTAACAAGTACATTTGCCGTGTAAAAAGTTCCATTCCACTTTAAAGCAAAGAATGTGCTAAATTCACTTGTTCCAACGACTGGAACCCCTTTGCTCAACCCGCGAAAGCTCTGATTACATCGTTTGTAGAAGACCATACGGAAGGATCAGAACTGGAACTGCATCTCCGGTGCATATCCGAGTGCTTCAAGGTGAGCAGCCATGGCCTTGTTCATCGGGGGTGGACCACATCTCAGAATCTGCAGATTTCAAGAACAAAGTCAGCACTTCGCTTATAACAGTATGCTAGCGACTTTTCATATCCAACAATGCAGCAATGGAAACGCGTGTTTGCAAGCTTTTGAATTCACTTGCCTGAATATCATGCGCTGGGGCAGGCAAGTGCTCTTGAATCATTTCCTTTGAGACAAAGCCAACACCACCATCCCATACTTCCGGAGGCTGAAAAGTAACAGTTTACAGAGGCAGAAAAAAAATAATGGTCGTCAGTCATGGCATATAACATAAGGATTAGGAGTCCACAGAAACAAAAAGAGACGGAATATCATTCACATTAACGAAACAATAGCGCACAAGCAGAAGATGGTAACTTCATGCTCCATGAGGAGACCTTTGTAGTAGTATTTGGGTGGATTATCTATTTCTATTATTATAAATCTCAAACCAGTAAAGGTTGGACTATTGTTCACATTAATGCTGAAGACCATCCTTCTCAAAACACACGTAACAGTAAAAATCAACACGGAATTCATGGCATTTTAATTTACTTTGGCTTGATATAGCGCTCTGGTAGCAAACTAAAAGATAATAAGTTTTTTTCAAAAGCACCAGGAGAAAGCGAAGGGAAGAAAAATAGTTCGAAAATATATTGCATGAGAAAGGCACTAACCTGATTCAAGACGTAGTAAATCTTGAAGCGATCAGGGTAGTTACTAGCAAGGCCATCCAACTCTTCCTGCAAACAAATAGAAGGAATTTGATCCAATTACATAACTGCAATTCGCAAATACTACAATTCCAACTTCTCAGTTCAATGACAGGGCCGGAAACAAATAACATCTTTCTAGACTATATACAGACCGAGCATGTAATTCGCTACTTATTCAACAAGGGCAGGTTATCTAAGTGGGAATTGCATAGTCAACTAAGAACTATCAAATTAAAGTGCATTAGTAGACCCATCCTGCTAGCATTTTATAAAGACCCAATATGTTGGTTCCTTAGTGAAAGAATGGGCCAAACCAGTGGTAGTATAAGTTATCAAATAAACATAACAAGTAGACAGTGCAAAGATAATATGAAACATGATACAACGGCGAATGCAGGATACCTTTACAAGAATGTCTTCATATGTCACATTGGCATAGATCAAGTGCACCTTCGTTTTGTCTTTTGGGTTTTCTAATATTGCCCTTGCAACCTACAGTGGATGCAGAGAAGATGAAAATATTCTCCAAAATGAGAGCAATGAAAGAACATATTGTACTCTTTTGTGGTAATAAATACATACCTGGAACATTGGAGTGATTCCAGACCCTCCAGCAAGCATCCCAAATGCTCTAACTTGGCCAGGTTGATACTTGAAACGCCCCTGGTAACAATAAAATTCCAGGGATCAACTTGGTGGAAAAAAAAAATTAATAGTGCATGTAGGAAATATATGATTTAAGTGCCAAAAACATTTGAATAGCAAAATAAATGTGTACCTTCGGTCCCTTGACAGCAAGATGATCTCCAACGCGCATCTCCCGGAAATGATGTGACATTCTTCCTTGAGGATACATCTGATGCAAAGAAATGTCCAATACATGATACCTTTTTTAAAATAACTTCATGTATAATTTCTCTATTTCCATGTTTCAATAAAGTGAAGGTACAAGTGAATCTCCCTACAACTGTTGATAGATAATTACCTTTATAACCAATTCAAAATATCCAACATCAGAATCCAAGGTAGTTGGGGTATATGGTTTGATAATCTCTTCTCCTTGCCCATCCTTGCCCCTATTTGACAAAGTATATCACATAAGATGCTACAATGATACAATAAAGACAAAAATCATCCAAACTTCCTCTTTATATATCAGAATTTCCAACAAACATTTAGTGAATCAACCATCATTTATCAAATTATCAACAGCTAAAAGACTCAGAAAAGGATGACCATTTAATAAACAAAGTAAACCAAAATAGCCAATCCGAATCAATCGTACCTGCAACTTATGTGCTGTCCAATTGGAAGGCCTAAAACTGCAGTAGGTGTTGGAAGTTCAAATTTAAACTTTGCCACATTGTGGCTCAGCTGCGTGCGCTTGACAAGTTTGAAGTCCTTGAAATTCTCCGGATCTAAGCTAACTATAAAGATACACCACGATGTGAGGCATTTTTACAGATTCTATTGGGTTAATTTTTAGCATAAACCACACGGACAATGAGTCCACCCAGTTTTGTATACCTTACTTTGTTAACACACAAAGTACTGAAGGAAACTTGAATAGCTGAAATTTGACTACCGAGAAAGAAAAAAAACAAAACAATTCAAAAGCCGAACCCAAATCTGTCTCGAATCAATATCCAAAGCTGACCTAGAAGGACTAGAAGCAAAATGGTCAAATCCAGGATTTCTTCAAACAAAACAAAACAGAAATTAAAGATTAAACATTTTCAAACTCTTCAAACAGATATTTTCGATGTTTGATTTGTATATGAACAAAAGGATGAAGAAAGGGAAAAAAAAGAATTTGAAGAATAAGGCTTTGGTCCACCATTGTCTTCCAGAAAAAAGTGATCCTCTTACCTTATAAACCATGCTACTGGATAACATACATCTCTGCTCTCCAAGTATGTTACCATGAAAGGAACAGAGAAACCTTTTCCTTAAAACTAAGCATCAAACTTTTTTTGATACAACAATATTCTACTCTAGGCGGAAATTTTGGCTAAGCCACACAGGATGAGCATATAGCAATAATTAGGTATCATACTTGTCATTTATGTGAGTCGAACTTTAAACCACCACTTAAGCGGGGAGAAATACCACTAAACTATAGTACTAGTGACAGTGGCAACGTCAAGCATCAATCTTAATCGAAATATGATTACCCAATTGATCATTACAACTAAAACAAATATCACAAAAGAGGACATCACAAAACACCAAACTTTTTCTACTCCCCCAAATCCAATCCAGATAAAAATCACAGAAAAAGCATACATATTCATAACCCAACATCAACACTCGAATGATCAACCATAACTATGATCAAAACCATGTAAACCCATCACTGATTGAAAGTTGAAACCAACTAATCACAAAAAAATTGAAAGAAAACAAAAAAAGGGCAATTAAAAAAAAAAGTTCAAACCATTGGGCTTCTTGGAGGAGAAGAGATAAGCAGCAGCCGCAATAACAACAACAGCCACAGCCGCACCCACAAGGATCTGGGGATCCAGAGACTCTAAGAAATCCATATTCTTCGTGGGTTCTGGGCAAAAAAAAAAGACCTTGCTTCTTGGTTTTATCAGAAGATATCAATCAAGAAATGGGAATGGTGGGAAAATGGGTAGCAGAGAGTGCGGGTAGGTGGACGATTTGCCTATCTATATAAATTGGAGTGGGTGTCTGTCGCTGACTAGCTGATAAGGTTGGTGAAATCGTTGATGGTGGGCTGATGGATCTCTTCTTGGTATACCAAACGATGCTGACTCCCAGACGCCGGGCGCCCATGGAAACCATTCTTAAAACCTACATTTCTTAAAAAACAAATAATGGCATAGTGGTCATTTAGTACTACGGATATGATAGTATTCTTCTTTGTTAGTAAGTGAGAGAATTTAGGTTCAAATCTCGTTAATGATGAATTCAATACCAAATTAGGTTGTCCATTATGTGGCTTAGCCCAACTTCTCGCTCCTCTTAGTGTAAAATATATTTTTGAATTAAAAAAAAAGGTCTAGTAGTATTCTCTTTATTTGTAAATGAAATGTTTTAGATTCGATTTTCGCTAAAGGTGAATTTTACAGCCTAATGATATTCTCTTTGTTTGTAAATGAAAGTTCTTAAATTCGATTCTCACTAAAAATAAATTTGAATCACATTATTGCTACTCCATTGTGAGGCTAAGTCCACCCCTTCTTCATAGTGTAGATAATATCGTTTGTTTATAATAAAAGAAATATTATTTCTCAAATTAACATTTCTCGTTGTCTTTTCCTAGTGAAATTTTGCCTTGTTTTTTATGTAGCATTACGCGTAGTGGTATTTTTCTTCGTTATGTTCGAAAATCTTCGATTTAAATGAATGATGTCATTAAATTTCACTATTTAAATTTTGTATTACGTGATGTGGAAAATACTAACAAAACAGAAAGTACTGATAGTGACATTCAAAATTTCAAAATAAAGTAAAGTTGGTGGGTCATTCCTACAAATATGAATAAGGATCCTCTCCGAATCTTCTTTACGAGGATTTCGAGAATCTTTAAATTATGTTTGTTCATCAGACATTGTGCGACTAATTTTCATCAGATATTATTTATGTTTAATTTTAAATAAAATAATTTAAAATAATTTTTAACCGTACGATGTACGATGAACGAACATAATTTGAAAATCTTTTAACTTCCTCACAAAAAAATCGGGAGAAGATGTACAACAAAATCAACTACCTTCACCAGGTGACATTCACGAAAAGGTTAAACAGACAAAAGAGTAACATAATCCGCTCCAAGACCATGCCCGGATTCAAACCCGCTCCAAGCCCATACCCGGATTCCCCGCACACGCAAAGCCATATGGGTCCTCTTCTTCTCGATGCAACTGCAAAAGCATTCGCTCCGGTTCCGATTTCATTTCACTCTGTCACCCTCTCACTAAACCAGGCGAGGTTAGCTTCTCTCTCCTCTCTCTCTCTCTCTCTCTCTCTCTCTCTCTCTCTCTCTCTCTGATTCAGTGGTTCTTCGTCGTTAGCTGATTGAGCTGTTTATCATTCTCCCAATTATTATTTTGTTTGGTTTATAATGAAAGTCGTAATTTTGTCTGAATTGTGCCTTCAATAGTCTTGATTTTTAGGGTTTATCAAGAAAATTATTCCCAATTTAGAATTTAATTTGATTGTGGCATCCTTAAGTTTTTTTTTTATTTATTTATTTTTCTAGTTTTTTGAGTTGGGTTAATTTTAGATTGCGAGGTTAATCGGTGCATTCAATTCTACATTGTTATCATGGAAATTTTGGTATTGAAGTTTGTAGTTTTGTTGTAATTTTCTGCTTTTCCAAGCCTCATTGTTAGTTTTTGTCCAGAATTGATATTATGTTGTAGAATGAGAATAATATTACCAACCCAAATTCATTGGAGAAATAGTTAAACTGAGCACTTGAATTGGGAAACGTCCGGAAAGATTATTGTTTGAAAGAGGGCTGCTTTGAGGTTGGTGAACTCGCGGGCGACTGGTGGTGGTTGTGCCGGCATAGCTATAATAAAGGTTGAAGAAGCTATGCCAGCATAACCACCACCAGTCGCTGGCGAGTTCATCAACCTCAAAATGGCGCTCCTTGAATTTAGTGGTCGTCATCCTTGCCACTGGTAGTGGCTGTGCAGCGACATTTTTCATAATCTTCATCTCTCTCTCTTGCTGAAACACCATGGCTGGCCCCCATCCACCAAATCAAAGGTAACCTGTAGGTAGATTAGGGGCTGATCCCCAGAGGGACTGGGGTGATCCTGGGACCACCCGAGGTGTGGAAAAAAGGCCTATGGAGGTCCTTTGAGAATCGTTCTTTGCCTAGGGCTGTATAGGCTACAAATTGAGAAGGGTGGTGCAAAGAAACAAGGTGTCCAGAGACGATTATAAACATAATTTTCCGTGTGCAAAAAGAAAGAATAGCCCAACAATAATAATGGACCACGACAGATACAATGCTAATAAGCCAAAACCAATGGGCTCAATTTGACCAAAAAAAAAAAAAAAGAATGGGATCCTGAGACAACCTTGTCCTGACCACCACTCTCCCTCTTCTTCTGCTTCAGATCTCTCATATTCTCCAACCACAGCACACAGTCGAATCGACCCAACAATTAAAGCAGATTACTTTTGGCAGAAGCAGCTTATTTCAAAAAGCAGCAAATGAAGCAGAAGAAGAACAAAGAGATGGCCGCTAAACCCTCCTCGAAAGCAATATCCAAGGCGGAGGCACTGGTGGTCCACTTGATTTCTGGCTTCGGATTGGCGGTAGCTTTCTGGGTGGCCCACAATGTCCACTCCATCAGCCTCACCTCCCATCCTTCTCTTACTCTCCGTTTGATCTGGGTGGGTACCTTCTTCTATACTCTGACTTTTCGATTTAATCTCGAAAATATTGAATTTTTTTTTTCTTTCAATTCTTTATGATTATATTGTTCTTCTGTTTTATTTGTTCTGGGATTTTGTTTTTCTCTTGAAGGTTTTCGAATGCCCAGCTGTGATTCTTCTTTACAGCCGGTATAGGAAGGACCATGAACGATGCTCTGTAAGTTGTTATGCTTTTGTTATTCTATTTGGTAGCTGAGAAACGGATGTGAAATGTGGGGAAGCATAGGAAAATGAGATTTCTTCTGTTTCCTCAGCAACCCAACAAGCCTTCCATGAATTTATTTCTTTCCTTTTGACTTTTGGTCTGTTGTAGTTTCTCTTATAGTCTTCGATGTGATTTTACAGTACTTCAAAGCGGTAGGGCGTGGCCTGCTAGGACTTCCTGCTGGTTAGTCCGTAATCCAACTTTTCACTTGTGCTCTGGTGTATATTTTTCACTGATTCTGCTCTGTTCTAAAAGCATTGTCGTATATAACGTTTAAATACGCTAGCTATTTGGTTCTAATGGATTCAGATTAAATTCTGACAAAAGAAATGCAAGTTCATTGCTGCGACTAGTGATCTCTAGTCCTGCTTCAGTCACCCAAGAAGCTCCATTTCAGGAATTTTCATTATTATGTTGCACAAAAATGGCCACCACTCTGTTTTAATTATTCTAGGGTTTAGTTTAAACTGTTTAACTAATTTGTGATACTATTCATCAAGAAACTATAACAATTAATTATGTCTTACCCGTTCTGTAGGGGCTCTGATAAATGCTTTAGGAGCAATAGTGTTGGGCGCACCTGCTGGCATCCAGTATGTGAACTAAGTGCTCAATAGCCAATTTCATTAATAACCGTAATTCTGAAACTAGAAGTCACAAGTTGAGGTTGGAAGGGGATAGATTTGCACCCTTTCTTCCTATGAACAAAACTAGAATTCCGTCACTTCATCATTGTATAAGGTACACTATCCACCTTCCTTTTTGGAACTCAAATCACTTCTTTGCATGTGCTCTTTTTTTTTGGTTGACAAAAGAATGTCAAACTAGTCATGGTGGATAGGTTTATGTTTGACTTCTCGAGGATTTGGTAACTATTCAACCTCAACTGTGGATTCATGTTTTTCAGAATTACAGAAATAGATGTGTTATTAACTGTTCCGATGATCTGATTCACCTTTTAATAGATTGAGTTATAGTACAATCAGTCGTAATTTTTTCCTGTTTCCTTTTTGACACAGGTATCTACCAAGGACCATTAACTGGTCTCTTGTAATGTCATTGTTCACTGTAAGTTTCCTCTACATTGCATTTCCAAGTTTTAGAAAATTTTTACTTCTACTTTCATAGTATCTTGGATGCAATTCTTCAACTTTCTTTAAGCTTCACTCCAGTATTCTATATTACTTGTTAATATCTGACACTCATTCTTGAAATAACCTTTAATGACATTTTTTCTTTAAGAAATGCAGTTCTTACTTGTACATGAATTAAATAGTTTAATTCTCTTTCTTATAAAACTCGATTTGTGTGTTTTGGGCAGATTGCGCCTGCAGCATCTGTATTTGGCTCATCATGGACAGATTGGCAACGTATATTTGCATTTACAAAGCAAGTTTCCTATCCTCATTTGCTTCTTTCCTCTCATTTTTAGCCATGTTCATATCATTTGAATCTTTGATTGGGTAGAGTACATATATACTGAAATTTGATTCCATCAGGGAATGTAGGTGTTCTAAACTTATACTAGCTATTGGTTCTACCTTGTACTTGCAGGCTTATTGAACCTGTGGATTATATGATTTGTCTACCAGCACATGGAGCTGTTATTGGTGCTTGGTTTGGGGCTTTTCCAATGCCGCTTGACTGGGAACGTCCATGGCAGGTAATATCTTTATGCTTTTTCTTGTTTCCACTATATTACTGTGCTTTTAGTTCTTTTGCAAGATTGGTTTTCTTTCTTTATTCGCTTCTTGTGGAAACTTTCTCTTTAAATTGTATATCTTCTTCTTCTGTGCTTTCTATCGCACTTATTTGGAAATTGAACTGTTCAATAATCAATATCGATATGTACATTTCTGTTCTGTCAGAAAACATTTTAATTCACCATAGGTTAGGTGATGATGTAATGTATGCCATTAGCTATTATTGCAAAATTTGGCAGCCTTCTGAGAACCGTCCAAATTGTCCAATCTTGAGAGCCAATAATGTTGGGCTGACAGTGTGTCAAACCAGTTTTCTTTTCTTGACTAGTGTTCTTGGGGTATAAGAGTCGCATAACTCATGATAGCTGATTAATGAAGAATGTGATGCACAAACAATGGGTTGGAATCAATAGATTGGGTGTTATGTGTCTGCATCCTACTTTTTGGAGATTTATTGTATAACCATGTCAACTTATCATATCCCATATTATGCAACATAGGTTGGTGGCCCATGTTTCAGCAGTGTTCGCATATTGTTTAAACTTCTATAAAGTTGTTCCATCTTGTAATCCTTCTGTTTCTCAGAAAATTGAAAGGCTGCCGTGTATTTAGTTCAATCTGTTCTGGGGAATCCTCAAAAGTAGCACCTTTGCCATATTTAATTCTCTCTAGTTTCTTCAGAAACATGAACATGATTTGTTATGTTGTTGAATGTCCGAGTAACATGTACGGTCATTCGGATCATCCACTTTATTGGCTTGTTCTCCTTTTCTGTTGAGGTCTGAAGATATGGTATTCTCTTCTGCAGGAATGGCCTATTTGTGTGAGTTATGGAGCAATTGTTGGGTATCTGGTTGGCATCGTTGCATCATTGGGCTTTATGCTTGTGCGGCAGCATGTCAAAGGAGACTAAACAAGTGAGATGTCCAAATATTCTTCTGGGCAATTAATTTTTTCACGGTTTCGTTTTCTTTTGGTTTTTTATTTTATATTTTGTAGAAACAAAACCGAGTGCAGTGACGTTCTAGGAGTCATACAGCCGAACCCATTTAGTGAGATAAGATTTTGTTGTTGTTGTAGTATAAACAACTTTTTATTTTCCTCGGTTGAGTAGAAATGATATTACAGAAATGGAATGAAAGGGTTTGAACCATTGCTCTTTTTGAAATACTATACAAGCTTTTTGAGTTTAGAATTGGACAATCTAGTTAGTATGTCCCGAGCGTCTAATAGACCTAGCTCTTAGTTTAGTGATATTTTCGTTTTAGAATAAAATTTTGTTTCGTCTCTGAACTTTCACCTCAGTTTAGGTTTGATTCTTAAACTGAAAATCCATTGATTTGTCTCTGAATTTTACAAAATGATTGACAGTGGACAAACTCAGGGACCGTTTCTATTTGTTTTAAATTTCAGAGACCAAAATAAGGAGTTATGTCAATCTCAAAAACCACTTTATCTAAAAAACCAATAAAATCTTCCAAATATTGCCTTCTGGATGTAGCCAACTAGGGAACTGCATATAAATTCCAAATGGTTCAAATGGTACTTGGATTTCCAAAATATGAAGCCAACGCCCGTCACAAACTGACCATGAACGAAACTACAATTTTCTTTACACATGAAAACGCCTCATTACCTTTGAGATAACGTCACAATTTCATTATCAAGTGCGTGTAAATCCTCTCTTAAGGCTCTAGCGTGATCTCGGGTGCATGCAAGTCTCTCTTTACTTTTTGGAGGATCTGAGCCTATCTCCATCTAAAAATACAAAGTTCAAAGTCATTAGATTATGCTTGACTTTGGCACCGAGTATTACAGTTTATTAATTTTTCTCTTGACTTATAAATGGGAAGTCTTAGATTTGACTCTGTGAACAACGAGTTCGATATCAAGTTATCATGCCAAGTTGCCAACCTCATCGGCTAACGCCTGTCACAAACTGACCATGAAGAAAACACATGGTTAACATTTTTCTGTTTATTTGATGAAGTTCGGTGTGAGTTAAATACATAGTTCTTCTTGTTAAGTGCTTACAGAAACCAATTCCACTTTAACAACATGATGACGGGGAGAAAGATGCTCATTCGCAACAAGCAAGACCAAACAAAAATCTTTGTGAACATTGAACCAATGGGCAGTGGCAACTTTCTGATAACTATGGACATATGTATATAATCTCATAGCATTTCTGAGCAGTTGAACGCTGTCATTCTTTTTTTTTGTTTTGGAAATAACGTTGTCATTCTTTTGATAACTATGAATATGTATTTCCAAAACATGTTAAACACCCGTAACATCGTGCCGACACTTTTACTAGTTTATTTAATAGGAAAACTAATGAAAATAACTTGAAAACTTTGAGTTTTAACGATAAGGACAAAATAATGGGTAAAGTGAATAGTACCAGAATTAACTTTTTAGTGTAAAAATATGATTTTTCATTAAAATAAACAGTAACATGAACTTTTTATTAAAGTTCGTTTATTTAATACCATATGAAATGTTGCACACGTTACAAGTGGTGGCAAAATATGGACCATGTGGTGCCATGTGTGGAACATGTTTTCCGCTAGTATCAAGCACAAACTGACAGCAAAATGTGGGAACACATGTTTCTTAGTTTTTCATTGTGATTTCAATTCATTCAAATCACAATGAGATGTGATTGTTCAAATTTATATTGAAATGAGTCAAATGACGCGATTTTTTGTCTTTTTAACTTAAATAAATTTAAACCTTTTACTTCTCATACATCCTTCTTAATTTTTAACCTTTGAATGAAATAAATTGAAAAAGATTAATCACAAAACATTAACAAGTGTGTGGGAGGTAAAAATGAATGTGTGAATAACATTATCCTTGATTTATTGGTTAATGAATTAAAGTGACTTACTCTACAAAGACCTGAATTAAAGACTTCATAACGGAGAGAGTTCAATACAATTGTGACTCGCTAAAACCTTATGCTTTGAGGCGTTACTATTATAAAGATATGGTAATGGGTCTTAAATTGTCTTGAACAAAATGTCTACAATTTGCCTTGATTAGTTCCAAGTTTTTATAACCAATGTTTCATCTTCAATCTATCATTGCTCATGCTTGTGATGCAATAGATTATGAATTTGATTTGCATAAATTATTTCTGAATATTCTAAGTGATATAAATATAGCAATTAAATCCTGATTTTTTATTAACGTGTAAACACCGTGAAGGTAAGAAGCACGTGTGAACAACCTTTTAAAGAACGAAATGACATCGTTCACATGATCCTTCTAGAAGAAATACCTCTCCCTTCTAAACTAAGAAAAAGAAAGAAAACTACATAAGAAAGCTACATTTTCAAACTTCAGTTCACTTCAATTTTTATGTAGTTTATTCTTTTTTGCAAATTCAAAAGAACCTAATTCATGCTTCATACTTAAGAGCATTTATCATACATTCAACGTCCTGAGTTCGATTCCCAAATATGTTCTACATGCCGAGTAAAATCTCGCTCTCTACCAAAGATCACAGAATTGTGATTAGTATTTTTGACAATGTTAACCTCTGCGTCAGGAGCCGCCATCTGAATGTTGTTGCTGCACTCCATGGGAACAACATTGTCTCTATCACCATGGATAACACAAATTTTAACCCCAGCTTTGCTCAAAACTTGCAAGTAACCTTCCATTAACTTTGCTCCCCCACATATCACATTGTGCATGGTGTGCCAAGCTGAATGGTGGGTGTGCCTAGTGAAGTCCACAGCCATAAAATGAAGATCCCTGTCAAGGAAATGTCACGGGTTAGGAGGTTAACGACAATTAGTAGTGGAACCACTTAACATTCTTCAATGTGCAACATAACACAAGCTTACTATGACATGTTTTTTCAAATGAAGAAGGAACTAAGAAAATTGTGCGTTTTGCGGTATTTTTTTCTTCTTTTCTAGGGTTTAGGGTTCAAGGTTCAGGGTTTAGTTACCTTCTCCGGGTAAGTAGCTTTGCGATTGTCTCCCAAGTCCTGTGGTGTCGGCATACAAGAAAACAGACGCATCGACCCAGGTGTTCATACCATGACATAAATGACGTTCCAAACACGAACGGTGGCCATAGTTTCCTTGCAGCAAGTTTTTCAAGCACTCTTAAGCTATCTCCATCTTTAGAAGGGAAGTAAGGCTACAAATCATAAATCCACATAACAATTCAATCAAACATGCATGTCTAAAAGTCTGTCTGGGACTGCTTCCAGAAAGGCTAAAAAAGCTTCTAGCATTAGCCCTTAGGAGAAGAAGTGCTTCTCGAAAAGCAATTCCAAACAAGCCCTAAAAATGACAAAGAAAATAGACGAAATGGTATGTATACTAAAGGATTCATGAACTTACAGGTGCTACAAGGGTGACTGATTTTACTAATTCGGGGTGCTTAGCAGCTAAAGCAATTGCTATTAAACAACCCATGGAATGTGCAACCAAATGGAAGGAGCTCAACTGGAATGGACAAATCACAGATTTCTCAATCATTTCCAATTGATCCTTCAAAGTATAGAAACAGTCCCTTGGCTTTGGGCTTCTTCCAAATCCCAACAGGTCTACGGCGAACAATCTGTAATTACGTTTCCCATGTTCTGAAAGATTCGGGAAGACGGTTTCTGTCCAAAACGAGGAAGAACAAAGAAACCCGTGCAGGAATATCACATTCTCCGGTGGCTTTCCTCTGCAATCCTCATCAGTGAGGGCTGTCAAATATCAAATGGCAACAATATGAGCAATTATCTTATGCCATAATTCTGTTTCTCAACTTTTCCGTGATTTATTCAATCTAAAGGCCGAAAAAAGGAAGGAGTTCAGACGGAGAAAGCGGATCATTCAATATCAAAACTAGTTTTGAAACCCGAGTTTATCAATCTAAATGGCCTTATAGTAGTGATTGAACATTCATCCTAATAATTTGTCACTAACTTGATCTGAAAATGTTGTCCTTTAGGACTAATCTCAACATGCACACAACCAACTTATTACCCTAAATTATAACATGTTAACTTTCTGGTGCTAAGAAAATGAAATTCCATTAGAGCAGGATTCTCTCCCCTCCCCTCCCATCTCTCTCACCTTCCTCCTTTTCTCTCTCTCTATATAAAGTCAACTCAAGATGTTAACGCGACTTATTTTCACCGTTCAAATAGGAGAGGATTGGAGGGGAAGGAGGAGAATTTGGAGGGATCAATCCTACTCCGATTCCATCCAATAGAATACAGGTACTTTCGACAACAAGAAGAAAAGAAATCGTAAAGTCAATAATTCTGTTCCTCCAAATGTAAGCGAAGTACCTAACTGAAAGTCTAAAAACACATTATTACGTAAATTTCAACATGACTGACTTTCTGGAGACAACCAAAAAGATACGACATTCCCATCCAATTGAACAGTTAACACAAGTTACTACCAAAACTGACAAAAAAGCAAGGGGTGTGACCCACACACCCCATTTTACTTCTCACACATCTCTTGATAATTTATGTCCGTTGATCTTCTTCAATTCATCCTATCCGACGGCCGAAAATTAAAAAGATGTGTGAGAAGTAAAATGGGGTGTGTGGATATCACACCCCAAAAGCAAAGCATAAATATTTCTTAATTTTCCTTTATCCGTATGCAAGCTATAAAATTAGCAAGTCTTTAGAAAGCCACAAAGTTCTGAAATTTAAAAAAAAAAAAAAAAAAGATTTCTGCACTCGCCTTGCACAACATTGTTTATTCTAGCATTTGGATTGAACAAGTCAAAGAAAAATCAAGACGGAAATTGTTAGAAAAAAAAAAAAAAAGTGCGGAAATCATTTCCCGTCATGAAACTGTAGCTGAAAAAAAAAACATGAAAATACCTTGTGAAGAAGGCTCAGGCTCCCCAATGACAAAGTGAAGCTTCTGGGCAGCATCATTGGTCCATGAAACACAAGACTGACATCCACAGTCCGACCACCTATTTTTCTGGTTTTTTACCTTTCCTGGATTTTCACTTTTACTTTTCCTCCATTTTTTCGCAAATCCAAGAAACCCCATTTTCCTAAAAACGTTTTTCCTCTCGTACAATGTCTCTGAAAGCGAAAGTTCCTCACCTTCTTCTCCATCGCCATTCCTCCTCGCCTCCTGTTCTTCCTTGTCTGTGCAGTAACAGCTGGAGGCCTCCTGCCCTTCGAACAACTCGTCAATGTATCTGTAAACGACGCAGAGAAAGGTGTCGAGAAAGTCAAAGACGAGGAAGACGATGAAGTTCAAGGCAGATACGAGGGTTGTCGTCGGATTTCTCCATTTTGCTGAGAAAATTTGAGGCGGCATGTGGAGAAGAAATCGGGAGCTGAGTTGGATGTGAAAGAAAAGACATGGTTGTTGTTAAAAGTACATGTTCCAAATTTTAACATGCAAGTAATGTTCCACTTCAAGTATGGTAAATGATTGGCCACGTCTTTTTTGATTAAAAAGGCAATTAGATTAGTAGTTCGGGTATGGCCGGCCGAAAAGCCATAAGGATAATACAAATAGGAGATATTTTTTCCCATCATTTTTTTATTTTTGTAGGCCTTTGTTTTGTTTTTAGTTATTGGATAGACAAATCAAAAGAGAATTAAAGGTTATAGCTAGAAGAGGTGTGAAGAAGTAAAAAAGCGTGTGCATAGATTACTCCCTTACAAAAACGAGAAAAGGTAAATAACGAGAAATTCCTGTCATTTGACCGTTTTACTATATTTTTTCTTCTGTTCTCTCGTCACATAACCAGAGAAATAATATGGTTATGCCCTTATTGGAGGCTAAATAGACTTACAAATGATCTCACACTTCTTTTTTAGCCCCACATATTAAAAAAGAAATTATTATCAGTACTTTAAAAGTTAATAAACAGATCTACAAGTGACTTTTAGTTTTTTTTTTGGAATATAATCACCTAAACTTTATTTTTGCCACTAAATTTACGATCCTGTCTCATTTTCAACTCACTTAATTATAAAGTAAATACCTTGTTGGTTCATTATGTAATTTGGCTTCTTTAAATTGTATAAAAAAAATGCACATAAACTTTTAAAACCTAACCAACCATCCAATTTGCCAAATTGCCCTCACCTAGCGTTAGTCCCATGACTCAACATGAAAAATGTATTTAGCTCCAATCCAGGCAACTGCATAACCAGAAGAAATGTATATCTTTATACACAGTTTGGAAGGCAACCCAAAAAATACAATTATTAAAAATTAATATGAGAAAAAAAACAATAATCTCATCTTCCAAAAACAACTAAGTGCAAGTCTTTTTTGTGATACTCAGTCACTATCTCTTTCCTTTGCTGGATCAGAGCTTACAACAGGAAGATTTTTTCTGTGTTGTGGAGATGTCAACCTCCTCTCCAACGGCGTTTTCCGCTTGCTGACAACAAACCTATTCACCCCTTTACGCATTGGCATTATTGACGGGAAATCTTCATCGGGAATCTGACTCAGCTCTGAGATGTCCTTTATCTGCGCAACGCGCTTGAACCATCTCTCTGCCTTCGCCTCCTCTGACATGTCTAAAGGATCTGGTTCCTTCACTGCTGACCCCTCCAAGCTTTTCCCACTCCAGCCCTGTCTAATGTTCTGATCATTGGATTGCTGCGGTGAATTTCCTGTTGAACTTGCTGTCTGGTTAGACTTCACTTTCCCAGAAGATCCAATGTTCAATCCATCCATGCCGTATGAGCTAGAATTAGCAAAACTTGGGGCAGAATCCCCGAACTGATTTTGTCCCGAATTTTCTGAATACCAGCTTGGCACATTGGTTTGCTGATTTTTCACCTGTTGCACGTGAGGTCTAGCATCAACCAAACTGTCTGAAGAGTTATCTGGCATCGTAGTTGAAGTTGATTCATCAGCAATCTTGTTAGTCAAATCTGTCTGCTGGTTCTTTTTTTTAGCAAAGTAGTCGGGTGGGAATGGGACGAAGGGAACATAATTGCCATTGTTAGCTTGTTCAGTAGCTGTACGTCTCTTGTATGCCGGAGTAGTCAAAGACCGATCTTTCTTTTTGCTGACAACAAATCGATTCTCTCCTTTACGCATTGGCATAATTTCAGGAAAGTCCTCATCTGAAATTGCGCTTGCAAGATTGGTAACATCGTGCAACTCTGCAACCCTCTTAAACCATCTCTCAGATTTTTCAGCTTGGTCTCTTTCTTCATCCTTGCTCCCAGCCTGTTCCGGAAGCTTCTCAGACAGCTGCATACTCTCCTCCACACTCGAATTCTCAGGTTTCTTGGCAAACGAATCAGCGGGTAATGGCACAAATTGGGGATAATTGGAATTCCCCCCTCTAGGTTGTCCATATTCCGAGGAAACTGAGCTTGATATAGAAGAGGGAGTATCAGTTCCAACATTTTGTCTGGGATTCGTACTTGTATTAACACGGCCGAGAATTTCATCTAAAGTCCTGTTGGGTGTACGACCAAGTGACCTATTCACACTCCCAGATTGCAGATCCTTGCCTTGGTAATTACCCTCATTATCCATGTTTCTTTGGTATTGAGCATTGGCCAGCCTCCTCTCTAATGGAGTCTTCCTTGTGCTCACAACAAATCTGTTTACTCCTTTTCTCAATGGCATTATTTCAGGAAAATCTTCATCAGATACAGCGCTGCTCATGTCTGAAGTACTGTCTAGCTGAGAAATCTTACTAAACCACCGCTGTGCCTTCTCTTCATTAGCGGCCAGCCTGCTATCAATGTTAGCCTGACTTTTGTCACCCATATTTACATATCCCATATCTAAACCATCATTAGTGGAACCACGTGAGACCTCTCCAGGGCGCTTGCAATCACACCTCAAACATACCATGTTTCTCCCATAGTTAAAAAAATCACATCTGAGAAAGAAGTTATTTCATCATCAATTAATCAGTAAAAGACAGAAAACCCAAAAAAGAGATGAAATAAAAATGCAAAACTCACTGAGGACACTCCCACTCCTTGCCAGTCAGCTCCCTCTTTGGTCGTGCCTCCTCGCACTCAAGGCATTTCATATTTCTTGCAAAGTTCATGAAATTACACCTGCTCATGAACAGAACGCCATACAAACATGAAACAAAAGAAAAGAAGACAGATGGAAATTGACAAATAAGCCTATAGGACTCTACCTCTGGCAAATCCAATCACCTCTTTTCATTTCAAAAGGCCTAGCAGATTCTCCAAAGTTATCAGAGGATCGACTCTGCATTGACCCAATAGAGTTCGAATCTGGAACACTATAACAGAGCTTGGCCATTTCACTCAACAGAGTACGAACAGATGATTCAACAATTTCTCTATTATAGAGATTGTTTCTCTCTGAAGAAAAAACAGGATTGCTAGCATAACTCAATATAAATCTCATCAAATCAATCGTTTGTGCTTTATCAATGTCCAAGGCCTATTATGCGAAATAAAAATCGATTGGTTAGTAGAACGTAACTTAAATGTACCTAAGAAAGTGTATCTCATATAAAACCGATGAATTAGAAGATATCTAAATCATGCAGAAGTCATCAACAACAACAAAGCCTTTTCCCACTAAGTGGGGTCGGCTATATGAATCCTAGAACGCCATTGCAGAAGTCATAAAAACAAAAATTGAGATAAACCCATAAAAGTCTTAGTATATTTACATCAAAATTAACATAAATGTTAAAATCAATTGGGCTTCCAAATGGAAAGTTTTCAAGATCACCAATATAACCTTTCTTTTTTCTCTTTCTTTCAGTCCACCGAAAATTTTCAGCTCAACAGTATATTAGCATATACGTATAGCACAGATACTCTTCAAAGAACAAAATAAAAAAGATTTTCCCCAAAGAACATTAGCTTTTGTACTTTTGCAGAACACATTCCTATTTCCGGTGGTTTTGGCATAGTGCTTGACTCAGGGAAATCTATATATGCTGAGGAATCCAATTGACACAGTATTGAAATTTTGCTTGAAAAAGTTACAGAAAACTATAATTTAAGTTTGATTTCTGTAGGAGTAATGTTTGTTTGACTACATTGGACTACAGATTTTGTATGTTGTATATCTGATTAAAGGCCTGTTTGGGATTGCTATTGGAGGGGATAAATTTGTTTCCCAACATCCAAAAGCGCTTCTAACAATGTTTCACAGAAAAACTTAAAAAAGCGCTTCTAGGTCATAGAAGTGGCTTCTAGAGAAGCACCTGCTCAGTGCTGCTTCAAGCACGTGGATTATTGAATTTTGACATGTTTATAACAAAAGAACTTCAAGCATAATTGCTTATGAGCAGAAATGCTTTCTAGAGAAGCAATCTCAAACGAGACCGAAAACAGTGAACAAACCATTTCACTTAAACTAAAATTAAAGAGCATTCACAGAGTTAAAAGCTCACATTGGTACTGCCTTGGCCGAGAAACAATCTCATTCGCCTCGCCGAAACATCGCCATTCTGGAACAGAAATGACGTCCCATTCTCCACCACAACCTCTAAATCTCGCCTCGAAAGCAACCTGCATCGAAAACCACACGCAATTCACCCACTGGTAAAAATTTCAAGACTTTTACTGATTGAAAGAGAAGCATATAAAACATTACCTCAAAAGGCCAGCTCTTTGCCTAGCAAACGCCAAGCAAACACTGGCAGCACGCATAAAGTCCTCGGGCAAATCCCGGACCGCAGCTGTGAACTCATCTTGGCCGTTGACTCCGTTGTATCCGGCGGCGGAGAGAGAGTTAAGGAGGTGGGACCACTCGGGCCAGGGGTGCGAGGCTCGGAAAGTGGCGGAGTCGGCGGAAGAAGAAGGGTAGGCGGAGGAAACGGGGGAGTGGGAATGGAAATGGTGAGAGGAACCGGGAGGGAAAGATGAGGCGGAGGAGGAGGGGCGGGAAGGGAGGGAGTGACGGTGGGAAAGGAAAGAGAGGGAGGAGGGGAAGAGTGGGGGTTTGTATTGGCGGGAGAGGCGGAGAAGAGAAGGGAAGCGGTGGAAAGGGTGGCTGGTGGTGGTGGTGGAGAGGATGGTGAAGAAACGATTGCTGGCGCCACCCATTTGGACGTGGAGGAGCATGGGAGTTTCGCGGTGGAGCGGTTGGGGATGGAAATGCGGTTGCAGGAATAAAATGGCTTTTCTGAGGTTTCTGATTCTTTTCATAATACGCCCATAGGCCCAAATAAACAACAAAAATAAGCCCAAGATATTTCTCCAATTAAAATAGGGGTGTAACTTGGGTTTGATCAACTCGAACTCAATCGAAACTTAACTGTTATCTAACTCGTCATTAACATATATTTTGGACCTAAGACATTCTGAAAAACTAATTTCACTCAACCCTAGTGCTATTGAAAATTAATACCAGTAGTTAATAAAACAAAAAAATAAAAATAAAAGATAACTGAGCCAAGATCCAGCACAAGCCCATAATTTCTATGAAGGTTAATAATTGGGCCTTGGTGTCCTTCAAACCCAGATCAAAAGGAGCCCAAAATACACAATTTCCGACGTATACAGGTGATCCAATCCAGCTCGTTTGAAATGAAAATTAGCAGCCAAACAAAAGATGCAAAACAAATTGAAGTTGATATTTTATTTTATTTTATTTTTTTACAAAATATTATCTATATTAAAAGAAGTAAACTTAGCCTAACAATGAGCTAGTAATAATGTAATTCCGAATTCGTCTTTAGCAAAAATCGAGCTTAATATCTCTTACTTACAAGTAAAAAAAAACATCATTAAACCGTAATATTAAGTAGCAATTAAAGTTGATATCTTAACATATTCCTTACACTGTTGACTGATTTCTTTTCAAAAAAATCTGCGAACACAAGTACTTGTTAGGTAAACTTGTCCGCAAATGTATCATTCACATATAGGCCACCAAGTCATGTCGAATTTAAATAATATTAGAGCTTCGTTCTGTCGGTACCAGATGACTGAAAGTTTATGGTCATACAATATTGAACTTGACATCAAATGTTAGAGATTAAATACAAACGCTCATCCATTAATTCTTCATTGTCAATATCAAATTCCCGACGAGTCATTATGCATTTTTTATCATCTGGTTATTCAAAATATATTTCAGATGAATATTGGTATGGTATGGAAGTTTTTTATTTTTATTTTTATTTTATTTTAAAGGGAATATTGGTAGTGAAGTCACGGTAATTCACCTTTTTAAATACTGGAAAGACTTACAGAAGCATTTCAGCTTTCACCTGGTCATCATCATGTGATTCACCAACGCTAAAAATTGAATCCAAAACCAATTAAGTAAAATACAAGTTCTGAAATTCGCCTCAATTACTGAAGCACTCTATGATGGTTGTTATGGTATGGAAGTTGAGTTCATAGTGGTTTTGGGGGTTTGTCACACATTTTTTTGTATGTATTAATTCCTTTGCAAAAAGGGCAATAGTAAAAAAAAAAAAAAGAAAAAAAAAGCAGCATTGTAGTAAATGGAGATGCCCCAAAGCCTTTCATTTTATTCAACAAAGGCTGAACTTGGTGCCCCCATTTGGCTACAAAAGTGGCAAACCCCCACCTAGTCTCAAAAGGTGTCACTTACAGACACAAATACCACTGTCTTGTAAGTTGCGACTCTACCTGGTTCCAAATGGGTGCATGGTGCTGCCCATGACGGTCATCTGGTTTTCTGAGTTGGGTTGATTTCTTGGTGTTTTTTTTGTATGTTGGTGTGATGCGTAATTGAAATTCTTAATCGTTAGATTTTTTATTTTTTTAATTCAGTCTCTTATATTCAGCTAACGATTCTTTTAATGATTGTCATGTATGGAAGTATAGTAAAATTTTCATGATTTATTATCGTACTATGTAATTGTGAAGACAACTTTTACATAAATAAATAATATTGCATTTTTATTTATTAAAAGCAATATTTTCTATTAACCTACACTAAAGGAAGGGAGTTAATTTAAATTTAAAATACAGTGAATTGAAGAGGAAGATCCTGACCACCAAACTAATCCACAACTGCAAGAAATATTGCACCTTAAAACCTCTATGAACACCCAAAATTAAAAATAGGGGTGTGATATCCACACACCCCATTTTACTTCTCACACACCTTTTAAATTTTCGGCCGTCGAATTGGATGAATTGAAGAAGATCAACGGACATAAATTATTAAGGTGTGTGTGAGAAGTAAAATGGGGTACGTGGATAGCACACCCCTTAAAAATATCATTTCAATTTAAAAGAAGCGGTTTGTGTATATGTAGTGACTTGTTTGCTAACAAACCTATGAGGACAATGTAGCCTTAATTAAGATCATGACTATTGACATTTCAAAAGTTTTGTTAAAACATTTTTACCCCATTCATGCTCTAAAAAAGAATTTTGACTTTAATGTTCTATTGTCCAATAATACAACAAATTAATTGTCGCCTATTAAATTTAAATGTATGATCTCATTTGATGAAGTGAAAACCGAATGTCATTAGTTAATGATTATTTGCAAACTTTTTGAGAAACCATGCATATTAGCCTTTGTGTACACTTAGGCTCAATCAAATCAAGTATATTACTTTGTTACCCATAATTATTTGGGAGTATGAAAGTCTCCACTTTATTGGAGAAAATCTCGAGTTTAAATTTCGTAAACAACAATTGTTGATAAACAAAAATAAAAAGGTACATTAATTTGGTCATGTTAATCCAATCTTGACTTGTATTAAATTAACTAACTTTCCTTAGGCTGGCTAATATCAACATGCAACCGATATTTAGACCAAGAAGTCAAATTAAATCATACACATAGTACTCTCAAAATTCCAAAATATTTCTTTTCTTTAGTCACACTTAACTACTTCAAAGCAAAGGACTTTAAATAGGGCAATTAGGGGTGGGTTCAAAAAATCGAAAACCGAAAAAAACCGAAAAAACCGAACTGAATTGAAAAAACCAAACCGAACCGAATTCTTTGGTTCGGTTCGGTTTTAGTGATCTAGAAACCGAACCGAACCGAATTAATTAAATTAATTAATTTTATTTAATTATTTGTTTTGGGTATTATTTTCTAAACCCAATTTGTAAGTTAAAATGTGCTAAACCCAATGTGTTGCCAAACTTTAAGCTCAAAATATTAAAAAAAGGCCTATAAAAACTCTAAACCCTAACCTATTATTTCTTCCCCATATAAGGTTCCGGAACCAAACCTCCTCTTAAAGTACCTACATCCATCTTCATAGCACTGTCTACTTCTGCCCCAACTTTCTTTTCCAAATCTATTCTCATATAACATGTAACAGAATCCATAAACATTTATTTCGGGTAGATTACTTGGGTAATTTGTGATGGAAAAGAATCCAACACACACTAAATAAATCCACCCACGCATTACTTTTACTAATCAAGTTGTCAACATGCAGTTACAAGCAAACAACTCTGATCTTTGAACAACATCATACAATTTAACTTTTCTAAGTCATTTGTACGATTTTTGTGTTGTGAGGTTGTTAGTTTGGACTTTGGAAGACTTGATTGATGATTTTAGTTCAACTTTAAATGTTTATTTTCATTGTCTTCGATTCTAGTTAGAATGCTTATGTTATGATTGCGTTGGATATGTTAAAATTTAAAATTTCAATGTTTTTTATTTTTTGAAAAAAAAACAAAAAAAAACAAAAAACCGAAACCGAACTGGAAAAAACCGAACCGAAAAAACCGAAAAAATAAATGAACCGAACCGAACCAAACCGAAATTTCGGTTTGGTTTCGGTTTTGGCAAAAAACCGAACCGATTTGAACCGAACCCACCCCTAAGGGCAATGCTAGAGAGGTCGTCAATTTTAACTATATTTTGTAAACCATATGACATGGCAGTTGAAGATTAAATTATTATTTAAGTATTGATTAATGTGCTTATTTTTTACTGATGACACATCGTTTGTAAATTTTGTTTAAAAATTGGTAATCTTTTAAATATTTCATGACAAATGAAAAGGATTATGAAATTTACAAGAAAGAAATGGGAATGTTTGTTGATTGATTGATGATATCACCTCGACACCTCAGAAGGTCATCAAATTTTATTTAGTTATCGTTTTAGCTAGGCAACTATCTATCAATTAACAACCACGAAAACGACTGCAGTTTCGGTATATAACGTACAAACACATTATGTATGAAATGGAATACAATTATCCTACATTATTGAGACAAGAGAGATTATAAAATTATAGTTTGAAGTAAATGACAAAGGTATTAGTTTTGTAACTATAAACTTTTGAATAATAATATAAAACAAAACACTTAGTTTAGTTCTATAGGTATCTACGCACACCTCGTGGCAAGAGAAGTGCCATGGCTTGTGGCAAGTGTACAAACATTTGAGCACTTCCTTGTCAACGTCTTCTACCAAATTTGGAATTTCTTGTGCATATATTGTTTTATTTTTATTTTTATTTTTATGAACATTGTTTATTTTTTATTAATTCAAAGGCTATATATAAAATTTTTAGATTATTGGAAGGGAGATTTTGGATGCGGTCCCTAACTATGAATATTCTTTGATTGAAACCTTGTTGGTTTTCAATTTTTGATCGAAGTCCCTAAAATTAATGTGATAATTTATTTCTATGAACGTTACTATATTTTTTAAATTAAAAATTAAAAAATTTAGTTGTTTATATAAATGAGATTTTAAATAAAAAAACCATAATTTGTGGGATTAAAAATATTAAAATATAAATATACTATTGTGTGTGTGTGTGTGTGTGTGTGTAAACATGTGTACATTCATCAAAATTAACCAACAAATTATTGTATCAAAACATGGGTACATTCTTCAAAATCACAAAAAAAAAAAAAAGATATTAGGCTTAATAACATTAGTAAATTTCTTTGATTAAACTTGACATGGATACATTTTAAAATCAAAGAAAAAAGAATGTACCCATATAAGTTTAAAAATTGAATAGATTTTATATAAATAAAAAATTGGTACATTTTACATATAACAAATTGGTATATTAAAGAATGATTACATTTTAAGATTAAAAATTTGAAAAAATTAAATGAATGGGTACATATAATTAGCAGGGGTACATTTGGCAAAATAAAAAATGGGTACAAATAAATTTAAAAAAAAATGGGAACAAAAAAAAAATTAATATATGGGTACAAATTAAAACTAAAAAGAAAATTGGTACAAATTAAAAAAGGGTTGCAAATTAAAAATGGGTACAAACTAAAACTAAAAATATATGATAAAAAAAATTAGTCATAAATATAAATATACTAATTGTAACATTTTTAACATTAAATGAATATATTTAGAAATAAAAAATATTCTATTATTGAAATAATTAATGATGTTATTAATACCTAAGAACCTTGATCAAAAATTGAAAGGGAATAGGATTTTAATCAATGGAGTAGTAAAATGAAGGGTTAGAACCTAATTTCTTCTTCTTGGAAATACAATTAGGGATATGATGTGAAGAACAATAGTCAAGAAGTTGACATATTGGTCTTTAGCTTGGCCCATAGTTTACATTTATATAAGATCTGAAATAATATAACTCTAATTAAACTAAAAAAAATGTTCTTATAAAAAATTGATGACGATTTAACTAACACTAGCCTTCATGAGCGCATGTAGAATGTATTTTTTGAATAACGGCGTGCTACGTGCGACTTACAAGTTTTAAATATATTTATATGCGTGAATTGACAAAAGAAAGTCAAATATTTGAAGTGAATGAATAATCTTAGATCATGCTAGAAAAAAAATACCCCTCACAAACCAATCAAAGTAGTTGAATTCACATAATAAAATCGATCTTTCAATTTCCATCTACATTATATTGAATTTACATTAAGAATAGATAAATGGGAACTGTTATTAACGCTCCAATAATCTCATTCTACACTCCTCACAAATATTTCTTTCTAATTATAGAAAGTTTGGAGTGCAAAATGAGATTTTTGGAGTGCCAATAATAATTCCCTAGAGAAAATAATATTTAATAAATTGAATCACATTATTGCTAGCCCATTGTGAGGCTAAGTTCACCCTCATCCCCCTTAATGTAGATAATATCGTTGGTTAAAAAAAAACAATCATTTGACAACTAATTTAATCACATTATTATGCGCGTGCAAAATACTTTTTTTATAACCGGTATTACATGCCTCTTAAGATGTTTTGAACGTGTTTAAAAATAGAGAAAATAATATGTAATGAACAACTAATTGAATCACATTATTGCTAGCCTATTATGAGGTACCAATTAAAAAAATGTACAAAAAAAATTAATTATTAAAAAAGTACTGTTAAAATGACGAAAATACCCCTACATTATTTGATGCATTATTTTTGGGTTGCTTTTGAATTTTTTTGTTATGGGGGCATTTTTGTCCAAAATTTGTTGGTGAAGCTTGTGACCCCAAAAGGGGTTGTTGGCTTTATATATGCTAGCCTATTGTGAGGTACTAATTAAAAAAAAAAGAATTATACAAAAAGAATTAATTATTAAAAAAAACTGTTAAAATGACGAAAATACTTTTGCATTATTTGGTGCATTATTTTAGATTGCTTTTGAAATTTTTTGTTTTGGGGGCATTTTTGTCCAATTTTTTTTTAATGAAGATTGTAACCCCAAAAGTGGTTGTTGGCTTTATACATAAAGATATACAGTTTTGCGGGCAAAACAAAAAGCTAACATGCATGGTTTTATTTCTCACTTAGCACAACAATTTAAGTGATTTTAAGTTGGATTTTTTAAATGACGAGTAAATACCAAATTATTGTGGCTGATCTCTTATGTGACTTCCCATATTTCTTGCTTTATCATTGTGAAGAACCATGCATAGTTTTATCTTTTATATATGCAGACAACAATTTCGTTGGAAATGGGATCGATTCAAGGACATCTGAAAGGTTGGGAATATCGAACATATGCATATTTTATCAAGAAAGGTGTACGCTCTTGTTAATTAACCATCTAGATCTGTTAATCTGTAGACGTCTTAGTGAGTATATTGAATCCAAGTTTTTATCTTGTTTTATCGGCGAGCATCAAACACTAGTGACAATGTCAAGAAAAATAGCCTACACTTGGAAAGTGAGTTTCTAAATTAAAGTTTTATATCCGAGAGTTTTAAGTAGGGAGGTGCATTTTTTTTATGTTACGAATGTTTTACTATATTTACCTTCGTCTTTAATACATATAAATAGAAGATAGAGTAATGATAGGAAAAATCACATATTTGTACTGTTAGAGTATGAGAATGATTTCACTGGCAAATGATGCACATTACCTGCATCCAATGAGATAAACTCATTAATTGATATGACGTATACACATCACTTATCGCATCGTGTGGTATACACATGATAAAAAAAAAAATGTATTCTCACTACCATTTTTATAAAAGGTATAGATGTATAATATTTGAGCTCCTCCTACCTAAATTTGAATTTCTTATTAATTCAAAGGCTTTGTTTAATATATTAATTCTATTAGAATTATTGGAAATACAATGAAGGATAGGGAATCTGGGATGTGAAGAGAACAATTAAGAGCCAAAGAAATTGACCTTTCCATGGTGCTTGATTTAGCCCATATATATACATAAATATATAGCTAATATGTTATCACTAACAAAAATATTTGCTGTATACACTGATGCTTTAACTGCATGGTTTTGTTTTCTAGAATGGATCCAGTTGAGGACATATTTCATGTGTTCTGTTATGAACGCTTGAGACTATACATCGATATTTGCTCTGCATAATATTTGTTCGCATGGACACTCTTAACTGCTTTGTTACATGTTGGTCATACGTTCTTGTTAAGTAACCACCTTGATCTGTTAACCTCTCTAGACATCTTAGTCTATTGAATCCAAGTTTTTATTTGGTTGTATCGGCAGGTATCACACTGGTGATGACAATTTCAAGAAACATGGCCTACAATTGGATGCCCAATCCTAAATATATCAAACAGCATTATTAAATAAGAATTTACAAAACAATCGGTACATTACATGCATGCGTTGACCATCACATACATGAAGGTGATGCACCTTGTTAAATATTTAGAGCAAGAGGCCAAAGACAAAATATATACTTCTACGGTTGGCTTTAAATTATAACCTTCATAAAGACAAAAAAGAATTTTGACATTAATGTTTTCGTCGCAATAAATTGTCGTCTATTAAGTTTAAATGCCTGTTTAAATGCCTGATCTTATCTGATGAAGTGAAAACTGAATGTCATTATAATAATTATTTGTCAACATTTTAAGCAACCATGCAGATTAAGCCTTATGTATGCTTAGGCTCAACCAAATCAAGTATATTACTTTGTTAAACATAATTATATGGGAGTATGATAGTCTCTACTTTGTTGGAGAAAATATCGAGTTTAAGTTTCATAAACAACAATGGTTGATAATAAGAATACAAAAGTATGTTAATTTGGTCCTATTAACCCAATCTTGATTTGTACTTAATTTACTAACTTTCTTGAGGCTTTAACTTGTCAACAATGAAGAATCAATAAACCAGAAATGTAGAGAGATAAAGCTTCAAAACAATTATCTGAAATACTTTAGTTTCTTATTACTTTCTTCACACCGTCATAAATACATCCTTATGGTATTTATAGCTTATACCATCCTTTACATTGTAACTAACACTCTACCTTAACTAATCATAACATGACACTTGTCATAATCCTAACCATTATGTTTTACACTAAGCACATGTTACAACCTATCATCCCCCCTCAATCCCATGCTTGGAGCAACCAGGCATGAGATTGGAACAAAAATAGTTAAACTGAGGAGAACACAAGCATTTGGTTAATATATCTGCATACTAATCAGCAGAAACAACAAACTGTAGTTGAATGGTGCCTTGTTGAACTCTTTCACGAACAAAATGACAATCGATTTCAATGTGCTTAGCTTTAGAATGAAGAACTGGATTAGTGGCAAGAGCCATAGCTAAGATGTTATCGCAGTATAGCAAGGGAGCATCAGAACATGGCACATGTAAATCTGGAAGAAGCTGTTGTATCCACACTATACTTCAGTTGTTGTAGTGGCCATTGCTCTATACTCAGCCTCAGTAGAGGATCTACTAACAGTATGTTGCTTTTTAGAACTCTAAGATATTGGATTAGACCCTAGAAAAATAACAAAGCTAGTGGTAGACCTTATATCATTAGGATCGCCTACCCAATTACCATCTATATAACCTTTCAAAGACATAGAACCTAGTCTAAAACACAAACATAAACCAGAAGTACCTTTGAGATACCTCATGATTCTCTTAACTGCAGCAAAGTGAGATTCAAGAGGTTGATGCATAAATTGGCATACCTGATTAACATAAAATGTTATATCAGGTCGGGTGAAGGTTAAGTACTGCAATGCTCCAACTAAACTTCGGTAATAACTTGGATCTGTTACTGAAGGACTGCCATGATTCAAGAGTTTCTGATTGGGATGGCAGGGGGTATGACAAGGCTTACAGTTAACCATATGTGATTTCTGTATGAGCTCTTGAATATACTTTGTTTGATGAACAAACAATCCTTGAGTGTCATATTGAATTTGTAACCCGAGAAAAAAAATGCAGAATTCCCAGATCCTTCATATCAAATTCTTGAGTTGGTTAAGATATCACAGTTTGTACCACACCATCATTACTCCCAGTGAGTATGATATCATCAACATAAAGTAAGAGCACAATGACATCACTACCAATTTGTTTCACAAAAATAAAAGAATCTGCATAAGATGACTTGAATCCCAAGGAAAATAAGAACTTGGTAAATCTCTCATTCCAAACTCGAGGAGCTTGTTTAAGACCATAGAGTGATCTTTGTAGTTTGCAAACATAATCAGGGTGGTTAACATCCACAAAACCCTGAGGTTGCGACATGTATACTTCTTCTTCAAGAAAGTCATGTAAAAAGGCATTCTTGACATCCAATTGTTTGAGTTTCCAACCATTAGTAGTAGCTAAAGACAGAACTAGTCTAACAGTGGTTGGTTTAACCACTGGACTAAATGTCTCATAGTTGTCAAGACCAGCCTTTTGAGAAAACCCCTTAGCTACCAATCTAGCTTTATACCTTGCCACAGACCCATCAGAGTTCTTTTTAATCTTATAGATCCACTTACACCCAACTAGATTCTTATTTGGAGGAAGAGGAACAAGTGTCCATTTGTGATGTTAAATCAAGGCTAACATTTCCTCTTGCATTGCATGTTGCCATTGAGAGACTTAGATGCAGAAGAAAAAGTATGTGGTTCCTGAAGAGAATGTGATTCAGTATGAACTTGAACTGTGAAGGCTGTCTTTTCTTGACAATACCAGACTTGGATCTGGTTTGCATTGGATGACAGTTGAGATTAGAAACATGAACTAATTGAAGAGTGTCAACCAGAGATGTGCTTGTATCTGGACAAGGTCATAGGGAAAATGTTATACCACGGACTGAGTAATAATGTTGTCTACCCAATTCCAGTTTTCAAGTCTTCTAGATCACATGTGTCCCCACCAGCTGCTTTTCTTGGTCAAAATGTGTCTTCTGAACTATGTCACTGTAGACTAGGGCATCTTGCCAATCATATTACTACTGTAGCACTTAGGAATTCATCTATTTATGTTTCATGTAATAAGGATTCGACAACTTGTATTGCTTGCTTGCAAGGCAAGTTTTTCAAATTACCATTCCCTAGTGTTGCTTCAAAATCTGTTATTCATTTTGAAGTAATACATTCAGACGTATGGGGTCCTACTCCTGTTAGTTCCTTAGAAGGGTTTAGGTATTATGTGTCATTTGTTGATGAGTGTACAAGGTATACTTGGATATTTCCAATCATGAATAAAGCTGCAATTTTAAATATCTTTGCTCAGTTTCTTGCTTATGTTAACACTCAGTTTGCCACTTCTATTAAAACTCTCCAAAGTGATGGTGGGGGAGAATATGTCAGTATAGCTTTCACAAACTTTCTAAGGGATAAAGGTATTGTTTATCAAGTCTCCTACAGAACAAATATCTGAAATACTTCACTTTCTTATTACTTTCTTCACACCATCATAAATACATCCTTATGGTATTTATAACTTATACCATCATTTACATTTGTAACTAACACTCTACCTCAACTAATCATAATATGACACTTGTCATAATCCTAACCATTCTGTTTTACACTAAGCACATGTTACAACCTATCATAACTAACTTTCCTAAGGCTGGCTAATATCAATATGCAACCCAATACTTAGACCAAGAAATCAAATTAAATCATCCACATACGATGAAAATTTTCCAAAATATTTATTTCTGTAGTCACATTTAACTACTCCAAAGCAAACAATATAAATATTTCATGACAAAAGTTAAAAGGTTCTCAAATTTACAAGAGAGAAATGGGAATGTTTGTTGATTGATTGATGATACAGTTGAATATTAGAGTGCGCAACGAACAAGACTAACAAGAATAAGAATATTATTAAACAAATGAGAATGTCGAAACGGTTACAAAACCCTAGAGGCTACATTGTGACTAACTTGTTATTCATGCTAAACTATAAGCTATATTTATAGAGAGCAAAACCTAAGAAACTCTAACTCGGATGGGCTAGGCCCAATTCCTAAACTAACAAGCAAAACTCAAATATTAAAATAAACCTAAATACTAATATTTTCCAACAAATACCACCTCGACACCTCAGGAGGTCATCGATTTTCATTTAGTTATCGTTTTAGCTAGGGCAACTATCTATCAAGTAACAACCATGAAAACGACTGCAGTTTTGGTATATAGTATATGGAATATAATTATCCCACAAAGGTATTAGTTTTGTAACGATAAACTTTTGAATAATACTAAATATAAAACAAAACACAGTTAATTCTCTGTAGGTATCTACACAGACCTCGTGCTAAAGGTCGTTGTGCCCTGACTAAATATTTGAGCAATTTCTCTTCTACCTAAATTTGGAATTTCTTGTGCATAGGTTGTTTTTTTTATGAATAATTTTTTTATTTATTCTTATTTCAAAGGCTATATTTTAATGTTTTTAGATTCTTGGAAATACAATCAGGGATGTGATGTGAAGAACAAGAGCCAAAATAAGCTGACATTTTGGTCGTTAACTTGGCCCATGGTTTACATAAAGATCTGAGATAATAATTCTAATTAAACTAACAATGGGAAGAAAATTGAGGTTCCAACATAAAACAAATAGCTCAACACCATATAAGTCTTTGTTTGGTTTGGTTCCTTGTCGATGTGGAACTTTGACCTCACATTCTCACACAATGTTCTTACAAAAATATGATGACGATTTAACTAATATATATAGTTTTGCAGGCAAAACAAAAAGCTAACATGCATGGTTTCATTTCTCACTTAGCACAACAGTTTAAGTAGTTTTAGGTTCGATTTTTTGAATGACAAGTTAAATACTAAATCATTTTGACTGATCTCTTATGTGAATTGCCCGAATTTCTTACGCCTTTAATGTAACTATATTGTTGTGAAGAACCATGCGTAGTTTTATTTTTTATATATACAGCCGACAATTTCGTTAGAAAACGGATCGATTGAAGGAATCTGAAAGGTTGAGAATATCGAAGATATGCATATTTTATCAAGGCTTTTGTTATGTAACCACCTAAATCTGTTAACCTGTAGACATCTTACTGAGTATGTTGAATCCAAGTTTTTATCTTGTATGTCTCTGTGTGTGTGTGTATATCTAGTTAAGATTATATCTCTAAAAAAAATAGTTTTTTGTACAGGTTGATGTTTTAACTGCATGGTATTGTTTTTTGGAATGGATCCACTTGAGGACATATTTCATGTGTCCTGTTATGAACGCTTGAGACTATCGATATTTGCTATGCATAATATTTGTTCGCATGGACGCTCCAATTGCTTAGTTACATGCTGGTACGTTCTTGTTAAGTAACCACCTTGATCTGCTAACCTCTCTAGTCATTTTAGTCTATTGAACCCTGGTTGTATCGGCAAGTATCACGCTAGGTAGTGATGACAATTTCAAGAAAAATGGCCTACAATTGGAAGCCCGTTCCTAAATACATATGAAACAGCACTATTAAATAGGAAGCTACAAAGCAATGTGCACATGCATGCCTTGATCATCACATATATGACGTTTGATGCACCTTGTGAAATATTTAGAGCAAGATGCCAAAGTACTTTTAGGTAGGCTTTAAATTATGATCTTCATGAAGTGTAGAATGACTCTGAGCTAAATACATACAATATATATTGAGTGACGTCAAAATACGTATAACCGTTAAATTTAACATGTGATAATTTGTTATAATATTATGATAAAATAAGATAATTTAAAATTTTCTGTTTTTATTTTTTTTGGGCTAAAAAGGAAATGCATTAAAGCGAGAAACCTCGCGAACAACCATATCCGTTATAATAAAATAAAAGCGCCGTAGAAGCCTTATCAGAAAGCTCTCGATCCCAGATAAACATATTCGAAAGAGTAAGACCTAAAGTAGTTACAGCATTAGCAACAAAATTTGCCTCTCGATAGACATGCTTCTAAGTTAAGTAGTGGAAAGAAGAAACCAACCATTCAATATCCGCAATTGTATCACTAATTCTCAGTGTACATTGCATCTTTCTTCAATCGCATCAATAACCAGTTTTGAGTCTTTCTGCTGTGCAAATCTTAGAGCATCACGAAGAGCGAACGCTTCAGCTACTGTAATGGTACACATGCCTAAAGAACGAGCACCAACCACTAATGGGCAACCATTTTCATCCCGAACTTCAAAACCAGCCACTGAATTCTTCCTAGCCACAGAGCCATCAAAATTAATCTTTGCAAAGCCTGATCAGGCGGATGCCATTTGTTTATCTCCGTCACAACCTTCCTGGGATTCCCTCCTATCTTCGAACCAACCTGAAAAAGTCCATCCCAACTGCAACAGCTAGTAAAGGAACCTTAGTAGGATGAGGCTTCGTCTTCCTAAAGATTACATTGTTCTTATCATTCCATATTTGCCAGCATATCAATAAGACTTTACTTAACAAAGAAAGATTCTCAGATTCGTCATATGGCAACGAATCAAGCGAACTTGATAAATTGAAACTACTTGTGTGGAGATTTTCCATGTCAATATTAGGGATTGGTTTCCAAACGTTAGTAGCAAAATTGCCCTTAGCAAAAACATGATCTTGATTCTCATTATCATTTCCACACAGGACATAAGATTTGTCAATATTAGTTATGAATCTACTCAGCCTGCTCCTTGTTTGGAGCTTGTTTTGAATTAGCAATTAGCTGAACAACTTAACTTTTAGTAGAATAATTAACTTCCATATTTTTGTAAGGATTTTCTGCCTATGTATCTAAGATGGTATCACTTTAAAATATTTGTTGTTTATGTTGATGTTTTAACTGCATGGTTTTATTTTTTGGAATGGATCTACTTGAGGACATATTTCATATGTGTCCTGCTATGAACGCTTGAGAATATCGATATTTGCTATGCAAAACATTTGTTCGCATGGACACTCTGATTGCTTAGTTACATGTCGGTCGTACGTTCTTGTTAAGTAACCGCCTTGATCTCTTAACCTCTCTAGACATCTTAGTTTATTGAATCCAAGTTTTTATTTGGTTGTATCGGCAAGTATATATCATGCACACACTGGTGATGACAATTTCAAGAAACATGGCCTACAATTGGAAGCCCGTTCCTAAATATATGAAACGGCATAGTAAATAAGAATTTACTAAGTATTGGGTACATGTATGCATTGATCATCACATGTATGAAGTTTGATTTAACTTGTGAAATATTTAGAACAAGAGGCCAAAGACAATACATATACTTCTATGATAGGCTTTAAATTATGACCTTCATGAAGTGTCGAATAATTCGGCTTGAGCTAAATACATATAGTGTGCCGTTAAATTTAACATAAGATAATCTACTATAATATTCTAATAAAATAAGATAATTGAAAATAAGATTAATAAGCAATGGATGGAGAATTTCATGATATTATATAAATTACTACATTGGTTCCGAGTTCAAACCCCATTCTCTTAGTATATATTAGTACATAATATCACATGTAAAATTAGAAACATGTGAAAGTTAATTACTTTCTTGAAAAAGGTTTCCACGCAAGAAAACAAAGCTTAATTATATATTGTGAGACCTATATGATTATAACTAATAAAACACACAAATAGAACATATATGGAGCAGCCATTCTCGAGAGCTCTGGTTACTTGAACCACAAGGAAAACTTCTACCCACTATAGCCCTAATGCACTCAACTAAATGGGGAGTTTGTAAGCTTTACTGCGTATACTATATGTGCAGGGATCCCTTGGATTTATAGTGCTCGAATCATAGAGTTCCATCTCACCTAATAGCCAATTACTTGATCCTTACGTCAACATAAAGCTATAGACTCTTTGAACTCCCTTTAGCCTCTGAATATACTATCCAAAACAACTGGTGAGACTACCAATGCTAGTCTAATCAAATCCCTAAATACTAGTTAAATATTGTACTCACAATAACTATGAGATCAAACCCTACATGGAAACATGTATCGAGATAACCTCTACTGCTACTAGCTCCCACATGATTAGCATAAGTACGTAGCGGATGTATTCTGGTCGCGTGGTAACTGGGTAGGGTTTCCATTAATTTCGTCGGGAGGAGGGGACACCCTAACCCTAATACTATAAAAGCATGCATGACGACTGAGAGATTGAGAATAACGACCTATCTTTGTGATGAAGACCCAATAGATATATTACACACATATATTTATAATCACAGGATGACATGTGTAAATGTAACAGCAAAGAAGAAGAATTGTATTCTTGCAGAAGAAGAAATAGTATTCGAAGAAAGAGAAAGAGAGAAAGTTTAGACAGAGAAGTGGTTTTTCATTAATAGTTTTTCTTAACAGATTATAATGGAAGTTATCAAATGTATATATCTAACAAGGTTGCTTACTCCTTAAGCTATTACAAGGATTACAAGATGCTCACACCTGTCATAATTACAACCACATGATCACAAGTTGTTAAGCTTGGTATACTGTTATCATCCCCCCTCAATCGTAGGATGAGGTTTGCTCAACCTAAGATTGGAACAGTGTCTCTGGAACAAAGGAGTAGACAAACCCTTGGTAAGTATATCAGCAAATTGTTCATTAGAAGAAACAAAATGCACTTGAAGTAACTTCTTGGCAACTCTCTCTCGGACAAAGTGAATATCAACTTCAATGTGCTTTGTCATTTGGTACATGACTGGATTGTAAGCTAATGCTATGGCAGAGAGGTTGTCATAGAATAGAGTAGTTGGATATGGCACATCAACTTTGAGAAATTACAGAAGTTGCTTAATCCAGTTAATCTCTGCAGCTGTAGAAGAGAGAGCTCGATATTCAGCTTCAGTTGAAGATTTAGAGACTGTGATTTGTTTCTTAGAGGACCAAGAGATAGGACTGGAACCCAAGTAGACCACCAAACCTGTAGTAGAACTTTTGTCATTTGGATCCCCAGCCCAGTCAGCATCACTGAATGCATGTAAATCTAAATCTCCTTTGCTGAATTGAATACCATAGTCCACTGTAACTTTCAAATATATGAGAATTCTCTTCATAGCTATAAAATGAGATTCCATTGGACAATGCATAAACTGACAAACCTGATGCACTGAGAAAGCAATATCAGGTCTTATAAAAGTACGATATTGCAAAGCACCCACCACACTTCTATACAGCGCTGGATTATGAAAAGGTTTGCCATCATCCTTAAGTAACCTTTTATAAGGTAGACAAGGTGTGTGACATGATTTGGAGAGAGCCATATCAATCTTGTTTATCAAATCTGTTACATACTTGAACTATGAGAGAAATAAACCAGTGGCACTATGAGTGATTTGGATCCCTAAAAAATAATGTAAGGGCCCCAAATCTTTAATATCAAATTCATGAGCTAAAAACTAGATGACATCTTGAATAGCTGCAATAGCATTGTCTGTGATTATCATCTACATACAACAAGAGAATCACCACAGAATTCCCAACATGCTTCACAAATAATGATGAATCAGAATAAGTAGTTAGAAATCCCAGAGAATGCAACAAATTGGTGAACCTCTCATTCCAAGCCCTTGGGGCTTGTTTTTTAAACCATATAGAGATTTAGGCAACTTGTAGACATGAGGAGGCTGTTGAGAGTTTATAAACCCTGGGGGTTGAGACATGTAGACCTATTCTTGTAAAATGTCATGAAGGAAGACATTCTTCACATCAAGCTGCCTTAAAAACCAACCAAATTGTGCACTTAAAGCCAAGATTAATCTAACAATTGTAGGTTTAACAACTGGACTAAAAGTCTCCTTATAGTCAATCTTTTCTTCTTGATTGAAGCCCTTAGCAACAAGTCTGACTTTTTACCTTGATATAGTACCATCTACATTTCTTTTAATTTTGAAGACCCACTTACACCCTACCAAGTTCTTATTTGCAGGAAGAGGAACCAAAGACCAAGTGCCTTGAGAATGCAACGCTAAGAGTTCTTCTTCCATAGTTGCACACCACACTGAAGATTTAATAGCTGACTTGTATGTGGATGGTTCCACTTGAGTTAATTCAACTGATTTCTCATCTGCAACTATTGAGAGAAATACTTTGGGCTTGAAGATACCAGTCTTGGATCTTGTTTGCATAGCATGCGTATTCATAGGTAGTATAGAGAGAATAACTTGTAAGCTCTCAAGTTGAAACTCAATGGATATCTTAGTGCTATCATGAGAGTTGGATCCAGAGGACAAATCTATAGCCACATGAAAAGTAGGAGGAACATATTGTGTTGAAGTTGCAGTAATGGATTCAAGAATTGGGTTTATAAGTCCATGTGGAGATGATGGTATAGTATGTGACACAAGGACATGCATAATAGATGCAATTGATATGGGAGCAACATGATTGTCATGTGTAACAGATAGCATGAGAGCACATGAAGACATATTGGAAGAAATAAAAGAGGACTAAGATAAGTGTTTGGAAGACAACATGGCATAGGGAAATTCACTCTCATAAAAAATGACATGCCTAGAGATATAAACCTTCTGTTGATTCACCTCATAGCATATGTAGCCTTTGTATTTGGAAGCATAGCCTAAAAAGACACATTTTGTGGTTTTAGGTTGTAACTTGGTACTATTATAGGGTTTCAACGGTGGGAAACAAGAACAGCCAAAGATCTTAAGATGATTGATGTCTGGAATGTGTTTAAATAACAATTCAAATGGTGATTTTTTATTTAGTGTTGGAGTTGGCATTCTGTTTATGAGGTAGACAACAACTTGACAAGCAAAATACCAGAATTTAGGGGGCAATAAGGCAGTTTGTAAGAGGGTTATAGCTGTTTCAACAATATGTCTATGCTTCCTCTCAGCTAAGCCATTTTGTTCAGGGGTATATAGGCATGAAAGTTGGTGTTTAATACCTTTATTCATAAGAAAATGTTGAAATGGCTTGCTAATATATTCATCTCCTCCATCACTTTGTAATGTTTTAACAAAAATGGCAAAGTGACTCGACACAAAGTTGTAAAAGGCAATGAAAGATGAATAAACATTACTTTTATTGATTATAGCAAAAAAATCAACAATATCTAGTGCATTCATCAATGAATGTCACATAGTATTTAAAACCCTATACAAAATTACATGGAAAAGAACCCCAGACATCACTGTGAACAATATCAAAATGATGTACGGACTTAGAGGTAGAAGGAACAAATGGCAATTTACAAAACTTTCCATCTAGACATGTATGACACATCATAAACTTGTCATCAGGAATAACAGAGACATTGCACTTTCTTAACATTGTAGAAACTATATAATTGGATAGGCGACCTATTCTACTATGCCATAGACTAGAAGATACTTGTTGTCTAAGAAAAGCACTTGTACTTTGGGTTGTGAAGAATGGTGTGAGGCTGGGAGAGGAATATGATATAATCCATTACTGCAAAGTCCCTGGAATAGAATCTTCCATGTGGCTTTGTCCTGGATCCAAAAACAGACAGCATCATATATTAACTACAGTTATTATCCAAGCACAGTCTATGCATAGATAAAAGATTCTGAGTTAATCTAGGGACATATAAACTGAATTAAGGCGCAATGGTTTAAGATGTGTATGGAGCATGGCAGAACCAATGTGGGAGATTGATAAACCTGCACCACCAACAACTGTTTAGATTGTTTCTTTGGAAGGAAATTGAGAAGCCAATGACAAGATATTGAGATCCGCAATCATATGAGATGTTGCCCAGAATCAGTAAGCCACATTTGTTGAGGGGGAACACTTGGAATAGTTGATGGAGCAACAACATGCATAGCTGACACTTGCTGAGATTGAATGTTTACATTTCTGAAGTGACAAAATGGGGCAATGTGATTCCTCTTCCCACATATTTGACATCCTTCTGTAACATGATTCACAGTATTTATGAATCTGCAAGTAACAGCTAGATGTCCATATTTATCACATATTTGACATGGAGTCTAGGAAAACCCTCGTGACCTTGGTGGAGAAGTACCAAGAAGACCAAGAGCATTGTTATTGAAGTTACCATACTTTTCATTGCCAAATCGAGACTAAGAATTATAGTAATGCTTGCCTTTACCCTTGTTTCTGTTGTAATTTGACTTATAGCCAAAACCAACCTCCATTTGAGGAATTACCATTTTTAAAGGAACTCTCATAATGCGCATTATCTTCAAAGTTAGAAGACTTAGATGAACCAGAGAGATTGCTAGCCACCATTGCATAAAGGAAATGAGTGACAGAAACATTAGCAATCATTGTTTTTTTAGCAAGCAACTATGAGCGAAGATCCTTCATAAAAATAACATTCTCCCTACCCCTAATAATAGTTCTCAGTGTATTATATTCAGAAGACAGACCATTAAGAGTCAAGATCACAATGTCATCATCATCAAATAGAACTCCAACAGCAGCCCAGTAATCACGGGCTTCTTTAATGCGTTGAAGATACAAAGAAATAGAATATGTACTTTTCTTGATGTTATGCAACTCAAATTTCATTTGAAAGATTGTAGCGCAAGTGACAATGGAGAACTGTTCCTTAAGACAAACATATAAATCTCGAGCACTGGTGCTACCTATAGCACAAGAAATTGCAGAATGAGACAATGGCAGTAATGAGTTGCATGAGAGCTCGATCATGCATCTTCCAAATCTTGTAATCATCACTGAAAGACACAGTGGAATCACTCGAAAACTGAGTATCAAATCTTGGAGGTCAAGGGTTTGTACCATCCACAAAACCCATAATACCATGGCCTTCCAAAATAAGCTCCATCTGAAAATGCCATGTGATGTAGTTGGATTCATCAAGTTTCATAGAGACGGAGGGTGAAACTAATGAAATTAAAGAGGTGAAACTAATGAAATTAAAGAAGTAGTCAGGGATTGAAGAATTTGCAGTTGCATTGCAATCACCATGATCGAATAACAAGCAAGATTCTTAAGAAAAATTCTTTGAGGTGTAAGATCAAACAACTTATGTGCAAGATTACGGGCACCGAGAAACAAAGAAGAAGAGGGTAATTAGAAACCCTAAATTGAGTAGTAGAGCGGAAGTAGAAGAACCAAGATCAATAAACCGTCAAGCACGAAGCTCTTCCGACGAATGATACCATGTAAATGTAACAGCAAAGAAGAAGAATTGTATTCTTGCAGAAGAAGAAAGAGTATTCAAAGAGAGAGAAAGAGAGAAAGTTTAGACAAGAAGTGGTTTTTCATTAATAGTTTTTCTTAACAGATTACTATGGCAGTTATCAAGGGTATATATCTAACAAGGTTGCTTACTCCGTAAGCTATTACAAAAATTACAAGATGCTTACACTTGTCACAATTACAACCACAGGATCACAAGCTGTTAAGCTTGGTATACTGTTATCAAAATGCACCGCAGCCACATCTAAAATTTTTAAATTTTGCAATTTATTTTAATAGTATGTAACATCGAATGATATGAAAAATGAATGATTAAAACTGAAAATAGACAATTATTAGTGAATATAAAATTTAATAATAAAGCATCTATTACACTCAGTGCAGTAACATTAAGGCCACACCTTAATTAGTCTCTTGCTCAAAAAACTTTTTCACAACAAAATAAAGAGAGAGAATTCCTTTAAGTTGTTAGTGGTGGGTTGGTCACTTAGTTGGTTAACCTCCCGATTCCATCAATTATTATTCCAAGTGAAACAAAAAGGCTTTTGCAGCTCGTGGTCTTTTGGGGTCAAAAAGTACGGTAGGATTCATGCATGCAACAAATTAAGGGTCATCAATCAGCAAGAAAAAGGCAAAAGAAAACAGACAAAAGAACATTGGGTGGGACATTCTATATATGCAAAATGATTGTGACTAACGAAAAACTTGGCTAACGGCATGATATTATATATGTGATATGTGTATACAAGAAATAAATTAACAAGAACGGTATTATATAAATAACTAATCATTTGCTTTAATCTTGTTAGTTTCTCATAATTTCCCTTTGTTTTCCTCGACTGCTATAAGCAATTAGGCATTATTGTTAAGGAAAAAATAACTCATCGCACAGTATTTTAATCATTATACACCTATTTGTTTATATCTGTTCATCAGAATTAAAAAAAAAACACAAAACTACTCTTAAGTCAACAAAGTTTTTTGCTTGCGAGTCTCAAGAGGAATGTGTGTTGTACACAGTCTTACATTTCCTTTGCAAATAGACTGTTTCCCTTACTCGAACTTGTGACCAACCTTTCTATTGGGTCAAGTCTCGCCCTCAATAGAAATAAATAAAAACACGAATAAATCAAATAAAAACTCATGACATTTACTTTCGGTCACAAAAGATCATCATACTGACTAAATCAAATAAAAAATGAATAAAATTAAGTAGGTATTATGCAAGTAGAGAATTAGATTCTGTGATTATCATTTCTTATTGTTATACAAGATGTAATCAATTAATACGTATTTTTCATGTTGACGCATCCAAATTAATCTTTACTAAGAACTAACCAACATGGTGCATCACGAAGTTGTTAACGAGATGTCGATATCTTATATTAAGACGTAAACAATTGAAAATGTCGATGTGATCCTCCAATTTGGATTCCTTAATTACTGATTATAGTTAATCACGTGCATGGTAATTACCACCAATACACATTCACACAACCGTTTGTATTTGGAAATAGTACAATATAAAGTATAATAGTTTTATGATTCTTTCTAAGGAAAACTAATGAAAAGGGCTTGAAAACTTTGAGTTTTAATGATAAGGACAAAATGAAGGGTAAAATGAATAGTACAAGGATTGACTTTTTAGTATAAAAATATGGTTTTTCGTTAAAGTGAACAGTACCGGGTGCTTTTCGTTAAAGTTCCCTTCTTTCTATGGTACGTACTTTTTAAATATAGTACTCCATAACGTGAAAACCCTCCTAGTAAATTATGTTTCTAATTATCTTTCTCAACCACCACAGGATGGTTCATTGTGTGGGACAAATTCCAACCTCGTATTTCAGACAATTTATTATGCGTTCAATTTCTGGTGTTGGTGAATCACACTATAATCAAAAGAAGCTGAAATGTCTCTGAATCTTCCTCATCAGTTAAAAAGTGAATTACCGTAACTTGGCAATCAGCTAGTCCCTTTTTTTCTTTTTTAGAAAAAAAAAAAATCTTTCTTAGTCTTCATTTTGCTCGATGTTTGTTTAATATATGTCAAAGTTTCTTTGTTATATGTCACCATAGAGAAAAGTTTTTGTTGTTATTAGGAAAAGTCCATGGACCAATCACTTTATTAAAAAGGGTCGGTCAAATGGAGTTGTAATTGCTGCTACGAGCTAATCTTGTGATTCTTTTTCAACAAAGGCCGCTCTTTATGTTCTTTTTGTCTATAAAGTAAACAAACTTAACTAATAATTCCACATATTTATATCATTGCTATGCATACTAAAACGATTTTATAAAAACTACATAATTAGTTCTAAACTAAAATTAAAATTCAAGTCACATTTCCTAAGTCATTGTTTGAAGAAATGACTTTAACTCCATGAACTATATAGGCTTTGTTGCAGTGCACTTGGAAAATTAATAGATAAGAGTTACCTAGTTTTCCACAAGTGAACACATTTCAAAAGCAATTATATAAGGTGCCAATTGAATGTGTATATTCGTGAGGTTGTGTAGATCACGTTGGTATATTTAAACATCCCATTTGAGCAATGTATGAGAAGTTATTAACTAGTTTTGTTTACGTGCTTTAAATAACGTTTATTCAGTTATTTCGCATATAGGTGAGACCTATCCCGAGGACGAGCGCAGTCAAGGGCGACTCGGGGGCTACGACCCTTCGACATATCAGTGAGTGGGCTTTTGGTTTTTAGTATATATTTATATACTTGATATTTTCCCAGAAATTGTGTTTAAATGAAAGTATGCTTTGAAATGCCATGCATATAAATTTATATTCAGCATATGAATTAGTATATGATGCATAACATGAATTGGTGTTGTGGACGCTCAGGTAAGTAGCAGGTGAGTTATGTTTTGTTGTATGAGATATTGATACTGTGCGACGTGATTGAGTGCTCATAAACTTGCACCCTGGGTGATTGTGATTTAGCCATAGATATGGTACAGGCATGTTTATGATGTCACCTCCCGCACCATATGCTCACATTGGATCCAATTTAGGTGCACAATCTTGTCGTACAGACCATTATAGGTGATTCCGACTCATAGGTGACTAGCGATTTATCGCACATCTATCATGAGAACGTAACATTGAGTATAACTATATTACACCCAGTCTTGTAGTACAGACCTTTACAGTGGTTCCGACTCGTGTGCAGTGTAGTGCCATATAGGTCACTTGCGATGACTCCGGCTAGATTGACTAATGAGCTATGAATTCAGCCGTACAGACCTCTGCAAGGGTTCCGGCTAATATGTTATTTTCCATGAATTTATTTTCACCTGAGTTACTTATTCTATTTTATATTTTGGCATGGCATACTTATGAATATGGATATGTGAAGCATGAATTGAAATATATATTTATTCTATTTCTGGGAAAGTTATACATGTTTTACAGTGAGGGGTTAGAGCATTTGATAAATGAAATGATTTTGAAAAGCTTTGTTTTTGCCCATTTACACTTTCTGTTTTGCGCCCCTCCAGGTTTTGGATAAGCTTGTTCATTGGTGGCTCATGAGGATTGATTGGCGATTCTGACAGACTATCACAAATGTAGGGCATCTTTGGGCGTCGTTTAATTAGTACTTGTTTTCTGGACTAAACTTAGGCTACTTATGCTCTGATTGTGTATTCACACATATTCTAGCACTTGTCTTAACTATTACTATTATGAGTTGGTGTACTATTATGAGTTGGTTTTCATTTATTCGTATTCTCTATTATCATTATTACTTCTGCATTGTGCTCATGGCTACATCACCCTCACGTGACGACCAGCATGCCCTGATTCGGGTCGGGGTGTGTCAGGGCCCCTCTAAAAGTTATAATAATTGTAATCGTTTGATCAAATTTCAACGGTCTAGATCAAATGATATTTGGCAAATTATTGGGATCCGGTTCCCTTAGGCCATCTCCAACCGAAGGCTCTAGAGGGCCAGAGGGACGAAAATAGCCCGAAAACCATCTCCAACCAAGGGCTAGGCCAAAGGGCTCGTGGATCCCACTGGACAAAAAAAGGCCAAAGGGCCAATCGGCTGGCCTAAATGAGCCAGCCAGCTAGCCCCGAACGAGGCCATAAATTTGAAACCAACGACTAGCTGATGTTAGTTACCGTTATTTAAAATAATTTTTTTGGGCCAAAATTTAAAAAAAATATATTTAATTATAGGCCCATAAAGTATGTTTAGTTGAATGCTTGAGTGTTCGTTTTATAAGCTTTGGAGCTTGCTCAAATCCCTCCCACAGCCGATGTCCCACCCACTTCCATTTTTTTTATACTTCCCTCTCCCACAGCCGATGTGGGACTCCCACTTCCTTTTTTTCTTTCTACTTCCTCTCCCACAGTCGATGTGGGACTCTCCCACCCACTTCTTTTTTTCTTTTTCTTTTTTTAATTTTCATACTCTAAATAAAACCTCTCACATTTGACTTGAAATATATAAGTTTTATTTTTTTAATTTTAGTTGTAGTTTTTAAATTTAAGTTGTTGTAGTTTTTAAATTTAAATAATAAATTATGTTTGGCTCTTTGGCCTTCGGTTGAAGGTGGTTTTTAGTGACAGGGCTAAAACGAGCCCTATGGCCATTTGGCCCTCGGTTGTAGTGGTGAAGCTAGAAATTGACAAAGGGAGGGGGAAGTTAAAAAATTGCAAGGTTCAAAAAAATAGCAACAACCAAATCCTTTTATATAGTAATATCTTCCATAATTTAAGCATTGTTTCTTATAGTATCGGTTCATTACGTAACTGTTAAATGGAGAGGAAAAAAAAAATTCTTACTCTTAATTCTAGAGTAGACTATATTAATATGCATAATAATTAATGTCACATCCCGGCCTGGGTCCACCATATCCCAGGCCCGTTCCACCACCGTAGCACAATATTGTCCGCTTTGTGCTTACCATTTCCTCACGGTTTTGTTTTTGGGGACTCACGAGCAACTTTCCAGTGGGTCACCCATCATGGGATTGCTCTCGTGCAAACTCACTTAACTTCGGAGTTCCGATGGAACCCGAAGCTAATGAGCTCCCAAAAGGCTTCGTGCTAGGTAGGGATGAGAATATACATTTAAGGATCACTCCCCTGGGCGATGTGGGATGTTGCAATCCACCCCCCTTAGGGGCCCGACGTCCTCGTCGGCACACTTCCGGCCAGGGATTTGCTCTGATACCAATCTGTCACATCCCAGGCCCGCTCCACCACCGTAGCATGATATTGTCCGCTTTGGGCCCCGACCACACCCTCACGGTTTTGTTTCTGGGAACTCACACGAGAACTTCCCAGTAGGTCACCCATCATGGGAGTGCTCTCGTGTGCTACTCACTTAATTAACTTCAGAGTTTTGATGAACTCCGAAGCTAGTGAGCTCCCAAAAGGCCTCGTGCTAGGTAGGGATGGAAATATACATATTAGGATCACTCTCCTGGGCGATGTAAGATTTTACAATTAATCCAACCAACAATTCAATTAAGCAATACCAATAAGCATACAAATTATTCAATAAATAAATATTCAATTCAACTAATCATATGAATAATTGTATACATTATGTAATAATTCAATTAATTAATCAACAATCAAGAATTCAAATTTTAATTTTCACCCTAAAAAATAATTTTAATTTCATATCAACAATCATAGAATCAGATCAATAATCAATAACCATATTAGTACATTACCGTAAAATTCTATACCAATCAAACAAAATTTGTATTAAATAATTAATTAGGGTTAGGAATTGTAAAATTAGGAATTAAAAAAAGGAAAACTAATGAAAAAGGCTTGAAAACTTTGAGTTTTAACGATAAAGACAAAATAAAGGGTAAAGTGAATAGTACTAGGATTGATTTTTTAGTGTAAAAATGTGGTTTTTCGTTAAAGTAAACAGTACCGTGAGCTTTTCGTTAAAGTTCCCATTAAAAAAAATTCACCTTTGAAGGCTGAAGCCAGTGGCTGAAGAAGTGGAGAGTGGCTGGAAGGTTGACAATTCAATTCAAATTAAAAAAATATTTCTTCTGTTGCGGGGGACAACTTTGTTGTGCTCTCTAGCAAAAAGGTTGAAAAACAGAAGGGGGAGGGACATGGGACTGAGAGTCTGAGAGTCTGAGAGGGATTGAGAGTGAAAGGGGGACACGCAGTCCCCCCCAATATATATATTTTTTATTTCCAAACATACGAAACGGTGTCGTTTCAATTATTTTTAAAAATTGTTTTTGTCAAGACCAAAATGACGTTGTTTTGGCCTGGATGATTTAAAAAAAAAAACGCGATATGTTGCTGCGCGCAGCAGAACCCAGACATCACCGGATCGCAGGGAGCTCTGAACCATTAAACCAATGGGTTTTTTGGCGAGTGGAGGGGCATACCCAGAAATCCAGTCTTGTTTTCCTGCTAGGGGAGTGGCGGCCGCCACTCCTCGCCCTCACGTGACTTCGCCACTGCTCGGTTGGAGATGGTAAGAAATATGACCCTATACTGTTCATTAAAATATTAATTTCTTGAAAAGCTAAATGACTAAAATGAGTTGTCATACCAGCCTTCGATTGAAGATAGTCTTAAGAAACTCCCCCCTCACCTTCTCCACCCTACCACCCATGCGCCATAGGGGCACTTTGGTCCATCCACACTCCCCAAACACTTTCTCAACCACTCTTCCAAGTGCGGGAACCACACCCAATATCCTCATAGATTTCGTTACCCCAAATTGTCAGGTCCGGATAACACCGTTCACGTGTACGACAACGAGTCACCCGCACGTGTAACCCGAAGCCCCAAACAAAAATGCAAAACGGTTTCGGAAAACAGACAAAACGGCAGTGCATGGGAGAAGCAGTGGAGAAAGCATGAACCGCAAAAAGTAAAAATAACAATAATGCTGATGCCAAAACTGTAAACAAAAATAATTAATCAAACGCCCACTATACTATTTTTTAAATTATTAAAATATTGGGTTTACTACGTTACCGCGAAACCGGTGGAAACCGTTGTCTGTCGCAGCAGCGTCTTTACACTCTTTCTCTCTCTTAGTTCACACGTGCGCGTATCAGAAAACTCAGACGTAACGTACTACTGAAAGTCTGAAACGATTCTTTTGCTTTTTTCTTTTCTTTTCTTTTTCTTTTCTTTTCTTTTTCTTTTTTAGGGTTTCTGGTTTGCATGGTGGGTTCTTGTTTGAAAAATATTTTTACTCACCAACCTTATGCGGTGTGGTGTTCATTATTTTATGGGTTATCGTTGTTTGTGTCATACTTTATTAATTTTAAACTATCAGATATCGGTCCACTCTATAACTTTAAGAGTCTCACTAAAGTGTTCATACTGAGGCATCCTGTCGAACCATACGAATTCATCTTCAATTAAGAGACCAATCAAAACATGATATCTGTCAACATCAAAAGTTGGAGACTCTTCTTAATTATAAAATGAGATCATTTTCCTACAATTAATTCTCAATGTCATTATAATACTTAAACTCATCAATAGAACTCGCTACATGATGCTTGAACCTATGTATCTTGTAAATTCTTCACTATTAATGAGAACTCATCTATTCTCGTGGACATAACCTAACTTAGGGTGAAGGATGCATATCTTGTGTTTGCTTTCTTATTTCTATCTGTCTACATATTCATCTACACTTAGTAACCGGACCAATCTTGTAAGGGCCAAAAATTTAACTTTATTTAATATTTTACGTTGTTTGAAAATCTCACTCATTTTGTACATTAACACTTATTACTAATTTTAAGTTTTAAAATTTGTGTAATAAGCTGATGAGGAACATCGCCACCTAACGGCAGTGAGCAAAACTACACTCCTAAGTGCTTTTCTTACTACTCACTTTCATCTCTCTGTTGCGCAGATTCGGGGCAACAACAACGAGATCTTTCATTCACTCTCTTTTTTGATGTGATATTTTCTTTGTGAGATGGGATTAACTTTTATCTTTCTTTTCTTTTTGTTACCAATTCTTTTGGTTTTTCAATGCCAAATGGAATGATGAGTGTTCTTGGGGTAAATAAAATGTAATGATGGGTATGGCTACGTTCGTTGTGCAAAGTTCAAAGCCAAGCACTTGCATGCATTGCATTGTCAAACAAGTTTCCTTGGTTTTACTTTAGGGGAAATAGAAAAGAGAAGAAAGAAAGTTTTAACCCATTTTTTAATTTTTATTATTTTTGTTATTCAAAAGACGAAATTTTTGTACAACCAAATCCAATACAATCAAATAAAAGAGCATTTTATTTGTTTTATGTGTAAATAATGTTAGTTTTTTAATAAACATGTAAAATTGATCATCTTTTTAATGCTAGCGAGTCCCACATTTAATGACGAAGTCCTCTTCTATATGAAAATGATGCATTTTTTGCCGAAATACAAAATAGGGCCAAAACCTTTAATCGAATAAATATAATATTTATATGGTTGGAAATTATTGTGATCTCGGAATGAACGGCTCAATGGCAAACTCACTTTTTTTTTTTTTTGGTCTGAAAAGATAATTTAATTAATTCGATAGAAGATTACAAATCAACACAAAGGAAGGTAAAATAACCCAAATACAATGGGGGAAGACAATTCAGTAGGCTTGAGTTTGGCTGCTCAACACTTCAATCGAGGGACAGTCTATCAACTCCAGGCTTGTGGCCTAGGTGTTGGTATCTGGAGTCTTTGTGCCTTATAGGGATTCTTATTAGCCCTATAACCTTTCGCATTTATAGGCATTTATGGATGTAAATTCCGTTCATGGTTGAATTGATGAAATCGCACATACAAAACAATTAACATTGTTACTCTAATTGGTAAACAACTGAGAAAAGGGGGAGAGCGTCCGTCAATGAGCCTTTGATTCCTAAGTCAGAAATAGCTTGAGATAAACTAGAATATAGAGAATTCTGAGTAGCAAGTGGCGACTACCGATCTTCTTGTTCAACTTGGATATTTATAGAAGAGACTCCTCGCAGGCAGTTGGCAAGTGAGGCCGTAACCCATGTTAGTTAGACCACTATGTTCTGCTAGCGTGGTGCTGACCACACTCCTCATGCAGCTAGGGGAAGTCTCTGGTGGTAAGCCTATGGAAGGTAGATGCCTGGAGCGCAAATCACTCAAGGGAGACTCTGAAGGGCCGATCCCTGTCTCCTTAAGTCGGGGCACGGTGGTAGGATTGGCATATCATGCGCCTAAGGACACCTTGATATGTATATGAGCTCGAAAACCCAAGACTTGTTGAGCAGGCAGATGCTCAACCACTCAAGGTCCAGTTTGGTTTGTTCACGAGTCAAAGTTAAATGCCTCATATTGAACTAAAAGTCTATGTGTCCTTTTCGTATTTGTTGCAGTTAATTTATGTCTTCACAACATTGGCTCTTTTTCTAGTGCGTTTATTGACCCATTGGCTATCTTCCAACTCTTTCTAAGCTAGTTGTGGCATGGTCTGTCAAATACCTTATGTGGGTAACATAAATTGCACGGATCTAACATTCGTGAACAAATTTTTCCTCCAACAAAAGACCTTCTCAAAACCTGACAGGCTAAGTTCGGGCTCCTCAGGCTCAGAGCTCTTGTAACTCGTCTGAAAGACCTTAAACAAGCATGGCCCGGCCAAGAGCCACCTCAACTAGCTCCGTGCCTCGATTTGAGCCACAAGGAAGAAATTTAGCTCAGAATTTCCTGCGTATCCAGATATCCTATTAACTTCATGTTTGATGCCTGATTTTATTTAGTTTTGGATTCCAGTGCAAGCATGTGGTTCTAGATAAGATTACAATCCTTTTAAATATTCCCGAGAAACTAAGATACACCTACAATTTAGGTTCACTTCTCATTCAAAAGGTAAACCTGCACACTATATAGGGATGCTCTCCTTCTTCTTTTTTTATTTTATTTATTTTTTCCTGAAAAAAAATGATATTATCTACACTAATAGGGAGGGGATGAGCTAGTAATAATGTGATTCAAATTCGCCTTTGGCTAGAATCGAACTTAAGACCGAGGAATACCACTAGACCGTGGTACTATGTGACATAAGAATGCTCTCCTTAAACTTGAATGGTAACTGAGAAAAGAACATAAGGACTCCAAACATAGTTGTGATGTGAGCCAAAGAGACTCTGATGCTTAAATTATTACTTTCACATTTAATTATATAGATTTGTTTAGTAATTACGATGGTTTTCAACTCTAGACCATCCAAAAAAATTTACATGATTTGTTCGACAAAAAAAAATTTACATGATTTGGCAAGCTATTTTCCCATTTATATATTCTCTATGGATTTTGAATAAGTTGGAGACATTAACATAGTCTATGACAAAATAACCAACCCTTGGGTAATATCCCCTAGGGGTGTGATATCCACACACCCCATTTTACTTCTCACACATCTTTTTAATTTTCGACCGTCGGATCGGATGAATTGAAGAAGATCAATGGGCAGAAATTATCAAGAGATGTGTGAGAAGTAAAATAGGGTGTGTGGATAGCACACCCCTATCCCCTAAGCATAATTCCACTTAAAGTTTAGTTTTGGTTTCATTTCATTGCGAGCACAGAGCTGTTGCAAATTTATCTTTGGAAAACTTGTCGACTAGCCAATTCTAGTTGGTCCTCGATACTTAAGAGATGTACTAATTAGAGAAGGCTTAGATGGGCAACCAATTACAATTGAATGTAACCTTAAAGAGAAGGGATGTGCTTAGTCTCACAATGAGCTAATAATAATGTGGTGAAAGTGAATTTAAAATCACAGGAAATGTTTTTAGAGAATGTATATGAGTTCCAAAAACACTTTTAAGTGTTTTTTTCAAGATTTATTTGTATTTTTACTAAGAATTGGTTTCAAAAACACTTTCACTAAAAACATTTTCAATAATTGTAAAGCTCTTTCAAACGAGCTCAGGTACTCTAGATGGCTGAATATATGAAAATATGTTTATGTTAGGAAAATTCTTCTAGGGATATTTGCATAGCGATTGTTATGAGTTATTAGAAGTGATATGTCCGATGGTATTTAGGAATCGTTGAATAAGTACAATTGTCCCGCATGGAAGAAGTGGTTGTTTGTAGAAATGCACATTAAAGTGATAGCTCTTGTTAAATTGCACCAAGATTATTTTGAGATAAAGAGGTCTATAAGGTTCAAGACATGAGATCCGATAAAATTGTGATTTTTCTCTTTTTATCGCATCTCAGTATTAGAAAAGTATTGTTTTATGTTAAAAAAAAAAAAGTATTGTTTTATGTTTATGATTAGATAAGAAGGATGAATAATTCTTTTTCGATGAGAAAAAGAAAATTCCAGAATTCTTTTATTTGCATCTAACCTGTCATTTTTTTCTAGGTCATATACATTTAATCTGCCGTTGTGGCCAGAAAAACTTTTGAGACAACTCAGATTCTAAAAGTTCACAAAAATTTGAAATTTTTGATTCGAAATTTTTGGAATGGAAATTGACAAATTTATTTCCAATCCGATTCATTCGGAATTCACCCTTTATTTCAATGTTGAGATTCGTAAAAGAGTAATGTTAGGTAGACTAATTTTTTAAACCAAATTTACAAACATGTGATATATCATTAATAAAAAATAAACACGTTAATCAACACTTAAGTAGTAATCTTATAACCATATCATATAATTTACAAAATTTAATCTAAATAATTAATTTTTTTAGCATTACCTTTTGTAAAATAATCATTTCTACTAATTTATCCTTTTGTTTTCACAAATCATAGACATCTAAAACCTGCTATAGCTACTCAACTCTTAATTTGGTCAAATGAAAAACGTTTGCTTGCAGAAGAACACGAAAAAGGCACTTTGCTTAGGCTGGTACAATTTGCCAAGCTAGATCCTGCAACAAGGACATGCATGCACTTAAAAAAATGGAACAATACAAAGAAAAAAAGGCAGAAAAAGAAAGAAATCTGTTCAAATATATTCCCTTAAGCTAAAAGGTTTAAATGGAAGCAGAAGTAAAATAATAAAAGGAAATAAACTTTAGACAAATAGAAAGTACTTAAATATTATTGGATAAGTACATTTAGAAGTTTTGGTGTTAGTTTGAAAATCCTGAGTTTTACCCTATGTTATTTTAAAATTTTTTCAATTTACATCTTTCGTTAAATTATAGTCCTATTGTCAAAAGAGACACAACAAAATGTGTAAATTTGAGAAGAATTGTACTAAATTTTGTTATGGAAATTTAGTTGGTCTCAGATTCTCAATTCCATAATAAAGATTACAATTTTACGGTTAGTGTAAATTGAACGAATTTCAAAATATCAATGTAATATGAAAAATTTAAAACTTCGTATTCCGTTTTAAAATTGACATCAATCTTCGTTGGTGTGTCCGAATATTATATACGGAAAAAAAAAGAAGGAAAATGATCCTCGTTGAATTCTTTTTTTAGGGATCCTAGGAATTCCGTGATCATGATTGTTTATCGTATATCGTGCAATCAGTTTTCATTAGATACTATTTATATTTAATTTTAAAATTTAAATTTTAAAATAATTTTTAATCATACAATATACGATGAACGTTCACAATAACGAAATTCTTAAAATTCATAAAAAAAGGATCCGACGTAAAAAAATATATAATGAGGATAGTATTTCAGTTATGGGAAATGAGAGAACACAGAAGGGCAATGACAGGTTGTTGGGATGAAGCTCAAGTCTACGGTCCTTGAAAATTTCCGTTATTTGAAAAAAAAAATGGCAAAAGAAACGTTTCGGAAACAGACAAACAGATTCTGGTTTCCCTAAAAACCAATGCCAACACACAAGAAAAAAAAAGAAAAGAAAAGAAGGATGAGACAAAACCGAAGCAATGCAGCACTACGACTACAAGTAGGAGTACTTCTACGACTACATAGATAAACCCCCCCAACCCAACCCTCTCACGAATATCTCAAACTCAAAAGCATCAGTCTTGAGAGAGAGAGAGAGAAAGAGAGAGAGAGAGAGAGAGGCTTTGATCCCCACCACCACGACGGGAACCACCCACACGAGCGGTTCTCGAAGTGCATGCACAACAGCAGCACTGACTTTCCTGCTTTCCAAACAATCCCACCGCCCCATTTTTCTATTTGAGAGAGAGAGGAGAGAGAGATGATGATATCAGTCTCAAAATAAGCACCCTGGCTCTCTGAGAGGAGGAGAGAATCAAAGTTCAACCGTGTGGTTTTTTGTTTATTTCTTTCTTCCAAACAAAACCCATTTCTTTGTTTCCTGTTCCCATTTCTTGTTTAATCGATTTTCTTCTGATTTCTGCTTTTTCTCTCTCTTTCTTTCCTGCCAAACAGACCCTTGTTGGAGTGAGTGATCTCACAGATAGAGTGTGATATAACAGAAGAAAGCCCAGGTCCTGGTTTCTGTTGTCCTGCCTTGTGGCATTGCACTTTTTCTGTTTGATTAGAAAGACCACCCCAAGTTTTCTGCTTTTTTTCTTCTTCCATTTTCATTGATTCTGCATTTTGGGTTTTTACCCTTCTGATTTTCTGTTTGGTGGGTTAGTTTTCCAACTGAGAGGTATTGATGGCGTTTCGACATCTGATGAGTGATTGTGATGGTTTTACCAGATACCAAGATTTGAACTTTTTGCCACCACCTCCTGTTTCTAATCAACTTTCTCTCTCAAACATCTTTGGTGGTTCTTCTACTTCTGCAATGGGGGTTGTGCCTTTCAGTCCCTCATCATCCCAACAAACCAACAAACCATGGAGTTTTCAGGCTTTGGAAAATGGGGGACCAAAAAATATAAGTGATCTTGGTGTGCTTTCTGGGGTTGATCAGAAAAGACCCACGCCTTTGAATTTGAATCTTGTTGGAGAGGAAGATGATGATGAAGGTAGGAGTCCTGCTGGTGGGAGAACTAGTGCTAAGAGTTGTATCAGAGGCCATTGGAGACCAGCTGAAGATTCAAAGCTCAAAGAACTTGTGGGACAATATGGTCCTCAAAACTGGAACGTTATAGCTGAGCATCTTGATGGTAGATCAGGTAAATTTTATACCCCCCTCTTTGGATTTTGGTACTTCGAAAGTTAAATGATTTCCGCAGAACTGTTTTCTCCTGTTTGCGCACCCATGTATATTTCTGCCCCTCGGATGTAAACTATTTAATCTAACATTGTTCTTCATCTGATTTTTGATTTGCAGGGAAGAGTTGCAGATTGAGGTGGTTCAACCAGCTAGATCCAAGGATCAACAGAGGGGCATTCAGTGAGGAGGAAGAAGAGAGGCTGCTGGCAGCCCACAGACTCTATGGCAACAAATGGGCAATGATTGCAAGGCTTTTCCCTGGAAGGACTGACAATGCTGTGAAGAACCATTGGCATGTGATCATGGCCAGAAGACACAGAGAGCAATCCAATGTTTTCAAGAGGAGAAAGCCCTCTTCTCCTCCACCTCCTTCCCCTCTTCCTCATGTGGTTGCTAATTTCCCAAAGAATCCTTCCACCAGTACTGAATCAACCGTCTCAATAAGCACCATCAATGATGACAGCACTCAGTCTGCCTCAACATGCACTGATCTCTCCCTCACTCCCTCAAACAAACCCCCTCCCACCTTTTTCTCCAAGTTCCACCCTTTTCATCGCCCCCAAATCATTGGATCACCTATGGGTATGTGACTGTTCCTTATGTTACCTCTTTTTCAATTTATAAATGAATCATAAAAAATGCACGACCAAATTGTTCAATGGTCGGATGCGATATCATACCAAACTCACATTCACCGGATCTCATAAGAACTCCAAAGTTAAATGAGCTTCACCGGATCTCATAAGAACTCCAAAGTTAAATGAGCTTGGACGAGAAAGTTCAGGATGGAACTTGGATCACCTTATTGTTTCTGATGTGGTTAATTAGTGTATTTAAGAAATTTAGTCTATATTTTTTTTTCTTTTTGTTGTTGCAGGCCCATCATCAAGTGATGGGGGATTTAACAAGATGATTGGTAGCAATGGTAATGGTTTCTGCAAGAGCACTGGGCCAGTGAGAGGCGTTGGAGCAGCAGCTGCAGCTATGAAGGGTGTGGACAATTCCGGTCATCAATCAGATTCAGAAATTTCTGGGGACGAGTCAGTCACCACCACTAGGACCAATCTGTCATTATCTGGGGAAGATCAAGATCTGCATCATGAGAAGACCACTACCATCCATTTCATTGATTTCCTTGGAGTAGGCACTGCTTAAAAAACCGATGGTGGTTTTGAGCTAGCAGAAGCGGATTTTCTAGTGTGCTTCGGGATATTCAGAAAAAAAGCCTTAAACTTTAGTAAAAGCACAAGAGCTTAAACTCTGCGATGTGGTAAAAGTAGGTCTGCAGATTAGAGGGGGGCATCATCTCTACAGTCTTTGTGTACAGTAAGTTATATATAAGGCATAAGGGAAACTACAGTGAAACCAGGTAAAAATTCAGGGGAGGGAGAGAGAAATATTTGAGAGTGGGTTAAAAGTGAAAGTCTTTGGATGTTTGTGTTCTGTGGAATTATGTACACAAAGTTGCTTCCTGCAGGCTACTTGCTGACTCAAATCAATGTATGGACCTGCCCATGTTTTTCATGACTAGTGTTTTGAATGTCAATTTTGTCAATGTCATATTTGAGTTTTGGTGTTACTTGTTTGACCACGTTTTCCTCGCCCTTGCATTTACTACCCTCCACCTTTTGTGCCTATGGTTTTTGCTTTTGCTTGTCCAATTGCCCTGCACCTGTATGAACCAAACGTGCAGGCAATAATGCAGATCCTACATGATGGTTAAAACTGAGATTTCAGAGGGGCTAATTGTATAAATCACGGGACGAAACGCCGGATAGTACTTCTACAATAGTACGATTTCAAGAAAGAAATTTGAAAAAATAATCAAAATTTGGAGTTTATATAGAATTGTGCCTTGATAGATTTTTTAAGTATCTGCGCAGAGAAAGTTAAAATCATACAAAATACTTGTAAGAAAATAAAATTGTTATAGTAAGAATGCTCAAGGTCGTTCTTATAGGGATTAATTAAAACAATTTATATAAAACCAAATCTTAATTAATTACTTGAAACAAAGTTTTGCAAAAATTGAGTTTGGATTTTAAAATATTAAAAACAAATATTAAATAAACAAATTAAAGAAATCCGCAAAAGACCAGTTTAAAAGAAAACAATTAGAAAGGAAACAGTTTTTAAATATCGAAGTGTAGAAGCACTAGGTTCCGCCGTCACCATAACAATCTTATGTAATTTTATCAACTATTATTGAATTACACATGCAACTTTGAATTGCATCCAATTACTTATCTACATTCTAATGGTCGCGAATCATTAAAGATACAAAGATAGTTTAAACACAATGATTAATAATTCAAAGCAAGCATACATAATATCATAAGAAATTAAATAAAACCTATATATTCATACTAAGGCTTATGGCCTTGCCCTAGCAAAAGAAAATTAGTTATGCATATTCATATTAAAATCAAAAGGATTTTTTTATCAAAATAGAAAAAGAATGAAAACACATTGTAGAATAAAGTTTGAAATCTACTAGAGCCTTTGGCAATCCTCTCAAAGTTTCGTAGAGAATTACTATGGCCGGCCACCCTTATTTATAGTACTACAATTGAAATCCTTCCTAGAAAAATCTTAGAATAAAACTAGGAAACAAAATAAATTAAAAGAAACTAGGAAACAAACTCCTAAATAATAAAGGCAAATCTGACATGCAACTAATCAGCCACGCAACTAATCAAACATGTTTTAGGCCTTGTCAACCTCCAAAACAAGCCCAAAATAGCTTGTTTTAAAGTTTAAGATGTCTTGAACACTTTTTCATAAGGACCCAAGCCCAAAAGAGGCCATCTGGACTCCAAAAATTGCAATTAAGTCCAAAATGTCAGTTTTCCAGCACCACACACTTCTCCTTTGTTTCATCGCCATAAATAATCTGTTCGGTAGATAATTCCAAGAAATAAGCCGAGGAATATTGTAAATTGATTGACATTAGTTTCCTTCCCTTTATGTATGTATAGCAGACGTAATTATATGAGATAGTCTAGGATCTTAATTGATCCCATCCTGTATAAAGATGTTATACTAGCATTGAGATGAAATATAGAAATCAATTTCACCAAATATTCTTTCAATATGGTATCAGAGCAACGATCTTGGTAACCTAAAGAAACCCTAGCCATCACCATGGGAGACGACAATGAAAACTCAAAGAAGCCAATGGCATCAAAATTTGACAGTCCTAATCACCCACTGTATCTTCATCATTCAAATCAGCCTGGGTTGGTACTTGTATCACAACTCCTGACTGAGGATAATTAAAACACATGGAGTCACTCTATGACTATGGCCCTGACAGTAAAAAACAAATATGGTTTTGTTGATGGGTCGATCAAGAAACCAAGTGAAGAAGACGTTGATGAATTGCAGCAATGTAGACGCTACAACAGCCTGGTCAAAACTTGGTTATTGAGTTCAATCTTCAAGGAGATTGCAGCTAGTGTGTTCTACTGTGATGGAGCACAAGCAGTTTGGAACGAGTTGCGAGAACGCTTTTCTCAGGTAAACAGCGTTCAACTTTTCCAAATTGAAAATGAAATTCATGATTGTGTTCAAGGCACCATGTATGTTGGGTCTTATTTTACCAAACTCAAAAGGCTTGTGGGATGAGAGGGACATTCTTTGCCCTATCTCAGCTTGCAACTTTGGAGTTACGAATGAGGAATTGTCCTATCGAGAAACACAGAAAACTATCAAGTTTCTCATGGGATTGACTGAGTCATTCTCTATGACGCGAGGACAAATATTAATGATGGACCCTCTGCCTAAGGTCAGTAAAGCTTACTCTCTTGTTCTCAAACATGAACGTCATCGTGATGTGTCCGCTGGAAAAGGAGTGACTCAACCTGAGGCATCGGTGTTTGCAGCCAGAGATACACAGAAAGACACCGGGAAGAAAAGTAACAACTCCAAGTGTGAAAAGTGCGACAAGACTGGCCACAACACAGAGAATTGCATATCACATTTGAAGTGCACTTATTGTGGGTGGAGAGGCCACACAATTGATTATTGTCGCAAACTCAAGAAGGCCGAATCCGATCCACTTAAGAGTAATTCTAAAGGTAACCATGTTGCTGCATGATAGGGATTTTACTACACACGTAAACAGGCTAAAAACTCCTTTAATACTTGCAAGAATGACAAGGTCGTTCACCACAGGAATTATTAAATAATTCGAAATAAACCAAATTCCAATTAATTATTGTAAAGTAGAAATTGAGATGATTGATTTTATAACCTACTTAAATTAAAAACGAATTTAATTAATAAAAGTAAACTAATATGCAATTTAAAGATGAAAGAAAAGGAAAAGTTTTGGAGAAATCAAATTAAGAAAGCACTAGGGTTCCACCATCACCTAGTAATCCTATGAACTTTTACCAATTACTTATGATATACACATGCCACTTTGAAGGTTAGGTTTTCCTAATTTATATTCTACTTGGAACCGCCAACATAAAATATATATCTAACATGGACGTTTAGATCAAATCTGAACATGAGAGACTCATTATGTTTTATGAAAACCCGTTGAAAAACTATGCAACCCCTAAGACGTGGTATTCATCTTAAGTGAAATTACAATTATTAATCACAAGAAGCCAGCGTCAATTTCAGGAAACATTCCGACCAAAATTGCATTGAATTACTTTTCTAAAGATCCTAATGGTGATCAGGCATTAAGACAATTAGATGGTTTTAATCACATTGATTAATAATTCAAAGTACGCATGCAATCAATTATAAGCAATTAAATAAAAATTGCATATTCATGCTAAGGCTCAAGGCTTCGCCCTAGCAAAATGAATTAGTTGCGCATATTCATAATTAAAATCATAGAAAATATTATTAAGAAAAGGATTGAAAACACCTTAAAGTAGAAAATCTCCAAGAACCCTAGTAATTCTCTCTGTCTCCAAAGTTGCATAAAAGAAAGCGTAGTAAAAAACTGTAGACGGAAAAACAATATATGTTGTTATGCCATCACACAAACCCTAAAACTTAGGTCCTTTATTCCAACTAGGAAACTAAGAATAATAATAAAGTAAAATAGGAAACATAACCCTAAATTAAATGGTAAAATTCGCCTAAAATCTGAACAGCCACGTTTTGGACCCCTAAACTACTCCAAAACAGGCCCAATATAGCTGGATCTAAGGTTTGGAATATTCTGAATACTTCTCCAGAAGGCCATGAACCTATCAGAGGTCATCTCTGGCTCCAAAAACGCAATTTAAGCCCAAAAATGTCATTTTCCAGCACTGCGCACTGCTTCCATTGCCAGAAAATAACCGCTTGGTAGAAAAATCCCAAATTTTGATACGAACACGCCAAGAGACACACAAACGTCCTCCAATTTGAATCACTCTAAAATTCATCCATTTGATCATGTTTTGCTCTAGAGGAAGTCGGCTGTCTTATATTGAAAAAATAAATCAAAGTATCAAAATTCTACCAAAATAATTACCAAAACATACTAAGAATATGGTAAAATATATAATATGAAATTGACTCATCACTGCACATCAACTTGAGAAGAAGGATATCTCCAATTCTTTTCCCTTCACACAAGAGCAGTGCCAACAAATCCTGAACATGCTCAGCAAGAATATAACTGTTATGGTGAATCATGTGGGTAAGTCCTCAACATGTGACAAACTCTCAGGTAAAGCCTTATGTTTTTCCACTAACGGCAGGAAAACTACTTGGATCCTAGACATTGGTGCCATAGACCACATGGTTTCTAGCCTCGATTTACTTACTTTTTGGAAGCATGTCAAAAATAGAACTTTTGAACTTCCAGATGGTTCCATGGCTCATGTTACTCATATTGGACAAATCATATTTGCCTCCAGTTTGGTTCTTGAAAATGTTTTGTGTGTCCCAGTCCTTTAACTAAATCTTATTTTCATCAGTAAACTCACCTATCAATCCCTTTGTATCACTATTTTCCTTAACCATTTTTGTGTAATACAGGACCTACGTTCGGGGAAGATGATTGGGACGGGAACTGAATGGGAGGGGTTCTACTATCTTGATCAAACCAAGAAAGCATTTTGCAATTCAATATGCTCACATTCTCCTAGCCTTTGGCATCAACGTCTTGGGCATCCATCCAACAAAGTGTCTTCTTTATTTTCCTTTTCACACAACAATAAAATTTGTGACGCAAACAAGTGTTTGGTTTGTCCATTGGCTAAACATACCAGACTGCAATTTTATTTAAGTGCAATTTCTAGCAATGCTCATTTCGAATTATTACATGTTGATATTTGGGGTGGCTATCGCATTGCCTCTCTTTCTGGGGCATGCTATTTTCTCACCATTGTTGATGATTTCACTAGATGCACTTGGGTGTATTTGATGTGCCATAAGTCTGATACTAGGGATCTTCTAGTTAAATTCATTAACATGGTTGAGACACAATTCTCTTCCAAAGTTAAAATTGTGCATAGTGACAATGGTCCTGAATTCAAGGATGAATCTTCTATTCTTTCAAAGGCATCGTTCATCAAACTAGTTGTGTCAACACACCATAACAAAATGGGGTGGTTGAGAGAAAACATCGTCACTTGCTCAATGTTGCACGTGCATTTCTTTTTCAAGCAAAGCTTCCTAAACAATTTTGGGCGGATGCCATCCTCACAGTAGCTTACCTTATAAATCGCACACCCACACCTCTCTTGAAAGGTAAAACTCTTTACGAAGTTTTGTTTAAAGTCACACCAAAATACTCTCACTTGCGCGTTTTTGTTTGTCTATGTTTTGCTTCCACGCATGCTAAAAAACCATCCAAATTTGATGCACGTGCACTTTGATGTATATTTCTTGGTTATCCTTATGGACAAAAGGGATATAATGTGTATGACCTTGAATCAGGAAAACTATTTGTCTCCTGTGATGTCACATTTTTCGAAACTGAATCACTTCTGTTGCCAATAACGATGAATCTACATTCCCTATGCCAACAACATTGCCATTTGATGACACTCCTACACCCTCCACTGGCACATCATCTTCACCACCAGAAAATTCTGAGCCTACAATTTCGAATAACACTACTTCACCAACACTAGACACCGACACCTTGTCCCCAAATCCACCAAATACCACAATTTCACAACCCCCTGTGCATCGTCATTCTAGCAGACCAACCAAGATGCCAAGGTTCTTGCATGCTTTTCACGTAGAAGCTAACATCCCGTCACGACCTGCACCTTCATCCATCTCCAACGTGGTCTCCAAATTAGGTATTTCACATTCCATTTCTTAATTTCTCTCTTATGACCATTTGTCCCCACAACATAAAGCTTTCACCATCTCATTATCCTTTGTCAAAGAACTAACAAGTTTTATGCAGGCCATGCAAGATCCCAAGTGGTGTGAGGCTATGCATACCGAGATACAAGCTCTCCAAGCAAACAACACATGGATTCTCATGCCTCTGTGCCTGACAATAAGTCCATTGGTTGTAAATGGGTGTACAAACTGAAGCTAAAACTTGATGGCACCATAGAGCGATACAAAGCTTGCTTAGTGGCCAAAGGATATAGTCAAATTGAGGGGGCTCGATTACCGTGAGTCATTTGCTCTGGTTGCTAAATTAGTCACCATTTGTGTGCTTCTTAGTGTTGTTGCTAGTCAAAATTGGCATGTTCACCAACTGGATGTCAATAATGCATTTTTGCATGGTGATCTTGATGAAGATGTGTACATGTCACTACCTCTCGGATTCGAATGAAAATGGGAGACTTGAGTATGAAAGCTTAACAAATCTTTATACAGGTTGAAACAAGCCTCTAGACAATGGTTTTTGAAGCTCTTTACAGCCCTTAAAGCAGCTGGTTTCAACCAATCAAAGGTGGATTATTCACTTTTCATCCGATTCCACAAAGGTAGTTTAACTGCCATTCTTGTATATGTGGATGATGTAATTTTGGTAGGCAACAACATACAACACATTGAAGCAACCAAACAGTTTTTATCCAAGCAATTTAAGCTTAAGAATCTTGGTCAACTCAAGTATTTCTTAGGTATCGAGGTGGCCCGATCATCAAAGGGGATTTCACTATCTTAAAAGAAATATGCACTTAAGATACTTGAAGAATCTGGGTTTCTGGGAGCTAAACCAGCGAAGTTTTCGATGGATCAAAATTTGGCACTCACACCTACTAGTGGAGAGCTCTTGAGCGACCCATCAATATATAGGCGCTTTGTGGGAAGATTGATCTACCTAACGATTACTAGACCTGACTTAGTTTATCCTGTTCATGTGCTCAGTCAGTTTATGGACAAGCCACAAGTCCCACACCTTGAGGCAGCACACAGGGTTCTCAAGTACCTCAAATGAACATCAGGACAAGGCATTCTTCTGTTTACCACAAGCACAATGCAGCTAAGAGCATTTTGTAACGTGGATTGGGCTCGTTGCAAAGATACAAGACGATCGGTAACAGGTTATTGTATACTGCTTGGGCAATCACATTTTTCTTGGAAGACGAAGAAGCAAACTACAGTAGCACGTTTAACGACCGAAGCAGCGTATCGTTCCATGGCTACCACCTGTTACGAAATTAAGTGGTTGAAGAATGTTTTGAGAGACTTGAAAATTCAACATGATCAGCCTGTTACGTTGTTTTGTGACAACCAAACAGCATTACATATCGCTTCGAACCCAGTCTTTCATGAATGTACAAAGCACATTGAGATTGACTGTCATTTGGTACGAGAAAAAATCCATGAAGGCATGATACAAACAGCTCATATTCGAACCACAAATCAAACTGCAAATTTGTTCACGAAAGCACTGAATTCACCACAGTTTGGAGCTTTATTTGCCAAGTTGGGTGTCATCAATATACACTCCAACTTGAGGGGGAGTGTTGAAGATAATTCCAAAAATAAGATGAGGAATATTGTAAATTGATTGACATTAGTTTCCTTCATTTTCTGTATGTATAGCAGATGTAATTATAGGAGATAGTGTAGGATCTTAATTGATCCCATCCTGTATAAAGATGTAATACTAGCATTGAGATGAAATATAGAAATCAATTTCACCAAATATTCTTTCAATAGAAAAATTGACACGGACAAGTTGAAAGATTCACAAACATCCTCCAATTGGAATCACTCCAAAATTCATCTGTTTGATCAATTTTTGCTCAAGAGGAAGTCGCATGTCCTACATTGAAAATATAAAGCAAAGTATCAAAATTCATCAAAATAAATACCAAAACATACTAAGAATAGGGTTAAATATATAATACAAAATCGACTCATCATGCCACTCTTTTAAGTTTATGATAATTATGACCAATAGTTGATATGAAAATACCAATATATTCTTAAAATGAGGTTTTTCAAAAGAACCAAAAAGAAAAATTAAAATGAGGATCAGGTATCAATTTAAGGAAACAATCTTTATTTTGCAAACGTAGTAAAACACACTCTGTAATAGCAATCCAACCAAATTCACAGACACCAAAACACCCACCAAAATCCCAACCAACCATAATTCTCACAAAAACCTTGCAATCCTCCTTGATGTGCACCACAATTGACCTAAAATTGCACTGACAACCCATGTAGATTGTCAATTACCAAAAAACGAGCATGAAGGCCATCCCAACCCTTTCTTTGAGCAACTCATAGCCCTTCTTCATGACGGCGAACCCGTAGACGGGCTCCAACATGATAGGAGCATATTTATGCGACTTAATTGGCTTGTTCTTGTGCGTTTACGTTGTGTTTCTTTAGTTATTTTAGTGTTTAAAGCCATTTTCATTTGTTTGTAGGTCTTAATAACAACCTTGGCAAGAAAAGTGCATTTTGGTGCATGTTGGATCAATATTGGGCTCAAATGGATTGCATGCATGAGGATGGACGTTTTGGGCATATGTGTGTGCAAGTGTGTGTGTGTAATTGCAAGGATAAACAATGACAACTTATACACATGCAAAGAAGCCCACATGCAAAGTGAAAGACTCTAAGTACAAAGTATGCAAGAAGATGCATTTTGGAGGCCTTTGGAGCATGTTTCGGGCTTGGAATGGATAGCAAATGCATGGGCCAAAGTGGATGGACGAATTTGAGAACTAAAGAGGCCAAGAATGTGAAGAATTAGTGTCCAAAAGATAAAGAATTCAGCCCAAAAATTTGTCACTCCAAGTTGCACACTCCTTGCCATGCAAAACACATAGAATTCCCTTTGGATTCCCATGCCATGCTTGATCACTCTTGTCCCCTACATAATTTCTGATTTCATGCTTTAATTCATTTAATTATTTCACTCAATTGCTTGATACCTCTTGTTCCCTTCACCCATTAGATTTTAGACAACCTTTACATCCATTACATGCACCAATTGATGCTCCATCATTCACATTTGGAATCCAATGGCATGTGTCACACATGTTGTTGCACCTTTGACCCATTTGTTGACACATTTCACCTCCCTTTCCATCTATATGCAATGTACACAATCATTCATGCTCCCTAGCTGCAACACCACTCCATTTTACCCTTCACACTTTGCATCATCACTTCATTTTCACCCTTGGACCATTGCACACTACACACACCAACTTGCCATGCATTTCATCCCTAGCCTAACCTGATTTTCTAAGGTTTTTGGGGACTATAAATACATGTTTACACCCCTTGGCCAAAGGATAATCCCCCATATTCATCATTTTATCACAGAAATTCGTCCATACACACCCTAGGAAGCAAAACACCCCAAAAACACCATTCTAGTGCCTAGAAAACATAACAGCCACTCCACTTTCTTCCACCCTCTTTGCCTAGTTCTCCACCACCTTCCAACCATCAAACACTCTTCCACACTCACCCTAAACCCCTCCATATCATTCCCCATCCATTCTACACCATAAATCCATCCAAAAATCTGTCCACAAGCTTCATGCCGCAACAAGGAGGAAGGGAGATCCATTGATGCACTTGCTTTCCAAGTTGGAGCATTTTAGGTGTTTTCTTTCCTTGGATTTTAATGTCTAATTTTATGTATCTTTGTATTGCAAGAATGAGGAACTAAACCCCCTTAGTTGGGGGGTGATTCGAAACCATGTACATGCTTGCAATATGATTTGATTACATTCAATTGTTATTTCATAAGTTGCGGATTCAATTCGTTCATCTACTTGATTGATAACTTATTTGTGTATGTTGATTGAGAGTGCACGCTTAGTTTTCATGCATGAATATGATGCTAGATTATGAGGGAGTTTCACCTAATAGTTACAATCTTATAATCACAAGTAGTGAAGGTCGCTTGAAAACGATCGCGTTGAATGAATTCTTGGCACTAGTTTCATGCTCATCATAGTAACGAATGCCTCGTCAACACTTATAGTTCTCATTGTGCTTCATGATTCTTGATTGTATCTTTATTGTGCTCATCACGTAAGGAACCTTTGAGGAATGCTTTGAATTGTTGTATGCGCTTTTCCATCCAATTCATTAACTTAAGGAGAACTTGAAGGTTAATTTAAGCGTATCTAATTAACTTGGGGTGTTGAGTTTCATAATTTATTGAAAGAACAACTGAAAATCATTTTGTATGCAAGTGTGACATGTGTGAAGAAGAACCTCCTAGCTAGCCTTCCATCCATAAGTTTTAAACCAAAGTCATTTTAAAACCTGTTTTGTTTTACAAAGTTCTTATTTTATTTTAAATTCGTCAAAACCAATTCCCCCTGTAGTTTCAAGTGTCATTTTAGTTAGAAATCAATTTAGTTTGTGTTTCTAAGTGTATTGAGTCAAGTTATAACATATTTTCGTTCAATTTCTTCCTTAGTGTTCAAAACTGCCCAGATTGTGTTTTTATGGCAGTTTTGAGTGTTAGGTGCTGTTTTGAGTCTTTTGGTTTGTTTTAGTGTTTTAAAGTATAGTTTTGCATTCTTTGAGTCTAGTTTAGTGTTTTAAATTTTGTTTTTATGTTTTTAAGTCAGTTTTCAAGTGTTTAGCAATCCCTCCTAATCCCCGGCCTAGAACGATCCCTACTTACATACTTTACTACATTTGATAAAAAGAGGGTTTAATTTTGTGTGTTAACTTATTTTTCACATCACAACACGAAGACCATGTGGGCCAAGTGCCAAGAGTGTGATGATGTAAACATGGACGACCAAGAAGAGGAGGAAGATGACAATGTCGAAGAAGAGTAGTATAATTAATCTCTATTTTTTTTAGAAGGAACTGACTATGAGGTGCAGAGGGAGGCGATCCTCATTTTCATTTTCATTTTGCTTTTTGGTTCTTCCGAGAAACCTCATTTTAAGGTTATATTAGTACTTTCATATTATATTTTTTTGTATAATTATCATAAATTTAAAATGGTGGCTGTATTTGATATGGATCCAAACTTTGATTGTTTTTTACAAATTTCCCAAGTAAAACGGCGTAATGTTGTAGGTTACTAATCGAAAGGTAGAGAGTCTTGACCCGGTATTCACACTAATACAAGGTCATCCAAGTCTCTCTCCTACAGAACAGGTTTGAGGAAACAATACTAATATCGTATTGACATGGTATTAACACACCACTCGACCAATTGTTTATATGGATATAAAATAAAAAAAATGTTAATATAGATACGACATTGATATTGTATAGATACAAGAATGATATGATATCGGGCCAATTCTCAGCACATATCGGTCCTCATAAGAATGATAAATGGTATAATGATACATAGTCGCACAATATAGTTTCTCGGGTAATTGATAAATTCATTGGGGTCTTGACATGCCAGGAACAAAAAAAGGAATTTTCAAGTTGGGTCTATAGATCTTTGCATGAGCTTTTATCGATGGATACCAAATAAATGTGAATGGCAATGTTGTATGCAGGACAATGGTGCCAATCATATAGGCAGTGAAAGGTAAAAACTAGAGTAAAGGAGGGGAATGGTGATGTCAAATTTTTTTCTTTCTAAAAAGGGGACCAGTTTGTAGCCTTGTCATGACAGTCCACCTTTTTTGGAGCCGAAATGATCATGTCAGGTGCGATTGCTTTTACTTGGCACATTTAACATTTCTTTTCAGTGAAGAAGTGACACATTCATGTCCCATTTTTATAGTTTAAACTGTTTCCTTTTAAGTAAAAGGAAGCTAGATCATTGAATCTGAATTTTTGTGGAACTAGAGCTTTGAACTTTAAACTAAAAAAATTAGGAGTTGGTTCATAAACTTGTCAAGATATTTGGTAATGGTCATTTGGTAACCCTGTTAGAATTATTTTTCCTTTTTAAACTTTTTTCAAGTATTAAACTCTTATTTTGTATGTATATTATGATGTTTTTAATGAAATGACTTGTTTGTACCATACTTGACCAGTCCCGAAACTACCAAGCACCGATCAACGTTATACCGTCAAGGACCCATAAGAGTTTCCCTCCAACCAGAAAGCCAATCACAGTGCAACACGTGTCAACACCAAGAGGCCAATCACAGGGCAACACGTGTCAACATCAAAGGTCAATCACAGCATAACACGTGTCAAGGCCAGAACAAAGCTAGAAACTATCGTCTATAAAAGGAGATCATTCTCTCACAATAATCCTGAATGTCATTTGTACTAAATCATTCACTAGTACTCACTAAAAGAGAGCTTGAACCTATGTACTTGTGTAAACCCTTCACAATTAATTAGAACTCCTCTACTCCGTGGACGTAGCCAATCTGGGTGAACCACGTACATCTTGTGTTTGTTTCCCTGTCTCTATCCATTTACATACTTATCCACATTAGTGACCGGAGCAATCTAGCGAAGGTCACAAACTTGACACTTTCTATTGTACCAAAGTTTTCACCGATTTTGTGCATCAACATTTGGTGCCATCTGTGGGAAACACACTTAATTCTACTCTCTTCAGCTTTGTCAAACTGGTTTCCACCATTCGTACACTCTCTTTTGACCAGGCATCATTCTCTAACATGGGAAGCGAAGGAAGCCACAGCACGAAAAACGACACCCTCTCGCACCTAGTGCGAAACAACGAAAGAATGAACAAAAGAAGCTCGTTCTTCAAGCTAAAGTCGAGGAGCTGGAGGCTCAGAACAACAAGATAGCAATAAAGAATGAGATCCTTCAAGAACAATATGAGAAGCTCTTCGAGACGCTCCACGAAACTAGGCGTACTCAAGTATGCGAGCTTGTTGCCCCTATGGATATCAACCATCATCTGGGTGCCCCCCAACACGGAGGGTCACCTTCATTCGACATAGGTATCCCTGATGAGGAGCGAGCTAATCATCAAAACATTGATCAACATGAGACTTCTCTCAACCCAGCTGCTTCGACCTGAAGCAAGAGAAGTGGAAGAAGACACCTCCTTGCAGAAGGGTTAGAAGAATTGAAAGCCGTTTATCGTTACTGCGGAGACTTCTTAAAGCAACGTCGAGAGAATCCCCTCCACATAAGCTCGAAGATCAATGACCCAAAGGTTTCTGAAATACTCGGTCCTCTCTCACGACCCAGGCCAGCTGCTAATTTAGGGAAGGAACGACAGGTCCCAGAGGAACATGAAGGTACATGGGACTCGAATGTATTCCGACAGACTCGCCCTAGAAGTCAGTACGACGAGTCCAAGAAAAAACCACACGCTCTTGATCAAACTTTCCTACTTCCAAGAGGCGATTGAGACTTAAGGAAGAAAATTCCAGTGGTACATGACTACACTTAAGACCCCTTGTCCTACAACTCATTGAGGAAGTAAACAAGTTGAAGGCCTAACGTCAGGCCGAGATACCTGATTGGAACCAACCCAGGCCTGGCCCTCTCACAAGGAGGATCCTCGACACCCCCTTCAAGCGAAGACAAAACAAAACTTGGTTTACAACTTTATACTGGAAGGGAATACCCGATTGAACACCTTAACCTCTTTAAGTCCACCATGGCATATCAGATGCATACCGACGAAGAGCGATGTCTTCTCTTCCCTTCCACCATCTCTGACAGAGCTCTAAATTGATGACTTGTACACTATTCGTCAGAAGCCGGACGAGTCACTACGAGAGTATGCCAGTCGCTTCAGCCATGAGTATTCTCGCTGTGCTGAGGCAGATGACAAGACCACCCCCAAAGCCTTCACGGCAGGCTTACATGATTGTTTCTTCAAGTACATGATCAATGCCAACACTTGGAAGACTTACTCTGAGGTGATGGCACAAGTTTACAACCACGCCTCCGCCGAAGCAAGGACATACCAAGGGAACCCCCATATGGTTGACCCCTATCAACAAGTGGGACGTGGAAGTCAAGTTCTACCAAGTGAGGAGATCTTGGTCATTCAGACACCCATTGCATCATCTCCTGCCTCATTTAGCTACTCGTTAAGTCACCAAACGTATTTGTCTCTTGGTAAGAGGAAGGATTTTTACTCTCATTAAGCCCATTACAACAAGAGGGATAAAAGTTCGTATCAAGACAACTAGGGGTGAACGTATCGTCGACTATTATGACTATGGGGCCAAGCCTCACTCTTTCAAAGTGGAGGACTAGGTACTGAAGGAAATACTATTATAAAAAGGCATACACATTAAAAATGTTTTGACTCTCAATTGTTTAAGATCTTTTGTCACATAAGCCATTCGGCAAATATTTAAAGAAGAGGAAATTCAGACAACTTCTTCTGAGTCTTTTGCATTCCTAGCACTGGAACACTTGGTCTACGCTGACCTACCCCTATACTTCAACTCAGAGCTTCAACATGTGTACTTTGACATAAAATATGTGATACTAAGAGTTACAACCAACATGGTTCACATATTGAAAGCATGGATCCCTTCATACATATCAAAACATTCATAAACATCACCCATGTCAATCAACATAAACATCATATATTCCAACACATTCATACATAAACATCATACATTCTAACGCATTCATACATAAACATCATACATTCCAACACATTAATACATAAGCCAACTGTGCTTCGAAAGGGTTCAACATACTTTGTGTCATTCGACACTTGCTACAATGTGCCTTGGCACCTTGCCCTTATTCTCACTAACTAGGTGATGAAGGAACTCATCTTCATGCCACCAACCAGGTGATGAAATGTACAACCCGTACTCTCCTTCATGCCACCAACCAGGTGATGAAATGTACAACCCGTACTCTAATATTATTTGGCAACTTGCCACTCTTATCACCAACCAGATGAAGAAGGAACTTACCTTCGTGCCACCAACCAGGTGATGAAATATACAATCCGTACTCCAATATTATTTGGCAACTTGCCACTCTTATCACCAACCAAGTGAAGAAGAAACTCATCTTCATGCCACCAACCAGGTGATGAAATGTACAACCCGTACTCTAATATTATTTGGCAACTTGCCACTCTTATCACCAACCAGATGAAGAAGGAACTTACCTTCGTGCCACCAACCAGGTGATGAAATATACAACCCGTACTCTAATATTATTTGGCAACTTGCCACTCTTATCACCAATCAAGTGAAGAAGGAACTCATCTTCATGCCACCAACCAGGTGATGAAATGTATAACCCGTACTCTCATTCAAGCCACCAACCAGGTGATGAAATATGAAGAAGGAACTTATCTTCGTGCCACCAACTAGGTGATGAAATGTGATGAAAGGTGATGAAGGAACTCACATTCGTACCACCAACCAAGTGATGAAAGCAACTAACCATTCATTCCACCAACCAGAAGACGAGTGGTACAACTTGTATATGTGAACTCCTAGCATTCACAAATAATAAAAAACCCTCAAGCTTTACAACTCAACTAGTGGAGCACTTATGCCTAACAAGAGTTATAGTCATCAACAAAGTCTTATTGCAAGCCAACAACGGCTTTAGTGTATGGTATACGAAGATCAAGCTTTTAAGCCCTCTTGCATCTGCTTCAGACATTTCTCCTCTGTAACAATTCAAACACTACAACTCATAGAAAGCTTCATACACTCTTGATCAAGACTGTTTGAAGCAAATTCAATTTATATGGTTCATCCAAACCTTCGACTACTACAAGGTGTGACTTGCATCACACTCTCTTGCTCAATGTGTGAAAGAAAAATTTGTATATGTTGTCTCTCCCACATTTTCAAATTTCTAGTTTTCCCAAAAAAAAAAAAAAAAAAAATTGGGAAATTCAACAAAGCTTCACCTACAAAACTTCATCACAAAAGCTTCACCTACAAAGCTTCAACATCTAAGCTTCACCTACAAAGCTTCAACTCTAAAGCTTCACCTGCAAAACTTCAACACAAAAGTTTCACTTACAAAACTTCAACTACAAAGCTTCACCTACAAAAGCTTCAACTCCAAAGTTTCACCCACAAAGCTTCAACTCCAAAGCTTCACCTACAAAAGCTTCAACTCCAAAGCTTCAACTCCAAAACTTCACCTACAAAAACTTCAACTCCAAAGCTTCACCTACAAAGCTTCAACTCCAAAGCTTCACCTACAAAGCTTCAACACAAAAGCTTCACCTACAAAGCTTGAACTCCAAAGATTCACCTACAAAAGCTTGAACTCCAAAGCTTCACCCACAAAGCTTCAACTCCAAAGATTCACCTACAAAAGCTTCAACTCCAAAGTTTCACCTACAAAGCTTCAACACAAAAGCTTCACCTACAAAGCCTACAAAGTTTCAACACAAAAGCTTCACCTATAAAGCTTCAACTAAAAATGCCAAAAGATTCACACACTCTTGATCAAGATAGTGTGAAGCAAAATCAATTCATGGTACCCAACAAAGCTTCAACCTCAAAGCTTCACCTACAAAACTTCAACACCAAAGTTTCACCATCAATGTTTCACCTATAAAGCTTAAAAATAAATAAATATATATATATATATTTTTTTTTTTTTTCGGAAATTCCAAAATTCAAAAATTTGAAAATTCGGAAATTCGGAAATTCGAAAAGAAAAAAAAAGGGGCCTAGGCCTCCTCTTCTTTGGGCCTAACAAATTTTATATCAAATATATATGAAGAAGGAGTTTTGGGCCACCACTTAGAAAGGAAAATGGTGAAGTTTTTTACTTTGGAAATTTGGCTACTAGCAAGACACCTCATTCGTCAACTCCCTCAACCGAAGACTTAGGGGACTCCTACCATATGCTACTACACCTCGGTACTTGAAAGGTTCACGACTACTCAGTGACTCGGATCTTTCAAGTCTACAACTGAGAAGTTTTCCTCACTCAAGAATTTAAGGGAGCACTACTTCAACCTACATGCTTCACTCACAAAGCTTCAACATACAAGTTTCAACAAAAGAAAAAAAATTCAAAGAACCTAGTGAAGAAGGCCTTGGTGTATTTAATACAATACGTTGAAATGAAGCAAAATTTATTTATTGATATCTCCGATAAGTTACAAATATGTACATATACATGAATCAAAATAAACAAACAAGATAAAGCCTTCACAAAGGTTGCTCAAGAGAAGTCTCAGCAATCGGCAGAACACCAGAAAGAGGAGGCACCGAAGGGTGATCATTCGGAGTCTTAGTATGGGGCAGAACCCCATAATGAGGAGGCACTGAAGGTTGATCATTTGGAGCTTCATTACGCGGTACAGCCCTACAAGACGAAAGCAATAAATGCCTTTGGAACAAACTTACAAACCTGTGATGATCAAGTAAAATCTGACCATCAGATTCCTGTAACTGGTCGAGCTTCTTCTTCATGTTTGTAGCATAGTCATGTGCGAGCATGTGCAACTGTTTATTCTCATGCTTGAGCCAACTGATCTCCTGTTTGAGACTTATCACTTCAGCCGCCAATGATTCAACTTGGCGGGTTCGAGCAAATAGGCGTTGGGCCATATTAGACACAGAACCTGTACACTAAACACTGAGAGCCAGATAATCCTTAACAGCCAACTCATCAAACCGTTTGGAATGTAGCCTGTTATCTTTGAGAGTAAGAAGGTTCATGGCCACCACCGCAGTGGTCATATCATTCTTCATTACAGAGTCCTCAACGGTAAGAGGACCAATAGAGGATAAGAAGGATGAGCGTCATATGTTGTCTTGAGGAGGCATGGCTGCCTTTTCACCGAAGTTCAAGTTAAAATGACAGTCGGATGGGCCATACATTTTCAGAAATGATGAAGGAGAAATGAGGTCCAATAAATCTCTGAAGTATGAAAATAAGGGGAAAATTCCTACAAGCAATAACTTTTTGAACGTACTTCTTGCACATAATTGGTGCCCCTATAAAAGAAAGGGCAGTAGGGCCGTTTGTTCAAAAATAGAAGATGCATCATTCTCCGGATTTCGAGAAGCAAATTTTCCTGAAGTGAAATATGTCGACAATCCCCACACGCAACATCAGCTTCTCGGGTACCACAGATAACTTTACCAAAGATCTCTGACAAAATTTAGACATATAAATTTTGAAAGTCCAACTACCCTACCATTACCCACAAAGGTAAAGGAACATCACCACTGCTTGATAACTGGAAAGTCCATATGTGTATCAACCTCCGTGCTCTGTGGCAAGGCAGACTGGCAAAAATGCCCAACCTTTACTCACATTGAGAAAACACTCCTAACAAAATTGCTTGCTCAAAAATCAGAGAGGCACCGCTCTCCGAATCTCGAAAGCCAGATCCCCTAACAGGATTACTTGCCTAAAAATCGAAAAGGCACCGTTCTCCGAATCTCTAGAGCCAGACCCCCAACATGATTACTTGCTCAAAAATCGAAGAGGCACCGCTCTCAGAATCTGGAGAGCCAGACTCCTAACAGGATTGCTTTCTCAAAAATCGAAGAGGCACCGCTCTCCGAATCTTAAAAGCCAGACTCCCAATAGGATTGCTTGTTCAAAAATCGAAGAGACAATGCTCTCCGAATTTCGAGAGGCAGATCTTTAACATATCTTATTTCCTGAAAACCGAAGAGGCACCACTCTCCAAGCTTCGAGAGCCAGATTTCCTTAGATAAAGCTTGTCTGCAATCTTCACACGCAACATCAGCTCTCCAGACACCACGGACCACTTTTTCAAAGTGCTCTGATAAAGTTAAAATACGTGAAGGTTGCAGCTTCCACTACATTGCCATGACCAAGAAGGGTAAAGGAATAACATTACTAGTTGTTGGGGAAACTCCTATATATGGCGACCTCCATCCTCCACGGACAGGCATAACTGCAAAAATGCTCAACCCTTCCTCATATCTGAGAGGGCACTCCCAACGAAGCTTCTTGAAATACTCAGCTTTCTTTCCCCCGATAATGCCTCTGCAAACAAGCCACACCAGAGCAAGAGTATTTCATATCATCAGGGTTAAAAGCAAGAGTATCCTATATCATGCTTTTTACCTATCTTTTCCTTCGCCCTTGTTCTTACCTGCAAGATAAGGAGTATAAGAGCAATCAGTCCACACTTGGAATCAAGCTTCCAGTCATGAACTAATTGCCTGGAACCCTTTGCCTGATTACTTACCTAGCATTGCTCTCGAGTACTCATCTTCAACATCTTGTGCTTCCAGAAAAGATACCACATTTGCCTGAGGAACAGATAGGGCAAGTGAAAATGATACAAGGAAGCATGTGAAGACAAGCACAACAGAACACGTGCCGATTTATCTATTGCTTTGTCAACGGCAAAAGTATCCCATATCATCAAGGTCGAACGCACTCTTGATTTGATGGACTTGTTTTGACCCTCAAATTCTTGAGTCGGCCTTATACTCTGGAGGAAACTAGAAAACCCTCCAACCCAGGTCAAGAATAAATCTGTGGAAAGTTACTTCTTCAAAAGCAAAAGTATCTCATATCATCTATTCTCCATGTCTTTTTCTTTGTCCTTGTTGATGTCTACAGAACAATGAGAAGGAGAACAATCAGCCGGAACACGAGATCAAACTTTCGATCTGAGATTGATTGCTTGGAACTTTGGGCTTACTTTGTCTGTCACTTCTTTCGGCAGATCTCCTAACTCAGATACTTAGGGGACTCCTACTATAGGGTTTGTATTGCGCTTGACCAAGCCCGAAACTACAAGTAAGCTTCAAGTGAAATTCATACATTACCTTGTGCATCTCCATCGGTTAAAGATACCACACATAGATTGAGGAAAAATACTTCCAGAGAAGATGCCACATCTACCTATGAGACAGATAAGGCAAGTGAAAATGATACCACACTTCGGTACTTAGAAGTTTCGTAATTACTCAGCGGCTTGGATCTTGCAAGTCCCCAACCGAGGAGCTTCCCTCACTCGGGAACTTAGGGGAGCACTGTTTGTACCATACTTGACCAATCTCAAAACTACCAAACACCGGTCAACGTTATACCGTCAAGGACCCAAAAGAGTTTCCCTGTAACTAGGAGGCCAATCACAGCGCAACACGTGTCAACACCAAGAGGCCAATCACAGGGTAACACGTGTCAATGTCAAAAGTCAATCACATCATGACACGTGTCAAGGCCAGAACAAAGCTAAAAACTCTCTTCTGAGATCATTCTTCCACAATAATCCTGAATGTCATTTGTACTAAATCATTCACTAGTACTCACTAAAGGAGAGCTTGAACCTATGTACTTATGTAAACCCTTCACAATTAATGAGAACTCCTCTACTCCATGGACGTAGCCAATCTGGGTGAACCACGTACATCTTGTGTTTGCTTCCTTGTCTCTATCTATTTACATACTTATCCACACTAGTGACCGGAGCAATCTAGCGAAGGTCACAAACTTGACACCTTTTGTTGTACCAAAGTCCTCACCGATTTTATGCATCAACAGGACTACTGCTTCTTATTATGACAAGTTCAACTCACAAATTCTTAATTCAATGACCGAAACTTTAATTGAGCCAAATTCAGTGACTAATGCTCCAATTTGTTTGTTTCTAATTATAATTCAATTGATTTGTGCTAGCCTTTCACTATGTTATTTTCTTTCAAATTTTGTTACTTTGGGGCCCAGGTAGGATAGGCCGATTGGACCTCATTGAACCGCATGTTATTTGAACGTTTATACCTTGGTTTTCATTCCTTTCTGATCCGTGCCCCTTGTTCCCGGCCCTTTTTTTTGGGTTTAGGACATTATTGGGGTGGGTATTTTAGCAGGGTTAGGGTTGGGGTTAGGTTTAGGGTTTTGAGAAATCTTTATTATAAGTTTGATGAATCTTTATCAGCATATATCATTGTAAGCTTCTTGAGGAAGATGAAAGAGGAGCTAAATCTTCCAGTGCTGGCTTACGTGGGCTGAGAAAGCTTTTCATAAGCTCAAGAACTTAACAAGGAGGATATGGTTTAGCAATGAAGATGATCTAGGAAGACATTAACATGGCCCATATAAATTTAACAACGATGAATCTTTCCAAAAGAATTACCAAATATACAAGATTGATTACAGTTGTGCCCTAACGTAGTTAAATTGATGCCAGCTTCTTGAAAAATATGATTTAGCGCATAGTTAGGATTTTATAACAGAAACTGTCAAAACTGCCCTTCTGATAATAAAATATGCCAAGGAACTTGAATATCTTGCTTAATTGTATGTATCAAGATCATCAAGTCTCCTTCAATATTGTCAACTTTGTGAAAACGAATTCGAATTATCTATTGAAGAGCGTTCCTTAGGTTTAGCTTGAAAAACATAAAAAGCCTAAAGAACAAACACTTGTTAGGATTTTATGATCAGAAGAAATAACTTGCAATAGATTCTCCATTTTAAAACTCCCATTAAAATTGATTTTAACATAGTCCTTTGTAGAGGTTCTATATAGTTAGAATTTTTGTAACCGTCATCGTTTTACTTGTATTTTGGTTATTCAGTTTGGTTGTAAATTAATGAGCCTTTTTTCTGATTAATTTTGTTATTCAAGGTTCACTCCTTTGGTTAGCATTGTTTTGTAGTCAAGAAAATCACACATCATGAGAGAGAGACTGATATGTAAGCCAAGATGCACACTAATTTGAAAATCGAAAGTCAGGTAAGTCAAGAGAAACTAGAACTTCCGGCGGAAGTGAAGCATGTCAAGGTTGTACATTTCCTTTCCAATAACTATGAAAGCAATAAAAAGTCATCATCCAGATCCGATCCAAACAAGTAAAGCTAGCATTGTGTACGAAGAGGCCATGAAGGGGCAAATCATCCGAGTAAAGACAAGCGAGAACAGTAGAAGAATCACATTCCAATCCAAGCACATGATAAGAAAATGAACACCAAGAATAACTGTAATAGTTCCGCAAAAATGGAATTGATGATCAATACCTTGACAAAAAACAACCAAGAAATTGACCCTGCCAATCCCTAAAAACTACCCTCACGAGCAGCACCAGGATTCCCTGACGCCAAATCATCAGTGTTAAGCTTAATCATAGATACCGAGGAGGAGACCAAAGCACATGATGAATAACAGGAGCCTTACAAGTAGTGAAAGGTTGGATACGCAAAGCATAAATGATTCGACTATTCAAACCATGAGAGTATCCACGAATAAACTTCCCAACATGAATGCGCTTAGACTTAGTGTGGATGTAAAGATACTGGTCTATCCTAAAAAAATAGACTTATTGCGTGCTTTCCAAATAGTAGCAGAGGTAAAAAGGTGCGCAAAAATTCAGAGATTGTGTAACTGACGAGAAAAAAGCTTATGCATGAAAGTATCCCAAAGCATTGCCAAAGAATTAAAAGTGGGCAAGAAAATATCAAACTAACAAGCCAACCATGTCGAAATTTGCTTCGATCAAACTATTTGACGATTCATGGTGGTTTGCAAAACATAAAAAAAGTATTTGATTTTACAGAATACTGATAGCACAATGTTATTCATTTTAAATATTTTCAAAACAACTTGGGACTGATGAATTAACAGTGGCTTTAAGATCTTTAACAACCCCAATTTAACTCATTGATGGGGCATCCGTAGCCACATGCAACTCCCAAAAACACATCAGGGACTGATGAGAGTTTCCTATGCATACATTAGCTTTCAGTTGTAGTGTAAAAACCAAATTGAAGCAGAATTTGAGCATTGTATGATTAAAATTACCCACATTGGATTCCCAGAAAGGTTGACTGGCTGTTCGTTGGTCAATTACGAGATCAATAACCTTGCTAAACAATGTGAATTAAAATTTAAGCACAGTTTTTTCTTTTATGGCATCTAGAACCATAGAATCTAACGCATGTTAAATAAGCAATTTTTAAAAGGAGATGGCAGCCAATAAAAGTTGTAAATTTTGACATCAGACAGTATTTTTCTCTATAGATCTGCCCTACTGCTTTGCCATTAAAATAAACTATTCCGTCCCAAACATCCGTCTGTTTTGGATTGGTTATATTGGTCGGTGTGGAGGCCAAGTTGCTTGTTCTTTTCTAGGGTTTTTTTATTCAAGGAGAGGAATCCAGCACGTACGACTGGCCATGCAGTTTCATCAACTTCTATGTTCCATTTTTTCCCCACTTATTTTTGTTCGGGTCGAGAAGAAAATTGGAGATCGCCCAGAAAAGAAAGAAAAATTGAGAGGTTCTATAAGATTTCAAAACAAAGATAAACGATGAGGTACTGGAGTAATGATTATTCCATAAGATTGTAGTACTGATGTTCATGTGTACCTAAACAAAAGCGGCCAACAGGAAGAACCTTAAGCCATACTTTTCTATAGAAACCTAGAATTCTTAGTGTCCATCCAAATTTAAAAGTAAGGTTATACATTCAACCCAATGATTGGCAAACACACCAAGGAAGTTGCTTATTTATTGTCTTGCCGAGGAGATATTTTTCAATGTATCTGAAATATGATTCTTTTACACCGAGTGTCATAATACAATTAATTGAAAATTATTACACTTAGTATACCGGATCAGTTCCCTACAAACTGAAAAGTCTCTCATTGCCAAGTAATGAATAATGATGATAGATATTCTGCATGACAAAGTTCCTTTTTTTCTCCGCATAACTTTAACGCATGTTATGTTGAAAAAGGTCAATTCAGATTAGAAATAAGGTGAAAGAGCAGTGAGTGATTAGTGTACTATCATGTGGGTGTAAGAGCATGTGTTCAATATTCTAGTAGATAGGGTGTTTGGTTTTTACCTACGCATTCTGTTTTGAACTCCCATTTCTCAAATTATTGTAATAGTTTTGAGCCTTCTCTTTAATAACAATATGTGGAGGTGCAGGGTCACACCGGAAAAAAAAAATTTTGGACACCAAAAAAAGAAAAATTAAAATTTGGTTAGTATTTTTTTTTTTAAGTAAAGTTTTAGAATTGGTTTCTAAACTTTGACTATAGTTTAAAGGATTAAGTACCTAAAAATCCTCAATCTTTTAGTGTCATTCTAAATTGGTCTCAACATTTTTAAACATTTCAAACAAGTACCAAATCTATTGAAAATATCACCACCATCCCCCATTAGGCCATCACCTCCAAACACAACACAAAATCGCCAACTCCACCCTACTACTCAAGCCGCCAACATTTAGAAGAAGGTCATGGAGGTTACTGAAATGGTATGAATTGCCATGATGCGACCACCACCATTTTCACCCTCCAACAAGAAGAACTTGAAGCTTTACGAGGTGAAAATCGGCGAACGAGGAAATCACATGAGCATAAACAAGCTCTTTTAGACCTAAATTCTTAATCCTCTTCTCCCTCCTAACTTAATTTCAATTTGTGTCCATTTTTCGATTCAATTTAATACCCGTTGATCATTGGGTTCCATATTATATAATATTAATCTATGTTTTAAATTTAGATTTTGAGGCAATTAATATTAATATTGTCCATGACATACCCAGTTGGTGGGTTGTGAATATAATCTATGTTTGAAAAATTAACTGGGGCTTAATGGATGTGACATTTTCAATACGATGAGTACTTGTTTGAGTGTTTAAAAAAGTTGAGACCAATTTGGAATGACACTAAAGGGTTGAGGAGTTTTAGTTACTTTTTTTTTTTTTTTGAACAAACGATATTATCTATATAATATGGTTCAAATTCGCCTTTGGCCATAATCGAACTTAAGACCTCTTACTTACAAGTGAAGAGGAATACCACTAGACCGTAGTACTAAGTGGCTTAGTTACTTAAATCTAGTTTAAAAGAGTAAAGTTTGGAACTTAATTTTTATTTTTTCTTGAGTAAGGGATTCCTAAAAGAAAGACAAGCTGCATAAGACATAAAAATTGCAAATAAAGTGGGAAAGGTAAACCCATTTGATTCTGAATATTTCATATTCACCCAATGACGAACCTCTGAATATATGTTTTGGCTGGAAGAAGTTGAAAACATCTTACACTAAACACCATGCTTCATTTGTACATACCCAGTTTTGCAACCGTCGATTGTCAGCGATTTAATAGTTTGAATGAGCTAGATTAGTGCAAAGCTTTATGTGTTTACTCTATTTGATAATTGGGTTTTGGTTGAGCTATATTGTTTAAAAGTCATTCAGCATTCAAGCGAAACAAGAGCTAGCTTAGGAAGGTGGTTGTATTTAGGGCCAGTTTGATATTGTTGTAAATTTTAGAAATTGCTTATGCTATTTCTTAGAATAACTAGTTATAATGTAAAGTAAATAAATATTTAGTAAATTACATTTTTGAAATGTTGTCGTGTGGAAAGTAGTGTATCATCATTTCATAAATTTTGATGTAAAACTGTTGTATTTGTTTTATAATGACTAACGTGTACCAGAAATTTCTAGTGTGCCGGGAACACGGCCCGGCACACCAAGTCATAATACAAGCAGTTAAATTTTTTTTTTTCAAGTATCCAACGACTTATATTATGTTACTTGATAAAGTAGGCCGGGTTTCCAACATACTGAAAGTCTATTAACTATAGGGTGATAGTGTTATTACTAATCAAGTTAGCAAAAAACGCATTAACTTGCATTTATAATTTTTCCTAAAACTCATGTTAACCTTAACACAAAAGATGTGTTTCGGGATCTTAAAGGGCAATTTGAGATTCCTAATTTTGTTGCGGCAAAGGTAATTACAGCAATTAAAGCTAGCTATACAACTGGCTTCAGTTTGAGACTGGAATTTTATTTGGTTAGAAGCTGATTCTGCTTTGGTTCTTTGATTTCTTGGCTTTCCTCGGTGCCTTGGCAGTTTAAGGTAGAGTAGAGGAATTGCTTGCATTAAAGTTTACAATTACATTTTCAATCTTTTCACATTTATAGGGAGATAATCAAGTTGTTGATGCTATTGCAAAATCATGGTACTTCTTCTGCTAGTCTTGTTTGGTCCTTCTTTCAATTTGTCGTATTATCATTGAGATTATGTGGGTCTTCCAAGCTACTACTTTCGATAGGTTTTCTTTTACTGGCAACTTCATTGTCGTCACAATAACCATAACAAGACTCAAACAAACAATATAATAACAAGGCCGATAAAAGAAAATCTATCAAAAGCCCTCACCTGACTATCGCCCAGCGATTTCTAAAGCATTGAATGTCGCTGGAGTTTGGTTTGAGTGACGCCAGTGGTGATGGTGGTGGCAATTATTGGGTGTGGTTGCGACAATGGCGATGGGTGGTGGCGAAAGGCTGATGGTGGTCAGAGGTTGGTTAGGATGAAGGCGGTGCAATTGGTGACAGTTGCAAGTGGTGGCGGGTGGTGGAAGGTGGAGGCTGTTGAGTAGGGTTGTTCACAGTTGGTTGTGGTTTGGGGTGGGGGGAGAAAGGGTAGATGGTTTCATTTCTAAAAACTAATTAGGGTTACGAGAATTGAAAATTTTATTAAAGGCTCTGTTTTTCTTATCAAAAGGTTTTCAAAAGAGTAATGCTATTCATACTATGTTTTTGTACCACATTTTCATACCATCTGAGGTGGCATTAGATGTGGACAACCATATCATTTGAATTAATCAGATTTTTAAATTTAATTCATTATTTAATAAACTAATAATTAAGAAAAACTAGTTAATTAAATGATGATTGTGATATACGATGAGTCTTTCTCCTTCCTTCCTTGGGTTTTGCAAATTTTTCAAATGATGTGGCTATTTACATCAGATGCCACCTAAGATGGTGTATAAATGTGGTATAAAAACATAGTATGAATAGAATTACTCTTTCAAAAAAATTTAGATACTACTTTAAAAAGCTGATGTCAGATGTCATTACTTCTAAAATAAGCAGACATGGAAAAGAGGAAGAAGAGAAATTTGATTAAGCCACACATTAGTCAAACATAACAAATAGGAATCCAACCTTGATACCCCACATTTACAAGCGGAGAAAAACATATTGTGTACTGTCACCTTAAGGCCACACATTTGGCCCACATTCTAAGCCATATATAGGCAAACCATCTTTTGTTGAAAGAGATTATGAGTTTAAATTATATCCACAGCAAGATTTTAAACAAGAACACATAACATTCCATAATCTAATATACATATTGTTCTACATAAATATGCGAGCTAAATATGAAGTTCCTAAATATATTGTGCAATGCTGAGGGTCCATTTTCAATAATATATTGAAGAAAGAAAGAAGAGGAAAAGGATATAATTTGACCGACCATAAACTATCATGCATGGTAGCTAATATACATATATTTTTCTATAATCACACACTGTGGGGGGGGGGGGGGGGGGGGAGGGGAAACGAAATACAACGAAAACAGAAAAGAAGGCAAGATCATGGAGAAATATGCAGGAAGCTCTTATATTGCAGGTGCAGCTTAAATTGTACTTAAGTTGGTCTTGAAACCTGCATTAACAAAACATTTGACGACTTAATCAGCAGTTTTACCATTAACTACAAGATAGTTTGAGACTAATATACTAAGAAAATATATAACAGAATCGGTGGAGTTGAAAAAGGAAAATAGTTTGCATACAAATATAAGTTTTTTTTGGAAGACAAATCAATTAATTAAAATCAAAATACAATCTAACATACAGTTTTAATGAAAAAAAAATCATATCTAACCATGGAAATCTGAATAAAAAAATCGATTAAGCTAGAAGACTTCGTTCTTAAAATATTCCCAAGGGTATATGAAATCCAACTATATAAAGAAGGGGAAAGAGAGGAGAGATTTTTCAGTGTGACCAGTATACGGGGTGGTACACCACATGTCACTATACAAATGGTAGGATATGTGTGCTAAAAAGTTAATAACTTAAAAAATAAAATTTCTCACCACTTCTATTAAAACACGTGGTGTAGCATTTGTGTTCCTGTCACAACTAAAAATTTCTGGAAAGAGAGAGAGAGAGGTTCTTTCTTGGACTCCGAAATGTCTCTAATATCATATTCCCCATTGAACAAAGAGTGTTAGAGCGATGATGTTAATGCAACTTGGTAATTATATAAGCTAGATTTGAACATAAAGGGTACACTTAATTTGCAAAGAACAAAATGGTTAGCGGTATACAGAAGAATGTAAATTCATTAATATAAGTCATGAGAGAGAGAGAGAGAGAGTACCAGGAAATAGCTTTCACCAGACTCCAAGCTGTGTGCCAAAAAACCAAATTCATTGATTGGAAGTGGGAGTCCAGAGGAATGAACCAATAGCACATCTTGTCCAAACACGGCTTTCATGTCAAGTGGCCCGTTGGGAACTTCTGTTGGAATCCCATTAATAAACACTGTGATGAGACCTGAAAATAGATTAATGGACCCTTCATGTTTTCAGTACTTCTTGTAATAGCTAAGCTTCTTAATTTGATTTCTAAGAGAAAGATATGATATTCATAGAGGGGTCAAGAACTCATACGAGAGCTACGATAATTCTAAAACAAAGTGAAGGTTATTGGGAACAACCTTGCCAGAACTTCCAACCCGTGTTCAAGTAAAAGGGGCTGCGGCAAATTAACAAATCCTTAATTAAAAAGGACATTAGACACTTGATTTGATTAGTACTTGTATTAAGTCCTTGAGGATGATTCATTAAACAAATGCAGATGTCCTTCAGGTTTCATAATATAAAGATCCAAAGGAACACAAAAAGGCTTTTTTACAAGAAAAATATCACATAATCTTTAGGGCACACAAAAGCAGAATATTTTCCTTATAATTATCTGTTACAAAACTTAACGAATATCTTTCATGAACTAACAATGAAGTTTTTGGATTGGGGTAAAATCATTAAATTTATATTATTATCAAACAATAATTAATGTATTTGCGGTACTCTTGCTTTTTTTAAAATCCATTTCAATTACCTAAAAAGGTTTACACTGTTTCTTTGCAAAGTTTTCTTCAAAGTAATCTGAAACCGAGTGGAAAAGACTGCAACAAAAAGGAATTTACATGGACTTATTAGGGGAAGCTGCAACTTTCATACAATTCAAATACAATTCAAACAAGAACTGTCACGTCAATAAAAACTTGCTACTAAATTATATACTTTGTCGTTCTCATACTAATTGTGAACCTATGGAAATTCAACAGTATATAATATTACTCAACAGAATCGAAAAAAATTGCTCTTAAGAAAATTGAATACAAGTTCACGAAAAAAGATAATGGGCTAATTATAAGCTTAAGTCCAGCTTTAGGAACTGACATAACAAATTAAACTTATGGAAGAAATGGAAAACTCATTAAATTCGAGCTCAGATGAGAGGATGTAGTTATATAATATATAGTTTTATTAAAAAGAATTTGTAAAAATTAGGGGCACGGTCCGTGCAATTACCAGATTGGAAGTGCAAATTTGAGGTATCAGAAGGGCCTCCTCCTAACACAGACGTTACCCCGGAGCTCTGCTCGATTTCCGGAAACCCCATTTGACCAGAAACAGAAAAGAACTGATCACCAACGCAATCAATACTATGATGAACATCATGATCTGCTATCAGATGTTGACCACAAGACGAAGATGAAGAGCCCACAAGAAAATTATTAGGAGAAGCTCCGAAAGCCAAAGGAGGAGCAGCAGTAGGAACACTGCAGCTTACTCCATATTGAATTGCACCACCCACTTGGTGTTGAGAAAGAGAAGCCATTTGATTATTGTTTATATTATAATTGGTTCTTTGTTCAAGGCTGGCCTGCAACTGTCGTTGTCGGCGGCGAGATCGCGACCGTCGGTTTTGGAACCAGTAGAAAACGTTGGCATCCCCAACGGAGCCAAACTTCTCAAGCAGTTTCCTTATTCTCACAGTGTCTTCTTTGGGAGGATTCACCATTCCACTGTTGAAAATTGACTCCAGAATTAGGATTTGCTGTGGCTTCGGTATCCATCTTGACCTCACCGGCTCAGGGCTTCTCTCGGTCGAGCCGTTGCTTGGACTGCTATCGTTAGGGTCTTGGCCTTGATGATGATCTTCCATATATTCCGTTAGGGTCTTGGTCTTTGAAGCTGCTGAAACCTAGGTTGAATGAGAAAACTAAAAAAATTATAAAAGAGAAAAATGTACATATGAAAACATAGTAAACCTCTTCAAGGAGGTTTGAGGGGATATATAGGGCTCAAAGAACATATTGATTGATTAGATTACTATAAATTAAATTACATTATTGTCCTTCGCAATTTTTTATTCCCGTCTACGGAGAAATAATACTATCGGACAAGAAAATACATAACGAATAATCCTAGAGAGGTCATGTTTTAATAGGAAACTTGAAACCATCAAACATTAATAACTTTGATGCGAGATGGTGTGAGTTGATTTTTTTAACAGGAAACTAGATAGCATCAAACATGTGGTGCATGTGATGGAAGTTAGTAGTGCGTTTACTGAAGAATGAAAAGATGAAACATATGCGAGAGATAAAATAGAAAATGAAGTAAATTATAAATATAAGCAATCTCAGTTTGAATGAGAAAAATAATCATGAAATATACAAAAGGCATAATTTTTAAGTGACATGAATCAAATTAATAAATAAACACAAAAATTTAGAAATTTTATGTGAAAAAAAAAAATTTGGAGCATAATTCTCAATTTTAAATTTTATCTTAGTTGTCATTTCTAAAATTACATAAAAGTGAGAGTTGAAAAAACAACCATATGTATGTCACCATCACCACCAACAAACATATGTATGTCACCATCGCCACCACTACTACAATGCCCACAACCATTACCATTATCACCACGACACACCTCCCCCCCCCCCCCCCCCCCTCATTTTTCACTTAGCTATCAACCTTTATAGGGGCCGGGAAAACTCACAAAGACATTTTAGCCTCCCCTGGCCGCCATCATGCGATTCACCAACGCCAGATATCGAACTCAGGACGTGCCGTGTGCAATATGGGCTTGGAATTCGTCCCCAACCACTGGATTACCCTGTGGTGGTTCATTGTGCACTCTTCATAAGTGTATTTTTATTTCTCAATATAAAATTTTTAAAGTGCACAATAAATTTTTAGAATGGCAATAACATAATTCTATCGTAGAATTTGTTACACTGAAAATTTCCTCGTTCAAACAAAGGGTAAATACTAAATTTGTTAATATAGGTACAAATAAAAAGTACAAATATTAGTATAGCTCCAGATACAATATTTGCTTATGGTATATCTCTCTCACTATAGATTCTTCAGTGCTCGGAATACGGGATGATACACCACGTGTCATTATACAAGTGGTGAGATACTTGCATTAAAATTTTAACGACTTAAGAAATAAACTTCTTTCCACTTATATAATAAAACATGGAGTATCACACGTGTTTTGGGCACAATAAAAAAAATCCTCATTCACAGCCCAAATGGCTCTTAAATTACTCATTCTTCTCATGGAACTTCTCGAATTGCAGCCATCTTGGTGAAAAAACACAAAACAAAACTGTAGCTCTCTCAAAGAAATGATGAAACAACTTGGAACGAGCTATATGGTACTTGTTAGGGATTTTATTGCTAACCTAGGATTGGACACGTCAAGTTCATCAAATAAAATATTTATATGAATAATATTAGTCTTAGTATATTTTATACCACATGATGCAATTAGGAATGTATAAAGGTCACATCAATTAATAATTTTATCTCATTAAATTTTGATTTATATTATTAGAGTATTTTTAAAGGAGATGTCAAGATCAAAACATCAAATTTCAATTTGATGTCTGACTTGGCAATTGGACATATTGTCAATATTTTCTTTTCATCCGATATGCCAAAATTTATTGCTTCATTTATATTTTTTTTTAAACAAAAATAATAAAAGTTAAGGTTGTTGTTGATTTAAAAATAAAAAATAAAAATTACTTAAATATGCTAGCATTTAAGGTAAGGCACGTGGAATGCCTTTGTAAATAGCAAAAACCATATTTGATGTCAGCGTCAATTTTGACATCTCTTTGTCTATGTCAGTTTAACCTTCTTTTCCATATCAGTTTAGACATCTCGGTTGGAGTAAATGGTACATTATTTGTTACCGTTATATGTCTATGTGACATTTTTTACATCTCATTTAGAGATGGTCTTAGATGTCAACTAAATATATGACATCGTGTATACTTATATCCTATTTTACATTTATGAGAAATCTAAATGAGATTCTACGCAACGAGAAAGATGTAAATCTAAGGTCCCATTTAATTTTTTCTCATTGGTTGGCAGGACCCACTACCAAAAGATGTAAAAAATGTAACTTAGGTTTTTATTTATATTTTCTGGCCAAGATGGATGTTATACATCTCTCCATTGGAGAGTTTTTCAGCCAACTAAAAATGTAAAATGCATACATTTCAAGACAATTTATATCTCCCAGAGTAGAGATGCTCTTACTATAAATTAGTGTAAAATATCCAATATCGTTTGAGGTTCAAATTCTCTCATTCTTCTTAGGATATATAATAGTATAGAGTATCACTTCTAATAAAAAAAATGTGACAAATATATAATAACCTTAGGATTACTTACACGATTTTAATAGTTCAACCAAAATTTAGATACGCTCAAAAGGGTCGACCTTGATCCTCTAGTACTGTAAAAGGAGATAAAAATATACGAAAAACTAGACCACTCAAACCTCGTATCCCAACTTCTCTAAATAGAGAACCCCAATTGCAATAGAAAACGATTTTTTGCAATGTTATAAGATAAAGAAACCCTCAGTTTGATAAACACAAACTTGGGAGTTAGACACGAACTCCTCCACTAGTTGCACACATTCATTGAGGAGGTAAATGAATACAGTACAAGCCTTCTTCAAATTGTTCACCGACCCTAAACGGAGGCAATCTTTCAAAATTCTTTAAAGAGAACAACAAGATCAACTCCTGCGTCCATCTCTGAATGTTATTCTCCAATGGGATGGCCTCTATATGCATATATATGACATGCAATTCACCAAAAGAAAATACAAAACTTTTACATCTTTCCACTCAGCTCCATTATAATAAATACTTAAAAATCAATAATAAAGTAATATTGTTCTTCACAAAATTATAGCAAAAAAAATAATGTACCCACATAATTATTAACATATTTTTTAAAAATAACTATTGATATATTTTAAAAACATAAAATAAATACATATAATTAGCATGGGTACATTTAGCAAAATTAAAAATGGGTACAAATAAATTAAAAATATGGGTACAAATGCAAATAAAAGTTTAAAAAATATGGGCACAAAAAGAAATTAATATATGGGTACAAATTAAAACTAAAAATAAAATTGGTACAAATTAAAAAAGGGTTTGCAAATTAAAAATGGGTACAAACTAAAATGAAACTATATGATTAAAAATTTAGCCATAAATATAAATATACCATATGTAACATTTCTAACAATAAATGAATATATTTAGAAATATAAAATATTTTGTTATTGAAATAATTAATGACGTTTATTAAAACCTAAGGACTTGGATCAAAAATTAAAAAGGAATAAGGTTTTAATCAATGGAATAGTAAAAAGAAGGATGAGAACCTAATTTCTCCTTTTTCTTGATCCCATCTTAAGGAAACATGCATCTACATAGTAATAATTGTCATTGAGTACAAACATATACAATATCACAAATAAAAGTCTAAGATAAATTAAATATTTCTCTAAAGCTATTTAGGACAATGCTTTAGTTTTTAGAGATGATGTCATGTTTTTGAGTTTGCGGGTATACATATACGCAAGAAATAAAATACTTAGAGCACAATGAAACCTATTTAGGAATAATATATTTTTTTAATTACACTTCTATTGAGTAATAACTTCCCTAAAATTTTCAAATTGATTTGGCCCTAACTTTATGACTTTATAGAGATTTTACCATTGTTGCTTCCAATTGTGTTTTTTCCTATATACATTATCATTAAAAAAAGTTAGAGTTAAACATATTAGTTTCACTCAGTTTTAAAATATTGTACTTATAAAACAATATAATATGTAAAGAGAACTGTTCAGTAAAAAAGCTTCAAGTCCTAGTCAATAGTAACATGATCATGATAGCTATCATAATGTTAGAGGAATGCATTGAATAAAGTATATAGATGAACAAAACATAATAGGCTATTTAATAAAAAAATGATAAGTGATTCCAAAAAGTGAAAGGAAAAATTCATAAATCTTTTTGGAGAAGTTTGAAAGAGAGTTCGTGTGACAGCCCGTCCTGAACGTATATATTATTTTATCCTCGAGAGCGTGGAAATTGCTATTATGCCCTTTTATCGTTGAGTTGTGTGTGTGTATAAGCTAAGGTTTTGGACTAATTAATTCATTTCCTAAAGATTTGGACCTAGTTGGAACTTAAGATTTTGTTTGTTTTTGTTTGGTGACCAACTAGGACCACACACACACACCAACCAATCCCGTTGACCCTTCTCTCTCTCTCCTTCCCTCTCAGACTTCTTTCCATTTCCGTACAATTGTACAGACAGATTCCAAACCAACCTTTGCAGGCACAGATCGAGACTGTGAAGGTGGTTTTCTAGTTCCTTGCAAGTCCAGGAGTTGATTCATACCCTTAGTTGGTCGTGAGAGCTTGTAGAACTTGAGTTACCCGGACTCCGGCGAGGGGTGATTTTTCCTCCGACGTGATCGCAAAGGTTTTAAGTGGTTTTGAGACCTAAGAAGGTATTATTCTTGCTTTTCTAGCACGTTGGATCAATTTTGGAGTGGTTTTGACGTAAGAACAATCGGGTTTATATAGTTGCAGGGTTTGGCCGGTTTCCTCGAGTTTTTCCAACGAGTTTCCGTTGAATTTAGGTCCCCAAAGTGGTAAGAATGTGTTCTACTCGTTGTAAGCTTCATTTTGGTACAAATTTCATCGATTTTGGTTGAGAAATGGAAGAGATATGAAGCTTTTCAATTTTTCCAGAATCCGGCGATCGCAGTGGTGACCGCCGCCAAACTCCGGCGAACCAAGGAAGAAGGAGGAGAATATTCCGTCAAAGTTGACGGAATATTCTAACAGTGTCAGGTATCTTTAACGACATATTCTAATATTTAACGGAATATTCCCTAACGCCGTTAGGGAATCTGTCAGTGTGCCAGGCATGTGCCTGCGCGTGGGCCGCACGTCTGGCCGGCGTGTGACGGCGCGTGAGTGGTTGGAATTTTTTTCTAAAAATATAGGGTTGTTCCTGAGGTTGAGTAAGCCACGGTGGTATATTCAAATACCCTAATTGAGCAATGTATGAGAAGTTATTACCTAGTTTTGTTTATGTGTTTAAAAATAACGTTTAAATAGTTGTTTCGCATATAGGTGAGACCCATCTTGAGGACGAGCGCAGTTAAACAAGGCTCGGGGGTTACGACCCTTCCACATATCAGTGAGTGGGCTTTTGATTTTCAGTATATATTTATATACTTGGTATTTTTCCCAGAAAACTTAATTAAATGGTTTTATATTTTGAAATGCCATGTCAAATGCTCCCTATTCTTAATTGTGCATTAGTATGGTTATTTATATATTGTTGCTCAATGCTATGGACGCTCAGGTGCGTTTATTGATGGTAGTGATGGTAGTGAATTCATTAGTGCTGAGATATATTTCGAGATTATTATTATGCACCCCGGTGTTAGTGCTCCGCCCGAGGACAGGGCCTAACCTTCACATAATTGTTCACCTCCCGCACCACAAGCTCACCTTGGATCCAAGGCAGGTGCCAGCCTGTCGTACAGACCACTTTAGGTGGTTCCGACTCATAGGTAACTTGCGATACTTCGCATAGCCTTCACGTGACCGTAGCACTTGAGTGTATTTATTTACACCTAGCATGTCGTACATACCACTTTAGGTGGTTTCGACTCGTGTGCAGAATTTGATTGATGAGTTGTAGACCTAGCCATACAGGTCACTTTAGGTGACTCCGGCTGGCATACTATTTCATATTGATTGTTGCACCTGGCTTACTTATTTCTTGCTGAGATTTGACATGGTATATGCGGTGAATTGTTATTTTGAATATGAATTTGTGATATAATCGTATATGCTACTTTATGGGAATTATACAATTTTTACGGCGAGGGATTACTATTTTTTATAAATGAAATGGTTTTGAAAATCTTTGTTTTTACCCACTCACACTTTCTGTTTTGCGCCCCTCCAGGTTTTAGGTAGGAGTGCTCGTTGGTGGATCACGAGGAATTCACGGCAGCTCTGGCAAATTATCACTAATGTAGGACCATCTTTGGTATTATATAATTAGTATTCGTCATGCTGGACTGCACTTAGGCTGCCTACGCTCTGGTTATGTGTAGTCACTTTTAATATTGCACTTTCACCTTATCTCACCTAGTGTTTTAGTTAGTTGGTTTTATTTATCCGCATTCCTTATATTAATATCACTTCCGCATTGTGCACATGGTTACGTCATCCTCACGCGACGGCCAGCATGCCTCGATCTAAGTCGGGGTGTGTCAGTTCGTTATCTATATATATATATATATATATATATATATAAGCGAGTAAAAGTTTATCTAGAATAAATATTTGAATTTACAGTAATTGCTCATTTTACATTTTACTAGTCCAATGTATTATATACGTACGATATACGCAAGGTTTGCATGCGCAAATAGCTAAAAGGAAAAGGTCAAAATAGTAAAAACAAAAGGGATGATAATTGGAAGAGGCGTGGAGTGTGAAAGATGGACAAGGAAACTAAGGTCTGAGAGAGCAGGAGCAACTCCATGTGAACTGAGAACGAAAGCAAGGAAAGCTGGGGTACTGTAGAGGAAGAAGCCATTAAAAAAAAAGGAAGAGATCGAGGGAGGAACAATCCAAATGGATGGTCAAGAAACCGTGGCAATAATTAAATATATATCTGTGACGTTAGACCAACCTAGCAGAGTTTTATTTATTTGTATATTAAACGAGAGGAGGGTGGGAGGCCGTATAGGTTGGCAAAAATCGAGCACTTTTGGTGCTCTTATCTTTCGTTGCAATAAAATATTAGGGTTTAAGAACAAAACAGGAACCGACTCTGTTTTTCAGACGCGGTTTTCTGTCTGTGCTGGCTTTTTTTGCGTTTTTCGTTCTTTTGTTTTCCAGGGTTTTGCATGCACCCTGCACGGCTGCACTCTGCAGGTTATAAGGTGTTTGCTTCATGGCTAACGTTTAATATTATTGCAAGGTATGAATATTATGATGGTGTCCATTTTACAAGCACACTTCCTGATCTCCCTTTATTTCTTGATTAATTTCCTGAGGTGCTGCTTTAATCATTATTTTTAGTTTGATGTCACTGCCTTTTATCATTATATCTGTTCCTGATTAAGTGTGATCAGATGCGTGTATTTGAATAGTTTGTAGCTTTAAGGAAGCAAGAGCTACACAATATTGTTTGCCAAAACATAAACTACTAACAATTAATGATACTTATACAAAGAAAGGGATGATCATATTGTTTTTTTGAAATGAAGAAAGGCATAATATAACTTGGGGGATTTAGCTAGTTTTATGAGAACATGTTTGATATATAATGCTTGGGGATCTAGCTAGTTTTTTAGAAAGGAAGAAGGGCATTTGATAAGAAAACAAAACAAAAAAGTAGCTACTTATCATGAAACTCTTATAGTTACTTTCTGCGTGCATAAGTGCAAATTACATTATAGTTTATCATCAAACTCCTATTCTATGTGAAAAACGCACTCTAATGATAGACTATGTGCGCAGTTCAAATATAAAAATTGATGTAATAATTGAGATGCCACGACTAATGTTATTCAAATTAAAAATTATATATGAAGGTGCATTATCATACTTCTCTTTGTGCACTTAAGTTTGAATTTCTATTTGTAATTTTTTGAAAATACAGTATTTATTTTAATATAATATAAATTATGAGAGAGATTAAAATTCAGGTATATAGAGAGAGCACATTTGCATTAGTCAATATAGATATATCCATGTTTGTCAGCGCCTCATAATTTAAATGAATTATTAGGGTAGACTATCACTTAATAATATCACACAAAAAAAAAATGTTCGAGGAGCATATAGTTTGATATTTTTTTTCCCTTGTTATAGTGAAAGGTTTAAAATCCTAAATCTAACCTACTTCTACCGATAATTCCACACACCCTTACCACTAGGCTAACCCCAATGGCTTAGTTCAATATTTAGTTGAACACTGGAATACACGTGATGTTACCGTTATCCACAAATTTTCATTTATATCTTCTTTAAAGTAGTTATGAAGCTCCATTTCCTTAAACAATTAATAGTATAAATGCATAAGAGGCAATTAATAAATAAAAGAAGTATAAAGATGCTGTTATAGATGTAGCGTGATGTAACATCACATGTATATAAATCGAGTTCAGAGTTTTGTTAATTATTCTACTAAAAGAAGAAAAAAAAAAAAAGGTTTGAAGTCTAAATGGTCATCCAATTCTTGCTTTAACCGGCAATGATCTTCATATTGCTTGTATATAAAAATAATTATGATTCAACAAGGAACACGAGAACGTCTTTTAATATATATCTTTCAAATTGGAAGAAAACTATTATTTTAATATTTTTGGTGTAACGTAAGATCGATCACGAGTATTTCGAGTTTAGAGTTCTATTTATTATTCTAGTAAAAGTAGGTGGAAAAAAAAAGTTAAAACTCCCAAATGGTCATCTAATTTCTATGAATTTGTAGTTTAATTAATTAATTTTCATGCACTCGAGGTCTAATGTTTGATTCCCTTCACCCATAACTTGTATAAATAAAAATAAAAGATCAATTCAACTAGGAGCACGAGAACTTCTTATATGACTTGTCGCAAAAAATTTAGCTTTATGAGAAAGAGTCTTCTTTGAAAAGTGAAAACATGAGTATAGTTAAAATGATTGGATGTTACTGCTTTAATTTACTGGATTTGACAACTAGGTTTCAACAAACTAACGATGTAGCGTACCATCGTCAATGTGGGATGCATATCTTTTGTGTTACTTATGAGATATATATTAAAATGAGGCTTTTTAACCAAAATGGTCTCTGAAATGTGCATAACTCTTCACTTTAGTCCCTGATATTTCAAATTAATAGAAGTGGTTTCTGAGATTGTCCACCACCCATCATTTTGGTAATTCCATTAAAAACTCCGTTAAGTGTCCATGAGCTTTTGGCCGGAAGTTTGGGCAATTTTCAAAGCTTTGTAACTCAATCGTTTCTTAACCAAATTCGACCCATAATATATCAAAATGAAGATAGGAAAGTTTAGAATAAGATTATACCTATTTGGAAGCCCAATGGTTGCCGAAGATGGTCGGAAAATAACCTCAAAGTTGACTGGTCTGAAGGAAAACTGGAAAACTCACTAGAAATTGGGTAAACTTTAAACGTTCATAACTTCTTAAATACTCAGCTAAATTAAGTGATTCAAAAACAGAAATCATACTTCTCAACGAGACGAACAGAATAGTTACTTCTTCTTTTTTACGGCTAACTTGCCGTGGTTTGGCCGAAAAACGGCTCGAAAGTGACTAGCTCGGGACCAAAACAACCACTTTTGAGCCGATTTCTGGAAAAAACATGGCTAGTTAGCCACTGAAAAAGGTACCATTCTCTTCGTCTCATCGAGAAGTATGATTTTTGTTTTTGAATCACTTGATTTTGTTGAGTATTGAAGAAGTTATGAACGTTTAAAGTTTACCCAGTTTCCGGCGAGTTTTCCATTTTTCCCTCGGACCAGTCAACTTTGAGGCTATTTTCCGACCATCTCTGACAACCATTGGGCTTCCAAATAGGTATAATCTTATTCTAAACTTTCCTATCTTCATTTTGATATATTATGGGTCGAATTTGGTTAAGAAACGATTGAGTTACGAAGCTTTGAAAATTACCCAAATTTCTGGCCAAGAGCTCCGGGACACTTAACAGAGTTTTTAATGGAATGACCAAAATGAAGGATGGTGGACAATGGGACCACTTCTATTGATTTGAAATCTCAGGGACTAAAGTGAGGAGTTATGCAAAGTGAGCACTTTCATCTTTAACGTTGGGTTCGCATGTGTCACCACATAAGCAACCTTGGAGCCACCTAAGCAAACTTAACCGGTACTCAAAAGACTAGACAGAATCTTACCAAAGTGGAAGTAATATCGAATTTTAGGGTGTAAAATGATGATATAGTTTCAAGAAAGTGGGATTGAATACGCCATCATAAAAATAAGCCTTTAAATACTTAGATGGGCTACTGTGAGGAAAGAAGTTATAATTCAATGCGACAAGGATTTTCTCCCTTTTTTTTCTCTCTCATCTTGTCTGAATGTTTAAGATTTCATCTAGTTTCTTCATCTTTGTTGAGAGAAAGAAGGAAAAAAAATAAAAACTGTGAGAGGATCTTTGTAGAGAGAGAAAAGAGAAAAAACACTATGAGAGAAGGGAAAGGAGAGGAGGGAAAAAGAGAGGGGAGAGAATCACCATCCAATTCAATGTCTATAAACATAATATATCGCAAAAACTTTATTCCGACCGCAGTTGTTCTTTACAACTGGGACTGAAAGCGCCTAGATTTGATAGTTTGGTACAAATGCATACACACGTTCACTGTATCTAATATTCAGTTCATTCAACGCTGAGCATGCAAGCAAAACTGGAAAAACTCAAAGCATGTGCCCTAAAAGCAGAACCAGATGCTGGTCGGTGTCTCTTGGAATACCTTTTTGGTTTTGTTAATCTTTGCCGTACATTTTATAAAAAAACAAAAGATAAAAAGTGTTTTCTACCTGAATACATGAAAGCTATAAAGAAATTAATCGGTAAGAACGAAGAAAAACTGAAGCCTAGAAGAAAGTTTATTAAATAATTATGGGGGCTTTTAGGTTAAGAGCTTAAATAAGATTTTTTTTTTAGATTGTAACTTAAATGATTTTTTTTTCATTTTAGAAAAACCTAAATGATTTTTTAAATTTAATTTAAATCTTTATTTTTTAAAAAGGAGCTTTATATATAGAGACAAAAACTTTCACTATATTTCAATGAACTCCACTAACTTTTAAACATGTCAAGAAGAGACAAAGATATAATAAAAATAACTAAAGCCAACCCAAAAATATGGAAACAATGTTTTAAAATACCAACCATACCCTTAAGGCTTTATGGCTGTTAATAAACTCAGCCCTCATAACTCCAACAAAATTAATATGTACAATAAGCTCAACTCATTCTCGAATATTTCTGCAGAATCAGTTCAACCCTTCCTCGATCATTTTGCAGAATCAATTCAACTCGTCTATAACCATTTTTGCAAAATCAGTTCAACCCATCTTCGACCATTTTTTGCAGAATCAGTTCAATTAGTCATCGATCATTTTTTTTTCAAAATAAGTTTAACTCGTCTTCGACCATTTTTTGCAGAATCAGTTCAATTAGTCATCAATCATTTTTTTTTTTCAAAATAAGTTTAACTCGTCTTCGACAATTTTTGCAAAATCATTTCAATCCGTTTTCAACCATTTTTGCAGAATTAGTTCCACCGGTCTTCGACCATTTTTGCAGAATCAGTTCAAATCGTCTTCGATCATTTTTGCATAATCAGTTCCACTCATCTTCGATCATTTTTACATAATCAGTTCAACCATTCTTCGACCATTTTTGCAGAAGCAGTTCATTCAACTACTTTTGCAGAATCAGTTCAACCTGTCTTCTACCTTTTTGCAGAATCAGTTCAATCAGTCATCAATTATTTTTGCAGAATCAGTTCAACCTGTCATCGACCATTTTTGCAGAATTAGTTCAGCCCGTCTTCGACCTTTTTTGTAGATTCAGTTCAATCAGTCATGAACTATTTTTGCAGAATCAGTTTAACCCGCCTTGGACCATTTTTTTTAGAATCAGCTCTACACGTCTTCCACCATTTTTGTAGAATCAGTTTCAAATGCATGTAGAATCAATTTGTATACTTTTATAGTAGAATCAATTTGTATATTTTTAGTAGAATTAGTTTATAACAACATAATACCGACATGATTTGAAGAGGAAAAATGTAAGTAAAATTAATTCATTGCTACCCGTTGTGATTCTATCAAACCTATGACACATTGGGTCCTTAAAAGCAACTATAAACCCATATGAATAGCGACAATATATACTATATTTTAATGAACTCCGTTAGCTTTTAAACATTTTAAGGAGTGACAAAACACAAAAATACATAAAATCCACCCCAAAAACATGAAATCAATTAAATGTATGTGTCAAAGCGTGCATGGATGTGTGTATGCGTGTCCATAGAGAGAGCCACAAGTGTATATGCATATTTTATAACAAGTTCTCTAATTGTAATCATAATATAAATAAAGAAAATTAATGAAAAAGATTTGAAAACTTTGAGTTTTAACGATAAGGACAAAATAAAGGCTAAAGTGAATAGTATCATGATTGACTTTTTAATGTAAAAATGTAGTTTTTCGTTAAAGTGAGAGATTTTCATTAAAATTCCCTATAAATAATGCATCTAACCATATTCTAACTTTTCTTTTAGGATTTTCTGGAACAAAGTCTCTGCAATCCTGCACCATACTGGTGAAAGGATCCTCGCTGAATCCTTTTCCTGAGGATCTGGGGAATTCCATGATTATGACAGCTCATCATACATTGTACGGTTAGAAATTATTTTAAATTTAAATTTAAATATAAATAGTTCATAACGAAAACTGACCGTACAATGTACGATGAACTATCATGATCACGAAATCCCCGGATTCCCAGGAAAAAAATCCGGCGATGATTCTTTTCCCACCATACTATACCTGCATCCAACAATTATGTATATACCTAATTGTGTTTATTCAAAGTCTCTGCAATCATTGCTTTGACAATCAAACAATTATCTGCAGAAACTTCATAAAAAAACAAAATTAAACGATTGACAGTACGAGAAATACTGTTTAGCCAGTTACCCGAAATCAATGGTAGGTTCAACTGGCTTGAGTCTTGGAAAGCGCAGCGGTGAAGAAATTGAGATGGATGATGGGCCATGGAGTAAGGAATCAGGCTCGCACAATTAATCTGGATTTGCAATTGGGGGCGATCGGCGAGTAATTTATAGGGAAGGGGCTATGACTTCTCAGAGGGGCTGTGTTTGTGGTGCAGTCTGGCAAAACAGTGGTGGCAGTGGTAGAGGAAGCGACAACTACGGAGCCGGTGATGCGAGCTATACGAGAGAAAAAGATAAGGGAGCAACAAATGAAGATATAGAATGAAGGGTATTTTAGTAACTTAAATTGCAGAGAGAAAAGGCTAATGATGTCATCTATCATATGTATTAACTTTTGTTTCTTCTTGAAATATTTAGAAAATTTCAATATAAAATTAAATATTAAAAATATACTCTTTATGTAATTTTTCCTTTTTAAAACTTGTCATATTTAAATATTTCTACCACATTTATAATTTATAAACTTACTATCCGAAATTATTTCTCCATTCTAATTAATGTATTTTTGTTTTGCTGCAATCATATTAATATATGAAAATTTGATCAAAATTCAAATTCTTATAATTTTTTTTAAAAAAAAAAGTCAACACCAAAACAAAAACAAATCACATTTCATGAAACTCATAGGTACGGAAGTATCGGTACGTATGCATAGTCACATAAATATTGATATGTAAGTATCAATCAACACAGAAATACGGTACGTAAGCTTCGGTAAAAATATATAGATACGTAATTATAATATCTAAATATATATAAGCCCATAATATGCATATACATATATATGGAGAAATTCACACACAAGGATAATATATGACTTCCTTATTATGGGAACTTATTAATAATTACCAATGGTAAATAACATTTTTATTGTTTATGGAAAAGTAGATGGACCAATTTTTTAGATAAAAAACATGTGGTGTGTTACCAATAAAAAATAAACACGTTAATCAATGTTTAAGTAATAATTTCATCATCAATAACAATGTTATATGATTTACAGAATTTGATCTAAAAGTTGGTCTCCCTATGATTACCCTTAAAAAATCAATATATAACCCAAAGAAACTCAATAATAATTTCACCTAATTAATATCCAAAAATTACAATTAAATGTCAAGAACTAGAGTTAATTTTAAATTTACACAAGGTCGTATTCTGCAAATGATATTTTTAAAGGATTGGAAATAGAATTGTTTGATAATAATATTATGTTGCATGGGTCTGTGGCAGCTTGGTAGGGTCGCCATTTCTGTCAAGTTTACAAGGTTTTCTAGACTCTTGGAATTTAGCTATAATTGGAAAACTGCCAATTTCAGTGACAGCACAAAGGAATCTTCACTGACTGTGGGTGTCTTTCTCGAAAAGAGATTATCTCCGGATTTCTTCCTTCTAATTTATTAAAAAGTAAATCTGTGACATTGAAATTTGATGCAACGACTGAAGTTATTATAACTTTTAAAGTTGATCATTTTTTGTAGTAGTTTGATTAAATTTCAATGGCACGGATCCACTGATTTGGTAGATTAGAAGGAAATGATCAAGAAGTCTTTTCCGTCTTTCTCGTTCTACGTACTGTAGCTTTAATAGTTCCACTGTCAACTTCTATTACTGTGATCGATTTTTCATATTCCCTTTAGTTTGTTTTCTTTGTGTTTTCCATATAAATGAGAATTGGCTAAAATAATAAGAAATTAATTTCAATTATAAGAAATTATTTTTTTATTGTTAAACTAATTAAAATCAAATACCAACTAAATAGTGATCAAATACTAACACTATAGTAATCTAATATCGAACGACATTAAGATATATCTTTTCAATACTTGAGGTACGAAATGAAGATTTTGGACTCTTCTTTTTTTTTTTCTTTTTTTTTTCCATGCTAGAGTAGGCTCAAATTTGCTTCGTTTTCAATCATGTTACTCCAATAGCCCTTCAAGGCTCAAGCTGAAGAATAAAAAAGCCCAATATAAGTTGACCTAACGTTAGGATGATATAGTAGCAAATTTGACTAGCACCAACCATAGGGTGGGTTTATTATAATCATAGGACTTATTTGGATATTTTCTTTGCACACTAAATATGTGAGCAAAATAAGTTCTGAAAGAAAGCATGGTCACACACTTTGAAGCATTCTTTTTTCGAGACGAAATGGTAGCATATTGAAAATTCTCTCTTCCTCTCTTTTCCTGAAACCTTTATGTCATATTTCTTAGCCAACTTGCATATAGTTCTTTCTAAAGCCATAACTCACAAAATATCCAACATGTTTGAGACTTTAATTTGAAATTTGATTTTGGGTTTTGAAACTTGAGAATTTGATTTGCAATATGAATGAGACGGCCTAAGATCGATTATGGATGATCTTCAAATAATATTAAGAAATTGAAAAGATCGATTATGGATGATCTTCAAATAATATTAAGAAATTGAACGATACTTATGATGAAATTTGTCCCGCGAAGATGTATTTTTCGCAAGGGATGAGATATGTTTATTTTTTCATGGACGGGCTGGTCAAATATATAGGAATCAAGCTAAAATATATACGAATGGAATAATCTAAATATGCGCATTCTTACAATATATAGAGATACAAATGTGTGTACCACAAAAGGAAAAAAAATCCCACTTAATAATACGTTAACAATATTATTTTTTAAAGAAAATCTCGATGGTACAAAAGGAATTTTATTAAAAAAAAAAATAATGTTATACTTAGTCAGGGGACATAAATCCCTCATAATACAAAGCAAGTGAACCATTGGGTACAAAGAAGTCAAGCAGGAACAAAATCATCCAACGGAGATAAGCAAGTACAATAGAAGAATCACTTTCTAACCAAAGTGTATGCCAACCCCAGTGATAAGCGAAACTGACACCAATAAAATTTGTTGATAATCCATATAAAAAGAATTCTGATGACCAATACCTTGACAAAATCCTTCAAGAAACTGACCATGCCAATCCCTAAAAACTTCCCAACAAGCAAGAATACCATAATTTCTTTTAGACTAGTCATCAATGTTAAGCTTAAGCCAAGAAAACTAAGTTGGAATAATAAGTCAATAGTATAAGTCAAGAAATATTCATATTAATTGTATTTTTATTCCTAAAAACGACTCGAGTCAATTAACATGATCAAGGCTGGTCAATAAAAAGAAAAAAAGAAGAAAAAAGACAGAGTATAACATGTTAACAGAAAGAATGCAGAAGAAATAAACGGGAAAAATATTCAGATAAGAGTAAAAGAATCTTGGAGGAAAATACTTTCATTTCACAACTTAGCTTTTACAAGATATTTCCTTCATATATAAATACTCACAGTAACTACTTTAGGACATAACACAACCAATCTCCTAATGACACCTGTCAGTCAATACAAGGCTAACAATACTCTTCAACTATGTATATCCTAACATTCCCCCGCAAGCTTATGTTGGGAATGTCCTAACATAAGATTGGAACAATGATCATTAAACAAAGAAGAACATAACCCTTTGGTGAAGATATCTGCATATTGATGCTCAGAAGCAACAAACTGCAAGGTAATTATGCCTTGTTGAACTCTTTCTCGCACAAAGTGACAATCGATCTCAATGTGCTTGGCTTTAGAGTGTAAAACTAGATTTGTGGCAAGAGCCATTGCTGAGATATTATCGTAGTGAAGAACAGGTGCAAGAGAACCAGAAATATGAAGATCCTTGATGAGTTGTTGTAGCCAAACCACTTCAGCAGTTGTGGTTGCCATTGCACGATATTCGGCTTCAGTAGAAGATCGACTAACAGTGTGCTGTTTTTTAGAACTCCAAGAAATTGGATTGTGTCCAAGGAAGATGACAAACCCAGTTGTAGATCTCTGATCATTGGGATCACCAGCCCAATCGGCATCCGTATAGGCTTTCAGATCCAAAGAGCCAGGTCTGAAACATAACCCTAACCTATAATGCCCTTTAGATACCTTAGAATCCTCTTGACTGCACCAAAATGTAACTCCAAATGTGCGTGCATAAATTGGCAAACTTGATTGACAGAGTAGGCAATATCAGGTCGAGTGAAAGTTAAGTATTGTAAGCCACCAACAATACTTCTATAGGATTTCGGGTCTGCATAAGAAGGACTGTTATGATTCAACAACTTGAGATTGGGGTGACAAGGAGTAACACAGGGCTTACAATCAATCATGGCTGTTTTGTGTAGTAAGTCCTTCACATACTTGGATTGATGAACAAAAAAACCCTGGGATTGATACTCAATTTCCAAACCAAGGAAAAAATGCAAAGGCCCCAAGTCCTTCATGTCAAATTATGTAGTTAATTGTTGAACCACATAATGAACAGCAATGTCACTGTCACCAGTGAGGATAATATCGTCCACATAAAGTAACAACATAACCATAGATCACCCATCATGTTTGATAAACAAAGAAGAATCGGCATAAGAAGATTTGAACCCCAAAGTGACTAGAAACTTTGTAAATCTGTCATTCCAAGCCCGAGAGGCTTGTTTCAAACCATAAAGAGACTTTTGAAGTTTGCACACAAATTTTGGATGATCTTTATCAACAAAGCCCTATGGTTGACTCATGTATACTTCCTCATCCAAAACACCATGCAAAAATGCATTTTTAACATCCAACTGTTTCAACTCCTAACCATGAGTAGTAGCCAAGGACAATATCAATCGAATTGTTCTAGGTTTAACCACTGGGCTAAAGGTCTCATAGTAATCTAAACCTGTAGCTTGAGAGAACCCTTTTGCTACAAGTCTAGCCTTATACCGAGCCACAGAACCATCAGGATTTCTTTTGACCTTATAAATCCATTTGCAACCGACGAGATTTTTATTTAGTGGAAGGGGAACCACATTCCAAGTTTGCTGTTGGATAAGAGCTGCCATTTCTTCATTCATAGCATGTTGCCACTCATTAGATTTAGAAGCAACACTTAAAGATTGAGGTTCTGTGATACCATCACTCTTAACATGAGCCTGAAAAGCTGTCTTCTTTTTAAAAATGCCCCAACTTTGAACATGTCTGCATAGGATGGGAATTATAGGATGCAATAGGCACAAGTTGCAGACCAGGAGCTTAAGAAGTGACAGGAGATGGATGAAGATCAATATCTGTGTGAGCCACAAAAGTTGGCCTTGATGAAGCAGGTGTACTTGTGGTAGAATGGACATGGTCACCATGGAGCAAGGACTGAGACTGAGTGAGCGGAGAGATTGCAATGGAATTATGCCCAAAAACTTGAGGAAGAGGTATAGGTATAACTGGAGAAGTGAATGTATTTGGATGAACTATAGGAGAAGCAACAGAGGATGGAGAGACTGGAGGATGACTATGTGGTTGGACACCGGAAAAACTGTCTTCATCAAATAAGACATGCCTGGATACTATCAACTTATGATCATGAAGAAAATAGCAAACATACCATTTGTACTAAGATGCATACCCCAAGAAAATGCATTCAGTGGTTTTTTACTTAAGTTTGTTGGACCTATAAGGTTTCAGAGATGGGTAGTAGGCACACCCAAATATCCTCAAATGTTCTAACTTTGGTGGAGAGTGATATAAAGCCTCAAATGGTGATTGCATACCTAAGACAGAAGTGGGCATCTTATTAATTAGGTAGGTGGCAATGGCACAACCGTGATACCAAAAAACAGAAGACAAAGAAGCTTGATGAAGAAGGGTAAAAGCAGTTTAAACTACATGTCGGTTTTTCCTTTCATCTAAGCCATTTTGAGCTAGTGTATAAGGACAAGACTTTTGATGAATAATGCCATTGGTTTGAAGAAAATGCTGAAACACATGACCAGTGTACTCTCCACCACCATCACTTTGTAAGATTTTAATAGAAGCATTAAATTGATTGAAAACAAAATCATGAAAGTGCACAAATACTCCAAACATAGCAGCTTTATTCATTAATGGAAAAATCCAAGTATATCGAGTACACTCATCAATGAAAGACACATAATACCTATATCCTTCTATTGACAGAGTAGGAGAGGGACCCCACACATCAGTGTGAATGACTTCAAATGGTATGACATACTTTGAAGCAGTAGAAGGAAAGGGTAACTGAGTAAACTTGCCGTGCAAGCAAGATTTACATATGTGAGGTGATGCATTACAATTGACCGGAATGGATGACTTACGAAGGGCAAGTTGGACAATGGAATTAGTTGGATGACCCAACCTAGAATGCCATAAAACAGATGACACTTTTTGACCTATATAAGCTACTGGAGTATGTTGAGTACATTTGAGCACAGGTAGAGGATACACTGCATTACTACTCAGTCCTTGATAGAGAGGTTTCTGGGTGACCTTGTCCTGTACACAGAGAGAAAACTCATCAATAATACAACGACAATTATTATCTTTTCACAGTTGATGCATAGAAAATAAATGTTGAAACAACTGGGGAACATGGAGAACTGAATTAAGTTTGAAATTATGAGAGGGAGTATTAAGAGTTGAACAACCAATGTGTGCAATGTCCAAACCTTCACCATTAGCACCAGTAACTTTCTCTGTAAAGGAATAAGAAGTAGCCATCTGCAGGTTAGACAGATCCGATGTCATATGATTAGTAGCCCCAGAGTCCAAGAGCCAGAACTCTTGTTGTGGTCCGGAAGGTGATGGAGAGGATCGCACATTTATAGCAATATAAGACTGAGACTGAGATACTCCACCCCCTGAAAAAGGTACTTGAGACTGAAAAGGCACATCAGAATAATAAGGAAGTGGGGAGCTAGATTGAGGTTCGGAAGGAGCCATTGAGGGTTGAGAATGTGGATAGCTCTGCGGAGAAGAACCCTGTGTTGAATGAAACTGAACAGAAGAGGAACCATTTTTGTCAAAGCATATGGCAGCAGTATGACCAACCCTATGACATATCTGACATCCATTCTGAAAACAGGTGAATGCAAAATGTCCTTTCCTGTCACAGATTTGACAAACTTGCAGTGGTTGATAGGCCTGAGAAGAAGACCCTTGAGACCAGGAGGAGAGAACACCAGGTTGAGAAACTTGGGCATAAGGATTTGCACCATAGGAATTTTATGGAGAGAATTGAGACTGATTGCCCGCTTTCCTTTTCCTTTCCCCATCAAGTTATTCCCCCTGAAATTATTGTAAGTGCCAGATCCTTGTTGTATGACAAAAGAAAATGGTCCTGGAGTGAACATAGGTGGCACATGAGATGGAAAAAGGCATTGGTTGCAGTGGTGGAAAAGACTGAACAAATGACTGAACATAAGAACTAGGTGTAAAACATCCAAAGTTTGAGCCTTGATTTGAGGGGCAGAACTTAGTACTAGACGAACTGCCAGCATCAAATATAGAATTGAGCTATCATTGCAGACATAAGAGGAACCTGTTTTGCTGTTTCATCCAATGTGGACTCTTCAGCCTTAAGTTGGGACTTTAATTCGGTCAAAGAAAAAAGACTTTCTCTACCACGAATGACAGCTTTAATAGTGTTGTATTCAGGTGGAAGTCTTCTAAGAGCAACAATAACAACATCTTCATCAGGCATAACAACACCAGCAGCAGCCAACTGATCCCTAACATCTTTAATCCGTTTAAGATAATCATCAATAGACTCAGGTCATTTCTTAATATTCTACAAATCAGTCATCAGTTGCACAATACTAGTTCTTGTCAAATTGGCAAATCTTGCACGAAGATTAGTCCAAACTTCCTTAGAAGTCTGACAACCAATCACATAAGAAAGTGCAGCAGTTGACCAAGTCGCAGTAAGTAGTGTCATCAAAGCTTTGTCATGGATGGTCCAGATTTTATAAGCATCAGACACCACAGGTATATCATCAACAATTTCGCCCTCAGAGTCAGACTCAGTAAACTTTGGTGGACATGGAAGTGAACCATCAACAAATCCACGAATTCCATTACCATTAAGTAACAAATCCATTTGAAAATTCCACGTAACATAATTCGAGTCATCAAGTTTGACAGTAACAGTATTGCCTACACTAGGAATCAAAGAGGAAATTGGCGACTGTGTAAGAGCTAACTGAGCAGGTGTAACCATGACGATTAAACCAACAATTGCTTCAGTGCTAAGGAATTCACAAATTGAACAGGTAGATATCGAAATCACCACTCCAAAACAACAATTAAGACCAGACAGAAGATCAAATCACAAACCAGATGAAAAACCCTAAAAATTAGGGTTTATACACAACCGCAGATGTGATGAAGAGAAATTCAACAGATCGGCAGTAACAGAGAAGAAAAGATATCACTTAAGAGGTGTGCGCGAAGAGCAAACGACGAACAACAAGAATCACCGACGAACACGTCCGACGAAATCACCGACAAAATCACCGACTAAACAGTTCAACGAAAGCACCGACTATCGCAACCAACAAACAACAACAAGAATTAGCAACAAGAACAAGCACCAACCAAGCACGGCGGAAGCAGTAGGATCGCAATCAACGGCGTAAGCCTTTGATCGGCGATGATACCATGTCAACAGAAAGAATGCAGAAGAAATGAGCGGGAAAAATATTCAGAGAAGAGTAAAAGAATCTTGGAGGAAAATATTTTCATTTCACAACTTAGCTTTTACAAGATATTTCCTTCAGATATAAATACTCACAGTAACTACTTTAGGACATAACACAACCAATCTCCTAATGACACTTGTCAGTCAATATAAGGCTAACAATACTCTTCAACTATGTATATCCTAACAGAACATGCGTCTTCTTACTTTATTGTAGTTCGACATTTATATGATTTTTGTCCACTAGATCATCGAATCAAGCTGCTCAAACCACATGACAGGTGATAATAAGAAGTTATAGAACCTGACTGAGTACAAGGGAGGTTGCTTGGTGGTGACAACCAATGATTCAAGGTTGCCGATATCTCATACCGGTAAGACAATAGTTGTGCCCAGGCACAGTACTAACCAGGTGCCGCTTCAAGATGTCTGTCATGTACCCATGAAGAAAGTATGATTCCTATCACCTCATACATGATTGCAACCCCTAGCTAGTAGTTATCAAACGCATAATTAACAACTATGCGCAACTACTTAGTTGGACTTACTTCTTAAAGTTCTTAACAAGAAAGAACATTGAAACTAGTTAACTATTAATTAGAACCCTCCTAAAATAATTAGTTCTTTGGCTTGGCAGGATTAAAAACCCTACAGTTTTTTCTAATTTCAGCAGCATTTCCAACCAGCACCTAACATAGCAGTTGCAAAGCTCTGACTAAACCTCAGGCTGTTTGATGCAAATCCAGAAACAATACCAACCGTAGATGTATCCGAAGCAAGCTCTTGGTCAATCTGCAAGAAACCTCTTCTCAAAAGAATCTGGTTGTAGAATTGGTTATCAAAAGTGGAAGATGTGTTTTGGTCCAAAAATGTAGAAGGGTTTTTGCTAGCTACAGAGAGTATGCTCAACTTTGAAACCAAAGCTGGATCCTGAGGGATCAGGAGATACTGACCCTTGAAAATTTGAAAGCATGTTTTAGAAAAAATTACAGTGGGCAACACCAACCGTGTGTGCACCCAATAGGGTCACCATGGCATTTAGGGTCACCCTTTGGCAGTGAAAGATTGCTATGCCTGAGACGCTGAAAATGATGGACCGGGCAAGTTAACGACGTTTGCGTTTGATACTAGCCCGTCACAGCGTCTGTGGGAGCAGCATAGCGTGGTCCTCCTGCAAGAACAACTGAATCTCGGGTTGCTAGGGTTACGATATCTGCGCTGGACACAATTGAAGGACAAGCAGCCTCCAGGCTTTTCTTGATCTCGTCAATAAGCTCGTATACTCGTACAATCAAGTTTGGCCCTGCCGATTTTTCAGATGACTTCTTCTTGGTTGAATCTACAAGTATTGATGCATCACAACCTTGCAATACATATAAAGTGCATTGGTTAATAGTTGACGTACTTATCAACTTCCTTTTTTTCTCTTTCGATGAATGCTATTTAATTAAAACAGCGTCAACTTTTTTTTTTTTAAGAAAATAATTTAGGCGTTAATTGTTGATGAAACGAGAGATTGACTGATTACTAGTATCAAACTACATTCAAACCAATGACAAAAAATTGTGTAACACCTACACTTTGGTCCTAACTTTATAAAACAAAGTTAATTACTAAAATATTACCTAAATTAACAAGAAGTATTACCCAAGTGTCATATGAAAATGCACGCGAATAAAATGCACGCGAAGCAAGCCTCCAGTGATAGATGAATCAGTTGCAAACCATCTCTGCACGACTTGCCGTTTGATCGATTCAGCTTGGGGGCATGTAGCATTGTAGAAACCAACCCTAAGGTCAGCCACTACAAGCAGAAGAAGAAAGTTAAATGCTAGGAACGAAGTCTTAATGGTCTCCATCTCTAATGTTTGTCTCTCTCTACAAAAGTAGAAAAGGGAACAATAATAAGGAATCTGATGTTGATAAGGAGTATTGGTTTATGCAAATATTTGGGAGTTTAGAGGAGTATTTATAGAAGGGAAAATACGAGTGATAAATTGGGATCATTAGTGTTAACTACATTGAAATATTTGAGACTCGAAGAGAAAATGAAGAAGAAATAGTAACTGAGAAAGATGAACCAGAGAGAATTTGGAGAGAGAAATATGAGACTTGGAAATTGACTTAAAAGAATGAGGATTACACTCTGTTTTTATATTAGAAAGTCTAACAACTCTAACCAAATACTAACAAACTTGCTAACTGTATTTCTAACTGTATTGTTGACTTTTTGTGACAACCCGTTCCTAATTTTATGATTTTGTAAATTTTAAAAATTGATTTGACGAAAATGCCCTAGAGGTGAGATTGTTGACTTTCATTGACCGTCTTTTCGTGATGTGTACGAGCTACAATTTTACCGTATTCTCGAAGTACTTGATGATACGAATGCGTAGGCACAAGCAGAATCGAATTCGGAGTTGTGCTAGAAATTTTACGAAACTACGAACATGAAGGGTGATTTGGTAATTTCATGCTTACAGGAGATTTTCTTTCTGTTTTGTCTTTTATGAGATTGAAGTGTCAGCCAAGTAGGACCCATAACCCACTCTTTTCCCTCACTCCCGTGTCTCCCTATCTCTCGGGACTACCTTTCATTTATTTTTTTCAAATCTCCCTCACCTCACTTCTCCACTCAATGGCTGCCAACTAACCTTAGTTTTTCACCCCTCCAGGTTTTAGTGCTGAGCTTTTGTGTCGACGAGGATTCTTGGCAACTCTTGGTATTGGAAATTACCTTCGATGGTATAATTCTCAATTCACTCTACTGTACTTTACTTATGTTCTGACATCACGTGTGAATTGGGTTCATTTCCGCTCACTTGCTCACTCTTGTATTTAGGCACCTTTAGGTTTAAATTTATTCACATTTTCCACATCACTACACTTTATGGTTTCGTCACCCTCCGGGTGTCAGCCAACACAACTCGATTCGGAGTCCAGTTGGACATTCCAGGTCGGGATGTGTCACTTGTACCCTTAATAATTAGCTGGAGTACTTGAAAAGAAAGCGGGAGTGCGTGAAAGGTCAAGGGGTTGAGATATACAGAAGTAAGAGAACAAGGATTTTGAAGAATAATTTGGATGCTTTTTTTTTGAAAAGAAGAATAATTTGGATGCTTACAAAAAGGATTTGCGCATTGAATTATTTTTGTTATACTTTGGAAGTAAATACATTTTTCTGAAAAAGGACAAACATAGATGACAAAGTGCTAAATAAATAGCAAATTGAAAAAAAAGAACATAAAAGTGACAATTCTACAGTATATGTACACTACTTAGCTCTTTACATGTAAGCTTTTTAGAAGACGATGTATTACAATTTGATGGTTCATCATGAGTATATTATTTGCTACTATAATTGTCGAATTGTCTGACAACTATAGATGACTAAACAGTCTTCAAAATGAATGAACTTTTCCAGAGATGATCTTTAGATGATCATAAGGAGAATGAATAATTTCAGAGGTAGTGCTATTCACACTCATTTTTACTTCCAACACACCCTTATTAATTTTTTGTCATTAATCTCCTTCGATTCATTTGATCTAATGGTCAAAATTTGAGAGGGCCGGGTATGTGAGAAGTAAAAATGAATGTGTAAATAACACTACTCAATTTCAATTATTATGTATGTACAATAAAATGATGTATAGGAATGACTTCGTATATGTTAGGTGATAAGTATTGTTCATATGTACATATCTAAGTTGGTATATTAAAACAACTATGAGTAATGAAATTATCTCACGTGGTTCTATAGTTCCCATCCATGCAATTTCACTAGCAAGAGTCCTCTAGTCTAGAAATGATGGGCATTTGGCTTTATGGTAAACATTGTGATTTGTGTATGTGGACTGACTCAATAACTTTCCTTTTGGCGTGTGATAAAAACATCGGGATCAATTTATGTGGGTACAGAAGAAGTATGACAGGATAAGGATGGCTGATTATTGTAAACAATAATGATGATGTTTGTTGAGACGTGATCAAAATTGATTTAGAAATGCAATATGTATAGTAAGGATTTTGAGTTTCTCATTTCTATAATAGTAATGTTTGGTAAGAAGCCACTCATCTTTACGACGTGATCATACAATCGTCATATCGAACCGTTTATTTACTTATATCATTATTTAAAAACAATCTGTTTGTACCATACTTGACCAATTCCGAAACTACTGAGCACCGGTCAACGTTATACCGTCAAGGACTCAGAAGAGTTTCCCTCTAACCAGGAGGCCAATCACAGCGCGACACGTATCGACATCAGAAGCCAATCATAGCGCGACACGTGTCAACATCAGAAGCGAATCACAACACGACACATGTCAATGTCAGAATGAAACTAGAAACTTTCTTCTATAAATAGAGATCATTCTCTCACAATATTTCCGAATGTCATTTGTACTAAATCATTTACTAGTACTCACCAAAGGAGAGCTTGAACCTATGTACTTGTGTAAACCCTTCACAATTAATGAGAACTCCTCTATTTCGTGGACGTAGCCAATCTAGGTGAACCACATATATCTTGTGTTTGCTTCCCTGTCCCTATCCATTTACATACTTATCCATACTAGTGACCGGAGCAATCTAGCAAAGGTCACAAACTTAACACTTTCTGTTGTAACAAAGTCTGCACTGATTTTGTGCATCAACATTTGGCGCCGTCTGTGGAAACAACACTTATTCCCACTCTCTTCAGCTTTGTCAAGCTGGTTTCCACCATTTGTACACTCTCTTTTGACCAGGCATCCCTCTCCAACATGGGGAGCGAAGGAAGCCACAACACACATAATGACGCCCCTCTTGCACCTAGTGCGAAGCAACGAAAGAATGAAGGAAAGAGGGTTGCTCTTCAAGCTAAAGTCGATGAGCTAGAAGCTCAAAACAACAAGATAGCAATGAAGAATGACGTCCTCCAGGAGCAGTATGAGAAGCTCTTTGAGACGCTCCACTAAACTAGGCGTACTCAAACACGCGAGTTCGTTACCTATGTGGACATCACCCATCATCTGGGTGCCCTCCAACACGGAGGGTCACCTTCACTCGACATGGGTATCCTTGATGAGGAGCGAGCTAATCATCAAAACACTGATCAACATGAGACTTCTCTCAACCCAGCTGTTTCGACTCGTAGCAGGAGAAGTGGAGGAAGACACCTCCTTGTAGAAGGGTTGGAAAGATCGAAAGCCATTTATCATGATTGCCGAGACTTCCTAAAGCAACATCAAGAGAATCCCCTCCACATATGCTTGAAGATCAATGACCTAAGGGTTTCTAAAAGACTCGGTCCCCTCCTACGACCCAGGCCAGTTGCCAATCTAGGGAAGGAACGACAGGTCCCAGAGGAACATGAAGGTACAGAAGACTCTGAGGTATTCCGACAGACTCGCCCTAGAAGTCAGTACGGCGAGTTCAAGGAAAAATCACACGCCCTTGCTCAAACTTTCCTACTTCCAAGAGGCAATGGAGACTTATGAAAGAAAATCCCAGTGGTACATAACTCCACTCAGGACCCCCTTGTCCTACAGCTCTTTGAGGAAGTAAACAAGTTGAAGGCCGAACATCAGGCCGAGATACCTGACTGGAACCAACCCAGGCCTGGCCCTCTCACAAAGAGGATCCTGACACCCCCTTCAAGCGAAGACAAAACAAAAGCTTGGTTTACAACTCTATACTGGAAGTGATGACCCAATTGAACACTTTAACGTCTTTGAGTCCACCATGGCATATCGGATGCACACCGACAAAGAGCGATGTCTTCTCTTCCCTTCCACCCTCTCTGGTGGAGCTCTAAACTGGTATTGCCGTCTTCCACCTGAGACAATAGACTCATTTAAGAAACTGAGGAAACTGTTTGTCTCTCAACACATCTTCCAGACCGATCGCTTGCATTATGCAGATGACTTGTACATTATTCGCCAGAAGCTGGATGAGTCATTACGAGAGTATGCCGGTCGTTTCAGCCATGAGTATTCTCGCTGCATTGAGGCATATGACAAGACCGCCCTCAAAGCCTTCACGGTAGGCCTACGTGATTGTTTCTTCAAGTACATGATCAATGCCAACACTTGGAAGACTTACTCTGAGATGATGGCACATGCTTACAACCATGCTTCCGCCGAGGCAAGGACATATCAAGGGAAACCCCCCACAGCCAACCCTTATCAGCAAGTAGGGAGTGGAAGCCAGATCCAACTAAATGAGAAGACCTCGACCTTCCAAACGGCAATGGTGCCTCCTCTGCCTTACTTAATACTTTGCCAAGTCAACAGACATATCAATCTTAAGGCAAAATGAAAGATTTCCATCCTCACCAGTCTCATTTTAGTAAAATGAGTAAATGACACTACTGCGATAACCAATGGTATCGCCATGATAATCCTCGACCCTAGGCAGTCAACACAGTGGGTCAAGCACGTGTTAGGACAGCCCCTACCCCGAGGTATGAGGCATACACACCTTTGAACGCCACATGCGTGGCCATTTACCCCAGCATAGCATACCTGATACCGAAGCCAAAGCTGAGGCACCCGAATTACAAGCCCACGAAGAACACGAGCACATTTTGCTGCTACCACGAGCATAACGGTCATGACGATGAGAAGTGTATCACCTTTCGTGATCATATTGAAGCTTTGACACGTGAAGGAAAAATTGATCAATTCCTCATTCACCCTCCAAAGGGTAACCGTAACCAACACCAGGTGAATGTGATATATTCCATAAGTGGTGGCACACCCATATCTAAATCTTCCAACAGGGCCATGAAAAATAGTGAACGAGCTTTAAGGTCTGGCCACCAAGTGTTTCACGTGGAAGACATTAGGGGAGGTAAGTATAAAAAGCCTAACTGGGATCCAATATCTTTCTACCCTGAGGAAGAAAGAGGTATCATCTATTCTCACAACGACCCACTGATCGTGGAAGCTCACATAGCCAACTTTGAAGTACGACGAATCCTAGTAGACACGGGGGCTTCGATCAATATCATGTTTGCTAAAGCTTTCAAGGCACTTAATGTAGCTGAACACTTGCTCGATCGCTCGATTTCCCCTCTGATAAGGTTCTCCAGTGATATCGTGCAACCTTTGGGGAGAATACACATACCTTTCACCATTGGTACAGGCCCTTACACAACTACCATTACCACTAACTTCCTAGTGGTTGATTGCCCAACGGCATACAATGTCATATTCGGACGCACAGGCATCAATGATCTCAAGGCCATGGTATCCACACATATGTTGTTGATGAAATTTCCAACCCCCTATGGCAATGGTTACATCAAATGAGATTAACTTAGTGCACGATCATGTTACAACACTTCGATCAAGCAACAGCACCTGTCTGTGCCCAAGGAAACCCTTTCTATACATGGCCAAATCATAAAGACCAGCCCAGACGAAGCCAACTTGGATCTTCACGGTGGCAACAGTCAACCCGATGATCCTCGAGATGACTCTTTCACCCAGCAAGCACAACCCGCTTAAGAGTTTGAGAATGTCTCTATTTCAAAAGATTATCCGGATCGCATAGTGAAGATTGGCACCACCTTGTCACCACCCATTTGGTTGGCATTGATCTCTTTTTTGCAAGAGAACACTGAGGTCTTCGTCTGGTCATACGAGGACATGCCAGGCATCTCTCCCGATATCATTTGTCATCACTTAAGTATTGACCCCAAGACCAAGCTAGTGAGACAAAAGCGAAGATCTTATGACTCTGAACAGTACGAAGCAATGAAGGCAGAATTTAAAAAACTCAATGGCATAGGCTTCGTCCGCGAAGTCAATTATCCAACATGGGTAGTAAATGTTGTCCTTTTTAAGAAGAATCCGACCAAGGAAAGTCTCATGCTCCAAAAGGTCTTGTAGAGAATGTGTGTCGATTACACCGACCTAAACAAAGGATGCCCGAATGATAGTTTTCCTCTTCTTCTTATAGACAGACTTATAAACTTTACGGCAGGGTGTGAACTCCTGACCTTCATGGATGCTTACTCAGGATACAACCAAATCCTCATGAACCTCCGGACCAAGAACACACAGCCTTCATTACTGACAAGGGACTATATTGCTATAAAGTCATACCCTTCGGCCTAAAAAATGCAGGAGCGACTTATCAGAGACTGGTCAATTCAATGTTCGCTGAACAGATTGGGAAGAGCATGAAAGTTTACGTTGATAATATGCTAGTTAAGAGCAAACATGCTGACCAACACATCACCAACCTATCTGAAACTTTCACCATTCTGAAAAGGTATCGAATGAGGTTGAACCCCATCAAATGTGCCTTCGGCGTAGGCTGTGGCAAATTCTTAGGCTTCATGATAAGCCAACGAGGCATTGAAGCTAATCCTGAGAAGATCAAAGCAATCCTCGACATGAAGGAACCGGTAACTTCAAAAGCCATCCAGAGCCTTACTGGCAAGGTGACAGCCTTAACTAGGTTCATCTCTAAGGTCACAGACAAATGTGCTCCTTTCTTCAAAGCACTTAAGGGAAGTAAGAAGTACATTACATGGACTGATGAATGTGCTGAGGCATTCAAGAACCTCAAAGACTACATGAGTTAAGCCCTTCTGCTCTCCAAACCTGAGGTTGGTGACATTCTCATTATCTATCTATCGGTATCGGCTTCTGCAGTAAGTTCTGTTCTTATTCGAAAGGATGGTAATGTCGAACGACCTGTCTACAACGCTAGCATGGCCTTACAAGATGTGGAGACACGATACTCCAACATTAAGAAATTGGCTCTAGCATTGGTCATGTCTGCTCGAAAACTTCGCCCTTACTTCCAAGCACACTTCATCATCGTGCTTACCAATCATCATCTTCGACAGATACTCCAAAGTCCTTACACTTCCGGGAGAACGATAAAATGAGCGATAGCATTAGGTGAGTTTGACATCTCCTAATAGCCAAAGCCAGCTGAAAAGGGCCAAGCAGTGACAGACTTCATCGCCGACTTCACATATCATGTTGACATTGTTTCTACGCCTAAAGAAGTGGTTTCATTACCCTCAGAAACTCAGAAAATAGAACCAACAGCCCCAACATGGAGTCTATATGTTGATGGCTCATCCAACCAACAGGGTTGTGGAGTAGGACTAGTCCTTACTACCCCTGACAAAGTGGCGATGGAGTATGCTCTTCGTTTCAAATTCAAGGTGTTGAATAATGAGGCCGAATATGAAGCCCTCTTAGCAGGCTTACGTTTGGCCAAACATCTTAGGGTTAAACGAATTGATATCTTCAGTGACTCCCAATTGGTGGTTAACCAGGTCACCAACAACTTTGACGTTAATGATAGCTCCATGGCAGCATATTTCCCACAAACATAATTGTTGCTCCAGCACTTCCACTACCAGATCACCCAAATTCCTCAAGCGGCAAACAATCATGCAGATGCTTTGGCTCGCCTCGCCTCAGCGGTGGAAGACAAGATTGGGGAAAAATTCAGGTCAAATTGTTGGCAGCACCAAGCACCATAGTTGCGGAAGTGTGCAACTTACAACATGGGGATACTTGGATTACCCCGATTTATAGATTCCTTGCTCATAGCACCATTCCAAATGAAAAAGTCCAAGCTAAGCAGATTCGATACAAGGCTACCCGTTACTTGATCATTAATGACTAACTCTACAAACGGGGTTTTAACCTACCATACCTAGGATGCCTTACATCCGCAGAGGCGGAAACTGTCATTTGGGAAATACATGAAGGAGTCTGCGGAGATCATGCTGGATCTCGATCTCTTGCACACAAGGCTTTTCGCCAAGGATATTACTGGCCAACACTCAACCAAGATGCCATCAGAATATCCCGCTCATGTGATAAATGTCAACGCTACGTAACTATTCCTCACTCCCTTCACTAGCCGCTCATTCCTATGATCATCCCTTGGCCATTCATCCAATATGGACTTGATTTGATCAGCCCAATGCCTGCAGGGAAGGGCAAGGTCCGCTATGCAATCGTTACAGTTGACTACTTCACAAAATGGGCCGAAGTAGAACCCTTGGGAACTATTACTGAGGCAAAAATAGAAGACTTCGTATAGAATAACATCCTTTGCAGATTCGGCATTCCCAATGCGATAGTCACTGACAACGGGCGACGGTTTGACAACAATAAGTTCAGGATGTTTTGCTCTAAGTTCAACATCAACTTATGTTTTACCTCTTTAGCTCATCCCCAATCTAATGGACAAGTTGAAGCCATTAACAAAATAATCAAGCGAATTTTGAAAACCAGCTTGGACAAGGCTAAAGGTTATTGGCCAGAATTTGTACCCAAAGTTCTTTGGTCATACCGTACTTCGTATCGGACATCAACAGGAGAAACCTCATTCTCACTTGCCTTTGGTACAGAGGCAGTTATCCTAGTTGAGCTTGAACAAGCAACGTTCGAAGTCCAGAACTACGTGCAAAGTGAAAATGACAAACAACTTACCCTCAACTTAGATCTAGTCGAGGAACACAGAAATCAAGCTCATTTGAGGAATGTCACCTACAAACAGCGCATCTCCAACTACTATGACTCAAGGGTCAAACCTCATTCTTTCAACGTGGGGGACTGGGTATTAAAGAAAAGATTACTCTGCGACAGAGTCCCGAGTGAAGGAACACTTAGTCCAAACTGGGATGGACCGTTTGAAGTTGTTGGCATCAGTCGCCCTGGCTCCTATAAGCTTAGAAGCTCCGATGGCAAGACCATTGGCCATCTATGGAACACTGATCACTTGAAGTACTATTACAAGTAAACTCACATTGTACAAGTGTTAAGCTTTAGCCGTTCGGCATCCTATGTAACGAAGACTATTTGGCATGAATTCAATAAAGAGGTGATTTAGACAACTCGGTCCTAATCCTCTTACATTCCTAGCAATGAAACACTCGGGTTCAAAGCTTCAACATGAATGCTTCCAACATGAAACAAAGTCTAAGTATATGTCAACAAGACTATACAAATAAACGAACAGCTTCATAGTATATTCGTTCAATCATACATTCCAACACATTCATACATAAGCCAACTGTGCTTTGAAAGGGTTCAACATACTTTGTGTCATTCGACACTTGCTACAATGTGCCTAGAAACCTTGCCCTTATTCTCACCAACCAAGTGATGAAATATGAAGAAGGAACTCATCTTCATGCCACCAACCAGGTGATGAAATGTACAACCCGTACTCTTCTTCATGCCATCAACCAGGTGATGAAATGTACAACTCGTACTCTAATATCATTTGGCAACTTGCCACTCATGCCACCAACTAGGTGAAGAAGGAACTCATCTTCATGCCACCAACCAGGTGATGAAATGTACAACCCGTACTTTAATATCATTTGGCAACTTGCCATTCATGCCACTAACCAGGTGATGAAATGTACAACCTGTACTCTCCTTCATGCCACCAACCAGATGATGAAATGTACAACTAGTACTCTAATATCATTTGGCAACTTGCCACTTATGCCACCAACCAGGTGAAGAAGGAACTCATCTTCATGCCACCAACCAGGTGATGAAATGTACAACCCGTACTCTCCTTCATGCCACTAACCAGGTGATGAAATGTACAACCCGTACTTTAATATCATTTGGCAACTTGTCATTCATGCTACCAACCAGGTAAAGAAAGAACTCATCCTCGTGCCACCAACCAGGTGATGAAAGGTGATGAAAGGTGATGAAAGAACTCACATTCGTACCACCAACCAAGTGATGAAAGCAACTCACCATTCATTCCACCTACCAGAAGACGAGTGGTACAACTTGTACATGTGAACTCCTAGCATTCACAAATAATCAAAAACCCTCAAACTTGACAACTCGACTAGGGGAGCACTTATGCCCAACAAGAGTTATAGTCACCAACAAAGTCTTATTGCAAGCCAATAACAACTTCAGTGCATGGCATACGAAGATCAAGCTATTCAGCCCTCTTGCATCTGCTTCAGACATTTCCCCTTTGTAACAATGCAAACACTACAACTCTTAGAAAGCTTCACACTCTTGATCAAGACAGTGTGAAGCAAAACCAATTTATGGTGCCAACAAGAGCTTTATCAAAGGAGTTCAACCACAATTCTCAAAAGCTTCACACACTCCTGATCAAGACAGTGTGAAGCAAAACCAATTTATGGTGCCAACAAGAGCTTTATCAATGGAGGGCAACCATAATTCTTAAAAGCTTCACACACTCTTGATCAAGACAGTGTGAAGCAAAACCAATTTATGGTGCTGACAAAAGCTTCATCAAAGGAGTTCAACCACAATTCTCAAAAGCTTCACACACTCTTGATCAAGACATTGTGAAGCAAAACCAATTTATGGTGCCAACAAGAGCTTCATCAATGGAGGGCAACCACAATTCTTAAAAGCTTCACACACTCTTGATCAAGACAATGTGAAGCAAAACCAATTTATGGTGCCAACAAAAGCTTCATCAATGGAGGGCAACTACAATTCTCAAACCTTCGAAGCAAATTCAAGACTGTTCGAAGCAAGTTCAATTTATATGGTTTATCCAAACCTTCGACTACTACAAGGTGTGGCTTGCTTCACAATCTCTTGCTCAACAGTGTGGAAGCAAAATTTGTATATGTTGTCTCTCCCACATTTTCAAATTTCTAGTTTCCCAAAAAAAAAAAAGGAAATTCAACAAAGCTTCATCAATGGAGAATAACTACAAATTCTCAAAAGCTTCACACTATCTTGATCAAGATAGTGTGAAGCAAAATCAATTCGTGGTACCCAACAAAGCTTCACCAACAAAAGCTTCATCAATGGAGAACAACTACAAATTCTCAAAAGCTTCACACTATCTTGATCAAGATAGTGTGAAGCAAAATCAATTCATGGTACCCAACAAAAGCTTCACCCACAATAGCTTCACCCATAAAAGTTTCACCAACAAAAGCTTCACCCACCACAAAAGATTCACAATTTAAAGTTTCACCTACAAAAGCTTCACAATTTAAAGCTTCACCCATAAAAGCTTCGCCAACAAAAGCAAAAGCTTCACCAACAAAAGCTTCACAAACAAAAGCTTCACCCACCACAAAAGCTTCACCCACAAAAGCTTCACCTACAAAAGTTTCATATTATCTTAATCAAGATAGTGTGAAGCAAAATCAATTCATGGTACCCAACAAAGCTTCAACCTCAAAGCTTCACCTACAAAGTTTCACCTATAAAGCTTAATATATATATATATTTTCGGAAATTCGAAAATTCAAAAAAAAAAAAAATTTGCCTAGGCCTCCTCTTCTTTGGGCCTAACAACTTTCATAACAAATATATATGAAGGAGGAATTATGGGCTACCACTTAGAAAGGAAAATGGTGAAGTTTTGTTACTTTGGAAACTTAGCTACTAACAAGACACCTCCTTCGTCAACTCCCTCGACCGGAGACTTCGGGGACTCCTACCATATGCTACTGCACCTTGATACTCGGAAGTCTCACGACCACTCTATGACTTAGATTTTTTTTCAAGTCTCCAACCGAGAAGTTTTCCTCACTCGGGAAATTAAAGGAGCGCTACCTCAACCTACATGTTTCACTCACAAAGCTTCAACATACAAGCTTCAACAAAAGGAAAAATTCAAAGAACTTAGTGAAGAAGGCCTTGGTGTATTTAACACAATACATTGAAATGAAGCAAAGCTTGTTTATTGATATCTCGGATAAGTTACAAATATGTACATATACATGAATCAAAATAAATAAGTAAGAGGGAGCATTCACAAAGGTTACTCAAGAGAAGTCTCAGCAGTTGGCAGAGTTCCAGAAAGAGGAGACACCAGATGGTGATTATTCGGAGTCTCAGTACTAGGTAGAACCCCAGAATAACGAGGTATCGAAGGTTGATCATTTGGAGCTTCATTACGCGGTACAGCCCCAGAAGACGAAGGCAATAAGTGCCTTTGGAACAAACCCACAAACCTCTGATGATCAAGTAAAATCTGACCATCAGATTCCTGCAGCTGGTCAAGCTTCCTTTTCATGTTTGTAGCATAGTCATGTGCGAGCATGTGCAACTGTTTATTCTCATGCTTGATCTCCTGTTTGAGACTTATCACTTCAGCCGCCAATGATTCAACTTGGCGGGTTCGAGCAAATAGGCGTTGGACCATATTAGACACAAAACCTGCACACTAAACACTAAGAGCCAGTGAATCCTTAACAGCCAACTCATCAGACCGTTTGGAAAGTAGTCTGTTATCTTTGGGAGTGAGAAGGTTCCTGGCCACCACTACAACGGTCATATTATTTCTTCATCACAGAGTCCCCAACGGTAAGAGGACCAGTAAGGGATAAGAAGGATGGGCACCATATGTTGTCTTGAGAAGGCATGGCTGCCTCTTCACCAAAGTTCAAGTCAAAACGACGGTCAGATGGGCTAGACATTCTCAGAAATGATGAAGGAGAAATGAGGTGCAATAAATCTCTAATGTAAGGGGAAAATTCCTACAAGCAATAAGTCTCTGCATGTACTTCTTGCACACAATTGGTGCCCTTATAAAAGAAAGTGCAACAGGGCCGTTGGTTCAAAAATCGAAGAGGCACCACTCTCCGGATTTCGAAGAGGCACCACTTTCCATACGCAACATCAGCTCCTCGAGTACCACAGATAACTTTGCCAAATATCTCTGCCAAAGTTTAGACACATAAATTTTGAAGGTCCAGCTACCCTACTATTACCCACAAGGGTAAAGGAATAGCACTACTGCTTGATAACTAGAAAGTCCTAAAATGTGTCAACCTCCGTGCTCCGTGGCAAGGCAGACTGGCAAAAATGCCCAACCTTTACTCATATTAGAGAAAACACTCCTAACAAGATTACTTGCTCAAAAATCGAAGAGGCACCGCTCTCCGAATCTCGAAAGCCAGACTCCCAATAGGATTACGTGCTCAAAAATCGAAGAGGCACCGCCCTCCGAATCTCAAGAGCCAGACTCCCAACAGGATTACTTTCTCAAAAATCGAAGAGACACTGTTCTTTGAATCTTAAGAGTCAGACTCCCAATAGGATTGCTTTCTCAAAAATTGAAGAGGCACCGTTCTCTAAATCTCGAGAGCCAGATCCCCAACATGATTGCTTGTTCGAAAACCGAAGAGGCACCGCTCTCCGAACTTCGAGAGCCAGATTTCATTGGATAAAGCTTGTCTACAATCTTGACATGTAACATCAGCTTTCCAGATACCACAGACCATTTTTTCAAAGTGCTCTGACAAAGTTAAAACACGTGAAGCTTGCAGCTCCCACTACATTGCTATGACCAAGAAGGGTAAAGGAATAACACTACTACTTGTTGTTAAGGAAACTCCTATATATGTTGACCTTCATCCTCCACAGCCAGGCAGACCTGCAGAGTCTCTCAGCAGAGTCTCCCTACTTGTTGTTAGAGAGACTGGTATTGAAAGGGCACTCTCAACAGAGTCTCTCGAAATACTCAGTTTTTTCCCCCCCGATAATACCTCTGCAAACAAGCCACACCAGAGCAAGAGTATCTCATATCATCAGGATTAAAAGCAAGAGTATCCCATATCATGTTTTTCCCTGTCTTTTCCTTTGGCCTTGTTTTTACCTGCAAGACAAGGAGAAAGAGAGCAATCAGTCAGCACTTGGAATCAAGCTTCCAGTCAGGAACTGACTGCCTGGAACCCCTTGCCTGATTACTTACCTGGCATTGCTCTCGAGTACTCATCTTCAACATCTTATGCTTCCAGAGAAGATACCACATCTGCCTGAGGAACAGATAGGGCAAGTGAGAAGGATACAATGAAGCATGTGGAAACAAGCGTAACAGAACACATGCCGATACATCCACTACTTTGTCAACAACAAAAGTATCCCATATCATCAGGGTCGAACGTACTCTAGATTTGATGGACTTGTTTTAACTCTCAAATTCTTGAGTTGGCCTTATACTCTGGAGGAAATCAGAAAACCCTCCAGCCTAGTTCAAGAATAAGCATGTGGAAAGTTACTTCTTCAAAAGCAAAAGTATCTCATATCATCTCTTCTCCATTTGCTTCTCATTATCCTTGTTGTTGTTTACGACACAAGGAGAATGAGAACAATCAACCGGAAGCCGAAGTCGAACTTCTGATCCAGGTTGCTTGCTTGGAAGTTTGATTGCTTACCTTGTATGTTACCTCCTTCGGCAAATCTCCTAGCTCGGCGACTTAGGGGACTCCTACTATAGGGTTTGTTTCACACTTGACCAAGCCCGAAACTACAAGTAAGCTTCAAGTGAAATTGATACGTAACCTTGTGCAGCTTCATCGATTAAAGATACCATCCCTGGATGAAGGAAAAGTACTTCCAGAGAAGATGCCACATCTACATATGAGACAGATAAGGCAAGTGAAAATGATACCACACTTCGGTACTTAGAAGTTTCGTGATCACTCAATGGCTTGGATCTTACAAGTACCCAACCGAGGAACTTCCCTCACTCGAGAACTTAGGGGAGCACTGTTTGTACCATACTTGACCAATCCCGAAACTAGTGAGCACCAGTCAACATTATACCGTCAAGGACCCAGAAGAGTTTCCTTCCAACCAAGAGGCCAATCACAACGCCACACATGTCGACATCAGAAGCCAATCATAGCGCGACACGTGTCAACATCAGAAGCCAATCACAACACGACACGTGTCAATGTCAGAATGAAACTAGAAACTCTCTTCTATAAATAGAGATCATTCTCTCACAATATTTCCTAATGTCATTTGTACTAAATCATTCACTAGTACTCACTAAAGGAGAGCTTAAACCTATGTACTTGTGTAAACCCTTCACAATTAATGAGAACTCCTCTACTCCGTGGACGTAGCCAATCTGGGTGAACCACGTACATCTTGTGTTTGCTTCCCTGTCCCTATCCATTTACATACTTATCCACACTAGTGACCGGAGCAATCTAGCGAAGGTCACAAACTTAACACTTTATGTTGTACCAAAGTCCTCACTGATTTTGTGCATCAACACAATCTTTAAAAAATTCATCCAATTGAATACTATTTAGCCATACATACATGTCAAATAAATCGATGTTTATGGTAACAAATAACATCTCACATGATATGTGTTTGATTCATATGATGACTATACGGTATCCTAATTAATTAGATTTTTTTTATTTTTTTTTTATTTTATGAAAATGACCTCTAGATGATCAAAAGAGAATGAATAGATTTGTTTATTGTGTTTATATGTTACAATATTGTTACGTCGTTATTAAAAAGAAGAATAAGTTCTTACATGAAGGAATTCAAACGGTATCCTCTCCTAATGCAACTAAGCGTTTAATATTGTAACTTTGATCAAAAGTCATGAAGGCATGCACATTCAATTCAAGCGCCAAATGTGTTCCCCTGCTTCATATATTCCAGTGTCAAATATTTTACATTTATGGGTTTCATTCTCCCAAATGTCAAACTTTCGAGTGCCATTTAGCCGGTTGTTTGGCCAAAGATTTCTCTGGAGAAGGTCTCTGAACCTCAGCACAGCTTCCCAAGGGATTAGCAATTTGGATGTGTATATCGGGCTCTTGCTTGTCTTGTATGCTGCAATAAGAGCTTGAAGTTAGTTATGCAATGTGCCTTTGTGAGGCTTTAGGTGTAAGCCTTGAGGCTCGCAATCAAAACTAACTAAATGCTTAGGCGTGCCATTGCTATCTCAGTATAGCAGATGTAGAACAAGTGTGTTTTAAGTTGATTACTTGCACCCCAAGTTACTCAAACTTCTTGTAATCAAAGGATTGTCACAGATAGGTTAAGTCTGTATTAAGTTCATTTTCTTGCCTTGTAAACAAGGACTTTTAGTTCATGATCTTTTATGTTCAAATGGAGGGAGTCCAGAGCCCTTTAAGTCATTTGCTTGATTCCAAGTTACTCTTAATGAAAATAGATCTATTAAGTTAACTAGATTCGGATGCAAATAAGACTCTTAAAATAGAAAAACAAGTGGAAATGACTTGAATACATGCTGAAGAGTGCATTAATCAATAGATCTACTAATTTAGAGAACAAACAAAGAGACTCGGGCAAGATTTCACCTTGTCTGGCAAGGTTGAACCTCTTGCATCCACTTCTCTTTGAGTTTACAGGGGTTGTATGCTAAAAGGGATGGATGGTAAACAAGTTTACACGAGGGAATCGATACTACAACACTAAGGGAGGTAGCAGAGCTTTTATACTAGATAAAAGATAGATTTTCTAAGGAAACTATCGCTAAAAAGACTGAATCTATGTAGATTTCAACTTGAAGGGTACGAACTAGCTTGAGAGCAGAGTTTGTATGTTTGTTTGTTTGTTTGTTTGATTGGTTGAGTGTACTTGTCTCTGGGGCCTGTCTTCCCTTTTATAGGTAGTTTGACCTGACTACTATAGCTTTTGCTCTTGCCCGAAAGCACTGAAAGGGTAGTGAGTCATTAGCTTTTTACTTATAATGCCATTAGAAATTCCTTTTTGGCTGGTAGTAGGTTGATCTTCATCACTTGTCACTTCTATTATGGACACATGGCTTTTGTCTTGGCTGAGAAGGCTTCAGCTTCTTTCTGGGCTCGACACTGGGCTCCGGTCAAATCTTCATCTATTCTGGCATCTTTGGCCTTCTCATCATTCAAGCCCACTATTCAAATATTAACCTAAACAGTGCCCCCTTTAATCATTGTTGAGTATGCAATCCGAGGCTTTAATAATGATTATACAGTTGCTACATGCTTTTACTCGGGACTTGCATCATTTAAAACAGCCATTGTTAACTAAACATTTGCATTAACCCGTAATTTCCAACGTTAACTAACTGATTTACTATATAATCTTCACTTAAATCCTTCGGCCAAGTACCTTAGCAATTTTAATCCTCCGAGCTTCCAAAATCCCAGATTTCTCAGAACCCTCATAATTTCCAGAATTTTCTTGCTCTCATAATTCTTGCCCCCTATTCCTAATTTTTCTTTCATATATTTCAAAGCTCAATGGCACCTAAAGCTGCTCAAGCTCAATCTTCCTGCGAGTCTGATGATGGGATCGTCACCATGTGTCGCTTGCTCAACGGCCTTTATCGTCCTCGGGCTGGCCTCAATACTTCTTTTTTCTTCGAGGAATCAGGACTACATTCTTTGGGACCTTCATGGACCTCCAGGGTCCCCATTGCCTTGGAGAACAACATGCCCAAGGCAAATTGGTTCACCCCCAACCCATTTTTGGCCGAGGCTGGCATTTCAACCTCCAAGTGGTCGAACCACCACTGCTGCTTCCCTTTGATGAAGGATGAGGCTTGGCACATTGGGTGAATGAGCTCGAGCCCATCTTTAAGAAGAAGTGGATGAACAACGGCATATACGAGCTGATAATACTTTCCATAACCACCGTGATCACCAAGCCTAAGCTGCTGACCACAACTCTTCTCTTATGGAATTCGGGGACCAACACTTTTGATTGCAGGATAGGTGTCATGTCCCTAACCATCATCGACATGGCTCAAGTCTTCGAGTTAAGGCCCTCGGGCAGAGTCGTGGACGTTACCCATGACTGGTCATCGTTGGGCGATTCTAACTCTATCATCCGCTTGGAGTATAATTCTTCAACCTTCAAGAGCTATGAGACCTCATTCAAAGGTTTCATCCTATTTGCCAAGAATGTTTTCAGCCCTTCTTCTGCTACTGCAAATAGGGATCAAAAGCACATGTATTTCATCTTGTATTGGCTCAACAAGCATATATTTCCCCAATAAATCCAAATGAGTAAATTTATAGTGGATTTCTTTGGTGGAGGCCTTGTATTCGTTCGACGATGTGGCCATAGGGCAATTTCTTCTTGCTCATCTTTATCACCTTCTCTTCGAGATGACCAGGGGTGAACCATTCGAAACTAACCTCAACAGGCCAACCTGGATAGTCCAGTTGTGGTTACAATGGTATTTTCCTGAGCTTCGGGCACCTAATCTAGAATTCCCCGAAGGGGTAGCCCATGCTCGAATCCTGGCCGATGCCTCTCCCACCAACCCTTCAACATTCTCCTACCTCTACTTCTTCAGAGTTTGCCGCACTCGGGCAGACTTGAAGTGGGGAACTTCAGTACTCATGAGGTATCCCTGATTCTCTGACCAAGCCTTCCAAAATGCCTTTGGGGAGGACGCCAGCCAATTTTGCAAGGACAAATTCATCAACTGCATTCAGCCAAAAGATCTGGCATAGGGAGTCCGCATCGACCGAGGTTACGAGCGGGGGCTGGAAGTATATCACCTTAACTTCTGTGCTAGGCAATTGGAGTTCAAATAAGTCATTCATGTTCCATTCTTTGATTCAGTACACTGTGGTACTTCTTTTCACCTTCGTTCTTATCAAGAAGTCACTTTTTGGGCTACTCGACGTAGCCTAGAAATGATAAGCAAGGTTGCCTGAAAGCCTATGGCACTAAATTTTGAGTGTACTCTTTCCTTATCCTCCTAGGGGGAAGCCAAGTGGGCTAAAAAGTATGGAGGGGATCTCAAGGAGTCTCATGATCGTCTCTTCGAGCGACTCACAATCAAGTCTTATCCCAAGCCGAGCGAGCTTGAAAGCTGGAAGGAGATGATTTATCAAAAGAACCAGCTTCTTCTAATAGGTATTTTTTCTTTTCTTGACTCGTATTTTATAATACTTTTATGATCTGTCCTCCATTAATCCTTTTCTTGGTTGTTTTGAACTTGTCTCTGGGGCTTGTCTTCCCTTTTATAAGCAGTTTGGCTTAGCTACTGTAGCTTTTGCTCTTGCCCGAAAGCACTGGGAGGGTAGTGATTCATCAGCTTTTTACTTGTAATGCCATTAGAAAGTCCTTTTTGGTTGGTAGTAGGTTGGTCTCCATCACTTGTCACTTCCATTATGGACACATGATTTGTCTTGGTTGAGAAGGCTTCAACTTGTTTTTAGGCTCGAGGCAAATCTTCATCTATTCTGGCATCTTTGGCCTTCTCCTCATTCAAGCCCACCATTCAAATATTAACCCAAACACCAGTGTTTTTGGATTTGTCAATTTTCTATTTACAAGTTATTGTTATATCCGGTATTTTGGTAAAACTAAGGCTGCATTCAAACTAAATACCTGAACTACATATATTGAGTGATGTGAAGCATGTATAACAATTTTACACATCAACAAATACCATAAGGCGTCGAAGTTAAGGTGAGTGGCCAACTCCTTAAAGTATCTCCAATGGTTCCACTAAACTATCGAATTGATCGAAAAGGTATTTCGTCATTGACACAGTCCGATCAGTGAAATTTGCCTTTAGAGCAAGGATGAGATTGGATAGGTGCTGCTACCAGAGGCAGTGCCCAAAATCCTATCTCGAATGATCATTTGTACATTCAACGGCTTTTTGATTGGAGACTCCCCCTGACGCTTAACCTTTAGGATGAGTGATTAGATTATCAGTATCCAAAGATTCACAAAGAGGTGCTTGAGGACCAAAGTTTAATACTGTTCCAGCTCTAGCTGTGGTTTCTAACCTGGTTGGTGATTGACTCCATCGGAGGATACTATTATGTGATGGTATCATGAAGCTAATTTCATATAGTACGATCAGCTAACATTCCTAACACCAACTAAGCAAGTTCGCTTATAGAAGAGATGCTATGAATTATGACTGAAACCGGATAAAATTCAGTTCAGCTAAATAGAAACTTGTAAGCCAATTAAATTGCATGCTATTATCTTGTAACCACTTTTCCTATCCTGATAGATTCAGTAATATTGTATATTGTTCCACGGCGATATAACAACTCATACAAATTTAACTTTACCGAAATGGTTGCCTAATTTCAAGATTAATAAGGAATCAATGAAGCAGACAGGTAAGCAAGAGGATCTTCCATTGTTGAGTATATGTTTACAAATAATGCAAACAAAAAGAGAACATATAGCTCAACAACCTTAATAAAATCGCGGTATCTAAACTTTCGTAAAATTACCTTTCTTTCATATTTCAAAGCTCTAGAAATGATCAACAATTCAGTTTGAAGTGCAAAATGTACTGACCCAAGCCAGAAGCTGAATACCACATCTGACCAGGAAGCAAGAACCAGCAATATATATGCACCCAATACAACTCATGTAGTCTCAAGCAAAAACACAGCAAAGATTTACGTACTTTTTTAGGAATTTGTGAGACGAGTATGAGCTGATGGGTTTACACACAATCCTGTGTACTAGCATTACCTAGTAGAGGCTGGGAAATTAGTGATAAACATGGATGAATTTAAGTATATGGCTTTTGCCTCCTGTTTTAGATTCTAAAGTTCTGATAAACATTACATTTTTGAGGTGGATTCCATCTGGTTAGGCTTAATGCCTAAAGCGATCCATTTATATAGGACTGTTTGAAGCCTCATCCGGGTCATCAACTCTAAATGTTTTCGGAACAAAAACACAGTTCTGACTTCTCCATATCAATATTGTTGTAAACCCTTAGAGTGCTTTCCTAGGTTAGGCATACCTTAGCAATGACTATTACTAGTAGAGGAGGATGGAAATAAACAAACCATTAGATCCTGACAACAACACATGTCCCTGTCCAGCAGGAAGCCATAGTGGTATACAACCCCAACGTAATGTTTGAACAGTTTGTAAGGAAATGCTTAGAGAACAAGGACCAGGAACAACCACCACTGATGCGGCATACCACTGTATTTGATTTTGAGCATAAGCTGCATTTGTCCAAGATGGATTACAAGGGTAAACCCGTGGAGCAACTGGGTGACAATTCAAAGCATTTGACACACAAGATCCTTGTAACCCCTTCCCCTTGCATTATGTGTTTGGGTAATTCACTTCCCTGTTTATTACACGCTGTGTTTGAAGACATGCTTGAGGAGGGCCCATCTCGACTTTCTCTACAACTGACAGAGCCCATCTTAAGACATGTCCTCGGGTATCTAAGATTAACAACAGTATCCAAAGATTCACAAAGTCGTGCTTGAGGACCACATTTTAATACTATTCCAGCTCTAGCTGTGGTTTCTAACCTGGTTAATTGGTGATTGTACTCCATCGGAGGATACTATTAGAGCATCCCCAATAGGGGCTTTATCCTCCATGAGGCTACCACATATCTAGCCTTAGCGAGAAATTTCATTCCCAATGAGCCGGAAAATGGGTCTAGATCCATCACTGGGGCTAGTAACTTCTTTTCTTGGGTAGCATAAAATCGGGCTACATCTAGCCCAAAAAAACAGTGGGTCCCACAAAAAAATAGCAACTCATGTAAGCAAAATTTTATCACTCTCCCTCCACTTGCGAATACCCTTATACTCTCCTTTTATTATTTTTTAAATTCTTTTTTCTTACTTATTTTTCTTGCAATTTGGCTAATTAATGATTGTTTTAAATTTCATAAGAATTAAAATTTCAAATTGATTTAACGTTCATGGGCATTAATGGGTGAAATTTTCAAATAATTTTTTTTCAAAATTGTATTATACTAATTTACCAATTGGTGCTAGGTAAATTGTTGTGTTATACGTGAAAATCAAATTATTTCAAAGGGCGAAGTGGGGGTTTGTTTCTTTCAACGGATGAGATTGAGATAAGGGAATCTAATCCAACAAACGATTCATAAGTGATGAAATCTAACTTTGTCACAATTTGAACTTTTTAGCTTGAAGGGTTCACAAAAAAAAAAATTAAGATATCACATCCAAAAATCAACTTAAAAAAAGCTAACATAAAAAAAAAAAAAATCATCACTTATCAAATTATAACATAAATAAATATATATAGCCTCATATAGAGCCCGAAAGATATAGCCCCTCGTTAGGAGAGATTCTTTTATAAAGCCCCAAAGATTCATCGGAGCTCTAAAATGGGTTATATCCACCACCTTTCCAGCCCCATATAGAATCCTTCATTGGGATGCTCTTATGTGATGGTATCGTGAAGCTAAATGCTTGTTCTTTCGTCGGCCAGCACCCATAGGAACATTTCTCAGTGCTCCCCCAGCTGTCTAATATCTTTGGCAGTTTTTCCAGTACTGCCTAGGCTGGTTGACGTTGTAGTTATTGGAGTAACAAAACTTGGTGTCTAGACTGCCACATCGCGGACATGGAAGGAACTTGTCTGGCTTCTTAAAACACTTTTCTTGGTCTAAAACTATTGTCCTCCTCCTTCGTTCTAGGATCTACTCTCACCACATTCACCGGTATCTGCCTTTTCTCCCCCTTGATTTAATCTTTGATAATTACTTGGGAGCATGCGGAAGGACACGTTAAAAGTATATGAACTAAATCACTTTAACAAGACCATTTGCCTGTTAATGACCGGTATGTTAACCAAGATTAAGAATATAATTCATAGTTCTGAAGTAATTATTAAGAAGTCAAGAAATATTTATATATGGAAACTTAATATGCTTTAACAATGTAAAGTATAAACAAGAAATATAATACATTCATCAATTAAAGGATTTTTATCACAAATAGTCCCTGAAATTGACCTATCTCATCAAGATGGTCACTAAAATTGAAAATCGATCAATGTAGTCCCTGAAATTGAATGTCACAAATCAATGTGGTCATTCCGTCATAATTTCGTAAAAAATTCTGTTAAGTGCTGATGTGTTAAGTAATTGGATCCCACAAGTCTAATTAAATATTATTACAAAAATTAAAAATATATTAATAATACAAAATTATTTTTATTTCTATATAATTATAAACTTAAAAAAAAACAAAAGAAGATTACTGTTTATCTTCTTCCCCACCCCATCCGAGCAACACCCAGCTCCCACCCCACCCCGTCGCGTCGACAACACCATAGAGGTTTCAATTCGGATTATCGGTGCCAGTAAGCACGAAGACCGTGGGAACAGGGTGCGACAGTGGCATTTCAAGGGGAGGAGAGCCCCCACCCACCATGTTGCCTGCGCCTCCGGGTCAAGCAAAACCGGAAAGATTTCATTTCGGATTATTGGCGCCGACGAGTGTAGTTGTTTCAATTCGGATTATCAAGCTCTCCCTCCATATCGTTTTCTTTTGGGAAATATTTGAGAGAGTAGTTGTTTCAGAATTTTCTTTTCTTATGTAGGTGACGGGCTGAGGTAGGGTGGGGGTGGGGTGGGAGCTGGGTAGTGGTGGGTGGTGAAGCTCACCGAATTGGAGGAATCACCGTCGAATGGTAGATGGAGGGTTGTGGAATAGATTGAAAATGGTGGATGGGGTTGATTCAAAGGAAAAAATGCCGTAAAACGCCGGAGTGGGTCGGTTTGGGTGTGCAGGTGCACAGGCCAACGGAATGACTGGGAAGGTTCTTTCTCTGTTTTTGTTTTTCTGCTTAATTGCTGACTCCCTCATCTCTAATTGAACCTTAAGCACTAATCAAAATATTGGTCCTTCAAGTTTATAATTATATAGAAATAAAAATTATTTTTAATTATTTAAATATTTTTCATTTATATAATAATATTTAATTAGACTTGTGGGATCCAATTACTTGACACATCAGCACTTAACATAATTTTTTACGGAATTGTGACGGAATGACCACATTGATTTGCAGCATTCAATTTTAGGGACTACATTGATTGATTTTCAATTTCAGGGACCATCTTGATGGAATGTGTCAATTTCAGAGATCATTTGTGATAAAAACCCTCAATTTAATTGAATAGCTAAGAGAAGGAAAAGTATATTCCATTCAATCTTAAAAGCAGAGGAAATATGAAAAGATGAACAATGTTAAATATCCTCACAATATATTGTCATATATAATTTAACATAATCTAGTTAGCAACTTGTTTTAGAGACTAAGCTGCCTCCTCACCGCAAAGATTTGATCCATATTTCCCAAAAAGTGGATCCTGCTCTAATAGCAGGTTTTAGCTTCTCTATTGGGGCGCCTTCCGCCTCTCTTTCCCTCGTTATTGATGCTACTACAGATGCTTCTATCAGGGTGATTACTCCCATTGGGAAGATAAGACAAGAGCACCCGGTCCTGTTTTTGAAGATTCAGCGGTCGGCTTCGGTTGGATAGATGCGTTGGGGTGGCATTGTTTATCCTTACGTAATATTCGGTGTTGATTGCTTGCTTCTATTTCTATATTAGAATGTTTTCATTGTTTTGGTGTTACCGGTGAAGTAGACAGATAAAAATAGTTGAGACCAAGAGGGTGGGGGAGTGGTTTATCTCTGGGTAGAGAAATGGCTTTCCAAGCCCCCTGGATGGCTTGCTGTGAGGAAATCCTATGCAGTATATGGCATGTCTAGTGGACCCAAGAAAGCCAAGACTAGGTCATTCGCCAGAATTTGGTTAGGGTAGCGGTGGGGAAAACCTAGTCTTAGTCCCACCGAGTTACCTTGATGGATCTCTCCCAGCTTCTCCTATTGTAGTTGAATGAACTCCTACGCCTGGAACTCCTCTTTACCATATTTATTCCTTCTGCATGAGCTACTGCATGGGTCATGTTCACTACTCCTGCACCTCTAACTCCAACTGGAACTTCTGTATCTCTATTCGCATTTTTTTTCCTATATAGTCTCTACGCTTGACAAAAAGCTTTTCCATCGCATCTGAAATGACAACAAGTGTGTGCATTTCCCTACCAAAGCCCTGTTGAGAATTAAGCTGCCTACTAGCCTTGGAGTTAATCTGCAGAAGTTAATCCTGCAGTTGAAATCGAATGGAAGCTGAGAAGTTTGGAGAAATGAAGAACTTACTAAAATTAGAAGGAGCCGTTAGAATTCAAAATACAACAACTAGTTTCATTTTCTAGTTTTAGAAAGATTACAGCTGGTGTTCTTATCTTATATGATTGTACTAGGTCTTCCTATCTTCCTCCAGGTGGATGGTAGATATCCTCCGATGACCTTAATGGCTGGAGATGAGTACTAGGTCCCTAAAATGTAGGATCTAGTTTATGACCAGCTGTGGGGAATATAGTCCTTGTAATTCTTTTTTATTCTTTATATGAAATATACACAGACATTTACACACACACACACACACACACACACACTCTCTCTCTCTCGAAATCATAGAAATCTCTTGAAACCATTATTGAAAGTTTCAAGCTTTATCAAACATTATCAACCTAAACAACATGCCTGGTACCATTTCAAACATGGTATCAGAGCACTAGGTCTGATTCCAAAAAGGGGGCGTAAACTATGAGAAGGTTCTGCCTGAAAATTTCCCAGAAGGGTAAAGGTGGTTCCTTTATTGAGTGGTTCACTCATACTCACTAAGAAATGGTAGGATCGAGTTCTTCCGGTGGAGATCTACGAACTTCATAGTTCAATGGTGCAAATTACGATTTTTGGGCTGTCAAAATGGAGACTATCTTCATAGCACATGACATATGGGATGTGTTAGAACTCGGAGTGGAATCGCAGTAAATTCTCGAGGAGGAAAAAGTCTCTGGAGAGGAAGGAAGTGAGGCCGAGCAAGTTCCAGTGGAAGCACCCACCATCTCCAGAGAAGATAGAATAAAAAACGCCAAGGCGTTGAGTCTTATACAAGGAGCTATATCAGATGAGCTCTTCCCTCGCATCAGAAATGAGAAGACTGCAAAAGGGGCATGGGACATTCTGAGAAGAGAGTTCAGAGGAGATAAAAAGGTAAGGGCTGTAAAACTTCAAGCAATTAGAGCTGATTTTGAGTATATGAAAATGACATATAGTGAAAACCTAGATGACTATTTGGGTAGGTTTTTTGGAATTGTGAATAATCTGAAGTTTCTTGGTGAAGATGTGTCTGAACAAAGAATTGTGCAGAAATTATTGATGAGTCTAAGTATGAGGTATAAGTCCATTGTATATATTATTGAGGAAACTCGAGATCTGGATGCTATTAGAGTTGAAGAAGTTATTGCATCTGTCAAAGTATATGATAAAAAAGAAGACTTACATGATGAAAGGGACAAGATTACTGGTACTGAGAGGGTATTTAGTAGCCCAAAAATTAGAGGTAGTATTCATGGCAGTACTAGTGGAAATTATAAAAGTGCACAGAGTAAACAGAACCATAAATGGCAACAGAACAAGAAAGGGAAGAACTAGTCACAAAGTAGCAACTGGAATGGTAATGGTAACTCTAGTTGGAACAACCAAAATGGTGGAAATTGGGGAAATCGAAACACTTTCCAAAGCAGACAAGGAAGTAGTAGTCAAGGTGCTATGAAACCACAATGTCAAACTTGTGATAAATATCATTTTGGCATTTGTACGTATAAGGGAAAACCAAAATGTGGTAAGTGTGGCAGATTTGGACACACTACAAAGGATTGTGACAATGACAAATAGGTTGCTAAATGTGCAAATGAGGAAGGTGTGACCACTGGTACAATGTTTTATGCTTGTCACTCAGGGTCAATAGCTCAGGATAAATCTGTGTGGTTTGTGGATAGTGCTTGCAGCAACCACATGACCTCTCAAGAGTCTCTACTGTTGAATCTTGACAGATCAGTTACTTGTAAAGTTAAAATAGGGACGGGTGATTTGGTTCAAGCAATAGGCAAGGGAACACTGGTAGTGAATACAAAGCATGGGAAGAGATACATCAATGAAGTTCTGTTGGTTCCAGGACTAGATGAAAATCTGTTGAGTGTTGGTCAAATGATGGAACACGGCTATTATGTTCTGTTTGGTAGTAACATGGTTGTGATCTTTGATGACAGCAACCTAGAGAATGTGGTAGCCAAGGTGGTTATAGCAGGGAATAGATGTTTTCCATTGCCTTTAGAATATATAAATCCAGTAGCTAGAAGAGCCTCAATTGGATAAGAGTTATGGATCTGGCATAAAAGGCTTGGTCATTTGAACTTTAGCAATCTGAAAAGGATGCAGAGAGAAGAAATGGTGCTTGGTTTGCCTGAACTATCGGAGATGAAGGAAATCTGTGAGAGTTGTGTTTCTGGGAAGATGCATAGAGAACCATTTGATAAAGGAAAAGTGTGGAGAACAAGTCATCCACTAGAACTGGTGCATACTGATGTCTGTGGACCAATGCAGAATGAATCCATTGGTGGCAACAGGTACTTCATCACATTCATTGATGATTTCTTAAGAATGTGTTGGGTGTATTTCCTCAGAAACAAATCTGATGTGTTCAATGTGTTTAAAAAATTTAAAACCTTTGTGGAGCTACAAAGTGGTTTCAAGCTTAAGAAGCTGAGAAGTGACAGAGGAGGTGAATATACCTCTCATGAATTCTTAGATTTCTATTCTAACACTGGAATAGAGAGGCAATTAACAGTTGCTTACTCCCCTCAGCAAAATGGAGTTGCTGAGAGAAGAAATAGAACCATTGGTGAAATGGCAAGATCAATGATGGCTGAGAAGAACATCCATGTGGTTTTTTGGGCTGAAGCTGTTGGAACTGCAGTATACTGGCAGAAGAGATGTCTTACAACCTCAGTGAAGGGCAAGACTCCATTTGAAGCCTTCACAGGAAGAAAACCATGTGTAAAACACCTGAGAGTGTTTGGAAGCATCTGTTACAGTCACATTCCATCAAATCTTAGACAGAAATTTGATGACAAAGCAAGGAAGGGAATCTTTATGAGGTATGGCAGCTATGAGAAAGGCTACAGGATCTATAATCTTCAAATTGAGAAGATTATACTCTCAAGAAGTGTTGTATTCGATGAGAACAAATCCTGGAATTGGGAAAGCAAGCAAGTTGAAACAGTTTACATGCCTCTCACCTTTGGAAATGAAAATTCTGGGATAACTGAAACAGAAGAATCCTCTCATGAAACTCAAAGCATTAACTCTCCAAATCTCACTCAATTAATCTCTGATGATGAACATGTCTCTGGAAGCAACACTAGCAGTACCAGTCAAGGGTCAACACCAAGCAATACACCAGTAAAGCTGCGAAGTTTAGAGAACATTTATGCAAGATGTCATATGACCATTATTGAACCTGAAACTTATCATGAAGCTATTGAAGACAAAGCATGGAAAAAAGCAATGAATGCTGAGATTGAAACTATTAAGAAGAATAGAACTTGGGAACTGGTGGAAAAGCCTACAGATAAACCAGTCATAGGAGTCAAATGGGTGTTCAAAACCAAGCTGAATCTGGATGGAATAGTTCAAAAACACAAGGCTAGGCTTATGGCAAAAGGGTAAGCTCAGAAACCTGGTATTGATTATAATGAAACCTTTGCTCCAGTGGCAAGGTTAGATACAATTAGAACCTTGATTGCACTTGCAGCACAAAAGGGTTGGAAGTTGTTCCAATTAGATGTTAAGTCAGCTTTCTTGAATGGAGTACTTGAGGATGAGGTTTACACTGAAAAACCAGAGGGTTTTGAAGTGGAAAATGCAAGTCATAAGGTCTATAAGTTAAAGAAGGCTCTCTATGATTTGAAGCAGGCTCCTAGAGCCTGGTACAATAAGATTGACACTTATCTCACTAGTTGCAACTTTAAAAGAAGCACCAGTGAGGCCACCTTATATACCAGAACTGATGAAGAAGGAAAACTGATCATTGTCTATATATATGTTGATGATATAGTTATACTGGAAGCAGTGATGCATTGCTCAGTGAGTTTAAAAAAGACATGATGCAGAAGTATGAGATGACTAATTTAGGACTCTTACATCATTTCTTGGGAATGGGAGTTCTACAAACTGATAAAGGGGTATTCATTCATCAAAGCAAGTATGCAAAGTCCTTACTTGTAAAGTTTGGCCTTGAGGATTGTAAGTCAGTGACAATTCCTCTACCCACTGGTGAGAAACTGAAGAAAGTTGATGGAAGTAAGCTGGCTGATGAAGGTTTATTTAGGAAAATTGTTGGCAGTTTGTTATATTTAACTGCAACCAGGCCTGATATAATGTATGCAGCCAGCTTGTTATCAAGATTCATGCATGGTCCCACGAAGAAGCATATAGGAATAGCTAAAAGAGTTCTCATATATATTCAAGGTACTCTCAGCTATGGCATTGAATTCACGAGGGACAAGGATGTTGTTTTGATTGGATTTTGTGACTCAGATTGGGCTGGTAGTGAAGATGACAGTAGAAGCACATCTGGGTATGCATTCAGTTTTGGTAGTGGTACATTCTCATGGGCCTCAGTCAAGCAAAACACAGTTGCATTGTCAACTGCAGAAGCGAAGTACGTTTCAGCAGCTGAGGCAACAACTCAAGCTATCTGGCTAAGGTTTGTGTTGGATGATTTTGGTGAAATGCAAACTGAAGCAACACCATTGTTTTGTGACAACATGTCAGGAATATCGATGGTCAAAAATCCAGTTTTTCATCAGAGAACCAGACATATAAACAGGAAATATCACTTTATTCAGGAAGCATTGCAGCAAGGATCCATTGATGTGAAATATTGCAGAAGTGAAGAACAGTTGGCAGATATATTTACAAAAGCTTTGCCTAAAGAGCGATTCAATTACTTGAGGATGAAGTTAGGAGTGAAGCCAGTAAGCAGCTTAGGAGAGGCTGTTGAGAATTAAGCTGCTTACTAGCCTTGGAGTTAATCTGCAGAAGTTAATCCTGCAGTTGAAATCGAATGGAAGCTGAGAAGTTTGGAGAAATGAAGAACTTGCCAAAATTAAAAGGAGCCGTTAGAATTCAAAATACAACGGCTAGTTTCATTTTCTAGTTTTAGAAAGATTACAGCTGGTGTTCTTATCTTATATGATTGTACTAGGTCTTCTCATCTTCCTCCAGGTGGATGGTAGATATCCTCCGATGACCTTAATGGCCGGAGATGAGTACTAGGTCCCTAAAATGTAGGATCTAGTTTTTGACCAGCTGTGGGGAATATAGTCCTTGTAATTCTTTTTTGTTCTTCATATGAAATATACAAAGACACTTACACTCTCTCTCTCTCTCGAAATCATAGAAATCTCTTTAAACCATTATTGAAAGTTTCAAGCTTTATCAAACATTATCAACCTAAACAACATGCCTGGTACTATTTCAAACAAGCCCTTGAACTAACCTTTTAGGAATGAAGGACATTCTGAGGCTGAATCTTGTGGATTCATCAGGCACCCTCGCCACACTACTGCATAGTCTCTTCTTGTCAAAGTTGTGCGCCTTTACTTCGTAACCATCTCAGTTGACTATTAAATTACTTCGCCGCTTCTCCTGTCGCAACACAAGAAGGCGAGATGGCATCCGTGTGGCCTTTCAAAAAAGCTACGAAAACCAAGGTTGGGTTCTCACCTTCCTCCAACGGTCGTGCTCCCACATACAACCGGTTGTGCGAAATTATACAGTGAAATCTTGCTTTTTCTATCAATAAACAAGGTAGCGGGTGGCCAACCCACCCGGGAGACTGCCGCGCGACTATTCCATGGGACCTCTATGGCCAACGTAGAGAAAAGAACTCCAGACAAGCTCATCTCAGAGGTGAGAACCGAACAAATTGAAGATCATCCCAGACTTGGCTCCTAGGGCAGCCTCCAAGACCTGTTTTCTTAGAGTTCGGGGGCGGAGATTGTTCGTAGACGGCTCGTCGAATGAAAGCGGATCTGGTATCGGTATTGTTCTAGTAACACCAGAAAACGCTAAGATCGAGAAGAGCACCAAGGTTGGAACTTCGTAAGGACTGGGGCTAACCAATTAATCAGTAAACTTTGGCTCAACTACGTCCATTTAGCAGAGGTGCACCCATTCAAGTTCAATTACGGCTACGACCCTGTCAAGTTTTTCGAAGATCTTACTGGGTGCCAACTACAACTTCATCAATTTTGTCGAAGATATCGACGACTATGGTTAGCAAAAGGTTAGTAAAGCCACAAAAGGGCAAGTACTTGAGAAACCCTCGAAGCATATGATTCTGTGCTCGTTGTACTGAGTTCTCTGTCCTTATATTATTCACGTACATGGGTTCAAGTAGTTGAAGCTGGACTTCCCTCCTCATGACATTCTATCTCGGCATTTGACTCCAACGAGGACTTCACGTCTCTACTGAAAATATATATTGAATCCTATTGAACTTGGATGGGAAAACGTCATTCAACTAACTCCAATTCTCGTAAGAGTGAAATCATCGGCAAGATAATCACTCTTACCGATCTCATCTTATCCACATCCTAGTTTAAATTAGGATCAAAGGATCATATTCCTACATGCTACTACTAGAATCCGTCTTCGACAAAAAAAAATATGTGTCGTAGGATTGAAAGAGCATATCAGAAACGCAAATTCTGATTTATGGTTTCAGTAACCTATTTGAAGTTGATTGTTCGTGATCCCTTTAACACATCTTAAAGGTGAGTAATATCTATGTATTCAAACTATCAAAGTCACCCTCCCACATCCTCATTTCTATTACCTGGCATTTCACATTCCGAGTACAAAGTTTACATTTATTAATGGGCATTTTTCTATAATATAATAATCAATTATTATATTTAATCGTTTATCATTTGTATAATAAAATGTATTAAATTCGATTCTCTCACACCATTTAATAAAAGATAAAAAATTAATGCTTCTAAAGTTTCATGTAGTTTCATACGAATATTAAACACACAAAAAAAGTTCGCTTAGATCGTGACTATACAGCTTACAGACATATAGAACATGCTCAAACCAAAACTTGGGACTTGGGAGGGATCTTTAAGCTTTAACAGGGGTTCTTGGGTCATGATGGTTGTTTGCTCCTGTTCCTGGATAGTCTTCACTTTCTATAGTCACCCTTCCTTCAATAAACCCCTCTCCCCCACCCACATCAAACACCTCCTCTCCACTCTCCAAATCCACTAGACCCTGCCAGAAAGATAAATAAAGGCAAAATTAGGGGATAAATTACAATTCATTAACACAAATATTTTTTTTATGTACGAATCTCTGCATATCTAGATTGCTGAATAAAGCAGGTAAATGAGATAATTATTATTAATATTTTGAAAAGGTCATTATGCACTGTTTCATACTTTATTTTTTTAAAAGCTTTTTAACCAAAATGATCATTGAGATCCGCATAAGTTCTCACTTTGGTTCATTTGATTTAAAATTGATAGAACTGATCCCTAAGTTTGTCCATCATCAATCATTTTGGTCATTCGGGAAAAAATCTCCGGGAAATAAGGAGAAAATGAAAAAAATACTCTTAATTTTTGTCAAATTAGTTTGGCCCTTTGTTTATTAGTTGAGGACATTTCTATCATTGTGGTCCTTATTTAGCAGAATTTTTTCACGAAAGGTTCAAAATAATTGATGGTGGACAAACTCACGAATCACTTGTATCGATTTTAATCTCAATATCTAAAATGAGAAGTTATGCAAATCTCAGAAACTATTTTGTCAAAATACCATTTTTTAATTTTCTTTTTACCGTGTGGAAGTGCATGATAACTTTTTTCACTAAAAAGGACTACCGTATGACTTTTTCACTAAAAAATGATAATAACAGCGTTCTAAAATAATTATCATTGGTAATCACTACTTTAAGGAAAGAACAAGAAGAAAACAATGAATGAGAAGGCGAAGGAGCGAGCTGACCAGAGATTTTTGGACCGATAAGTCTTCATCCTCTAACTTGAGGCTCCCTACAAAACAAGAATAATTCAACCAATTATTAATCCACTTCTTTTATATAAGAAAAATGAAATAAACCACTATTTTTGCACAAATAAACTTGTGCATATAGATAGACTGCAAATGTTTATATCATGTTGCATCAGCTTAAGACTTACCCCAATTGACCAAATAAAAATATTTAAGAAGTAAAAGGAAAGAAAAAGGGAAATTCTTGAGTCTTACTGGTTGCAGGAACTGCAGACAAAAATAGAACATGAGAGAAAACCAATAAGAGTACCAGCAGCAGTCTAAAGAAAGGCTTCTGCAGCATGTTGATCAAACACGAGGAAGAAGAAGAGGATAATGAGGTTAAGAGGTTGGTGAATAGCAAGAAGAGGCTTGTAGTATGATTGCTTTTATAGAAAGACCACAAAGAATATTTATGAAATTCTTTATCCCACCGCAAAAGTCAGGTCAAATTATTTCGGCTTATCCAAATTAATTTGATATAATTTGACAAAAAAAAAATTAATTTGATAATATAATAAGGGCTTGTTGATGCACAAAGTCAGTGAGGACTTTGGTACATAAAGTGTTAAGTTTGTGACATTCGCTAGATTGCTCTGGTCACTAGTGTGGATAAGTATGTAAATGGATAGAGACAGGGAAGCAAACATAAGATGTGTGTGGTTCACCCAGATTGGCTACATCCATGGAGTAGAGGAGTTCTCATTAATTGTGAAGGGTTTACACAAGCACATAGGTTCAAGCTCTCCTTTAGTGAGTACTAGTGAATGATTTAGTACAAATGACATTAGGAAATATTGTAGGAGAATGATCTCCTTTTAGAGAAGAAAGTTTCTAGCTTTGTTCTGACATTGACACGTGTTGTGTTGTGATTGACTTCTGATGTTGACACGTGTCACGCTATGATTGGCTTTTGATGTCGACACTTGTCGCACTGTGATTGGCCTCCTGGTTGGAGGGAAACTCTTCTGGGTCTTTGACGGTATAACGTTGACCGGTGCTCAGTAGTTTCGCGATTGGTCAAGTATGGTACAAACGGTACTCCCCTAAGTTTCCGAGTGAGGGAAGCTCCTCGGTTGGGGACTTGCAAGATCCAAACCGCTGAGTAATCACGAAAATTTTAAGTACCGAAGTATGGTATCGTTTTCACTTGCCTTATCTGTCTCATAGGTAGATGTGGCATCTTCTGTGGAAGTACTTTTCCTCCATCCAGGGGTGGTATCTTTAACCGGTGGAGATGAACAAGGTAATGTATCAATTTCACTTGAAGCTTACTTGTAGTTTCAAGCTTGGTCAAACGCGATACAAACCAAGTAGTAGGAGTCCCCCAAGTCGTCGAGCTAGGAGATGTGTCGAAAGAGGTGACAAACAAGATAAGCAATCAGAGTTCCAAATAATCAGTCCCAGATCAAAAGTTTGATTTCGAGTTCCGGCTGATTGTTCTCATTCTCCCTATCTTGCAGGCAACAAGAAGGATAAAGAGAATAAAAATGAGAATAAATGATATGAGATACTTTTGCTTTTGAAGAAGTAACTTTCCACAGGCTTATTCTTGAACTAGGCTGAAGGGTTTTCTGGTTTTCTCCAGAGTATAAGGTCGACTCAAGAATTTGAGGGTCAAAACAAGTCCATCAAATCTAGAGTACGTTCGACCTTGATGATATGAGATACTTTTGATGTTGACAAAGTAGTGGATGTGGCATGGCAAGGCTTTCCTCTTTGGCGACCGTGTCAGTGAAAGGTTGTTGAAGCTTCTCGAGTTATTCGGATAGGGCAACGATGTCGAGCTTGGATTTGACTTAAACTCCTGCATCTGGATTATGCGGTTCTACAGGGAGGGCGTCGTGCTATAGTGATATGTTTCAGCTCATCGTTGAACCTTCTGCTTCAATCTTTTGCATCGCAAAAGTGGTGTGCAACTTTTGCATTTGAATAGTCCTTCAGAGCACTACTTCTCAGCGACTCATCCATGCTTGGCAGCTTCAGTGTAAAGAACCAATATTGTATCAACTATTCTGAGGTATTTGCCGAAAGAATTCGCGACCTTGACAACAGTTGACGATGAGTACTCGAGAGCAATGTTAGGCAAGCAACCATGCAAAGATTCTGGACAATCAGTTCCAGATCGGAAGTTTGATTTCAAGTTCCAACTGATTGCGTTCTTTCTCCTTATCATGCAGGTAAGAGGAAGGGCAAAGGAAAAGATAAGGAAAAAGTATGATATGGGATACTCTTACTTTTAACCCTGATGATATGAGATACTCTCCTCTGGTGTGGCTTGTTTGCAAAGGTATTATCGAGGGGAAAAAAAGCTAAGTATTTCAAGAGACTGCTGAGAGTGTCCTCTCGGATGTGAAGAAAAGTTGAGCATTTTTTTTATTTGTAGGTCTGCCTGGCTGTGGATGATGGAGGTCGACATATATAGGAATTGTTCCAACAACAAGTACTAACATTGTTTCTTGACCCTTCTCGATCATAACAATGTAGTAGGAGCTGCAAGATTCACATGTTTTAACTTTGTAAGAGCACTTTGAAAAAATGGTCTGTGGTATCTGGAAAGCTAATGTTGCGTGTAAAGATTGCAGACAAATTTTATCAAAGGAAATCTGGTTCTCGAAGTTCGGAGAGCGGTGCCTCTTTGGTTTTCAAACAAGCAATCCTAATGGGGATCTAGCTCTCGAGATTCGGAGAGCGTTGCCTCTTCGATTTTTGAACAAGCAATCGGGGATCTGGCTCTCGAGATTTAGAGAGTGGTGCCTTTTCGATTTTTGAGAAAGTAATCCTGTTGTGAGTCTGGCTTTCGAGATTCAAATAACGGTGCCTCTTTCATTTTTGAGAAAGCAATCCTGGTGGGAATCTAGCTCTCAAGATTTGAAAAGCGGTGCCTCTTCGATTTTTAAGAAAGCAATCCTGGTGAGAGTCTGGCTCTCGAGATTCAAATAGTGGTGCCTCTTCAATTTTTGAGAAAGCAATTCTGGTAGGAGTCTGGCTCTCGAGATTCGGATAGTGGTGCCTCTTCGATTTTTAAGCAAGTAATCATGTTGGGAGTGTTTTCTCTATGTGAGTAAAGGTTGGGCATTTTTGCCAGTCTGCCTTGCCATGGAGCACAGAGGCTGACACACATAGGGACTTTCCAGTTATCAAGTAGTTGTGTTGTTCCTTTACCCTTATGGGTAATAGTAGGGTAGCTGGACCTTCAAAATTTATATATCTAAACTTTGTCAGAGATCTTTGGCAAAGTTATCTTTTGGTACCCGAGGAGCTGATGTTGCGTGTAGGGATTGTCGACATATTTTACTCAGGAAAATCTGCTTCTTGAAATCCGGAGAGTGGTGCCTCTTCGATTTTTGAACAAACGGCTCTGCTACCCTTTCTTTTATAGGGGCACCAATTGTGTGCAAAAAGTACGTTCAGAGAGTTATTGCTTGTACGAATTTTCCCGTTATTTTCATACTTTATATATTTATTAGACCTCATTTCTCCTTCATCATTTCTGAAAATATCTGGCCAATCCAACCGTCGTTTTGACTTGAACTTTGGTGAAGAGGTAGCCATGCCTCCTCAAGACAACATATGGCGCCCATCCTTCTTATCCACTATTGGTCATCTTACCGTTGGGGACTCTCTGATGAAGAATGATATGACCGCTGCGGTGGTGGCCAGGAACCTTCTCACTCCCAAAGATAATAGACTACTTTCCAAACGGTCTGATGAGTTGGCTGTTAAGGATTCTCTGGCTCTCAGTGTTCAATGTGCAGGTTCTGTGTCTAATATGGCCCAACGCCTATTTGCTCGAACCCGCCAAGTTGAATCATTGGCGGCTGAAGTGATAAGTCTCAAACATGAGATTAGAGGGCTCAAGCATGAGAATAAACAGTTGCACAGGCTCGCACATGATTATGCTACAAACATGAAGAGGAAGCTTGACCAGCTGCAGGAATATGATGGTCAGATTTTACTTGATCATCAGAGGTTTGTGGGTTTGTTCCAAAGGCATTTATTGCCTTCATATTCTGAGGTTGTACCGCGTAATGAAACTCCAAATGATCAACCTCCAATGCTTTCTTCTTCTGGGATTCTGCCCAGTACTGAGGCTCCAAATGATCACCCTCTGGTGCCTTCTTTTTTCTAGGGCTCTGCCGACTGCTAAGACTTCTCCTGAGCAACCTTTGTGAAGGCTCCCTCTTGTTTGTTTATTTTGATTCATGTATATGTACATGTTTGTAACTTATCGGAGATATCAATAAATAAGCTTTGCTTCATTTCAACTTATTGTGTTAAATACACCAAAGCCTTCTTCACTAAGTTCTTTGAATTTTTTCTTTTGTTAAAGCTTGTATGTTGAAGTTTTGTGAGTGAAGCATGTAGGTTAAGGTAGTGCTCCCTTAATTTCCCGAGTGAGGAAAACTTCTCGGTTGGTGACTTGAAAAATCCAAGTCAATGAGTGGTCGTAAGACTTCCGAGTATCAAGGTGCAGTAGCATATGGTAGGAGTCCCCCAAGTCTCTGGTTGAGGGAGTTGACAAATGAGGTATCTTGCTAGTAGCCAAGTTTCCAAAGTAACAAAACTTCACCATTTTCCTTTCTAAGTGGTAGCCTAAAATTCCTCATTCATATATATTTGTTATGAAAGTTGTTAGGCCCAAAGAAGATGAGGCCTAGGCCCTTTTTTTTTCGATTTTCCGAATTTTCAAATTTCCATATATATATATATATATATATATATTAAGTTTTATAGGTGAATCTTTGTAGGTGAAGCTTTGGTGTTAAAGCTTTGTTGGTGAAGCTTTGAGGTTGAAGCTTTGTTGGGTACCATGAATTGATTTTGCTTCACACTATCTTAATCAAGAGTGTGTGAAGCTTTTGACATTTGTAGTTGAAGCTTTGGTGTTAAAGCTTTGTAGGTGCAGCTTTTGTGTTGAAGCTTTGTAGGTGAAGCTTTTATCTTGAAGCTTTGTAGGTGAAGCTTTGGAGTTGAAGCTTTTGTAGGTAAAGCTTTGGAGTTGAAGCTTTGTAGGTGAAGCTTTTGTGTTGAAGCTTTGTAGGTGAAGCTTTGGAGTTGAAGCTTTGGAGTTGAAGCTTTTGTAGGTGAAGCTTTAGAGTTGAAGCTTTGTAGGTGAAGCTTTTGTGTTGAAGCTTTGTAAGTGAAGCTTTTGTGTTTAAACTTTGTAGGTGAAGCTTTTGTGTTGAAGCTTTGTAAGTGAAGCTTTTGTGTTTAAACTTTGTAGGTGAAGCTTTTGTGTTGAAGCTTTGTAAGTGAAGCTTTTGTGTTGAAGCTTTGTAGGTGAAGCTTTGGAATTGAAGCTTTTGTAGGTAAAGCTTTAGAGTTGAAGCTTTTGTTGGTGAAGCTCTGTAGTTGAAGCTTTGGTGTTGAAGCTTTTGTTGGCACCATAAATTGATTTTGCTTCACACTGTCTTGATCAAGAGTGTGTGAAGCTTTTGAGAATTGTAGTTGCCCTCCATTGATGAAGATTTTATTGGCACCATAAATTGGTTTTACTTCACACTGTCTTGATCAAGAATGTGTGAAACTTTTGAGAATTGTGGTTGAACTCCTTTGATGAAGCTCTTGTTGGCAGCATAAATTGGTTTTGCTTCACACTGTCTTGATCAAGGGTGTGTGAAGCTTTTGAGAATTGTGGTTACCCTCCATTGATGAAACTCTTGTTGGCACCATAAATTGGTTTTGCTTCACACTGTCTTGATCAAGAGTGTGTGAAGTTTTTTAGAATTGTGGTTGAACTCTTTTGATGAAGCTCTTGTTGGCACCATAAATTGGTTTTGCTTCACACTGTCTTGATCAAGAGTGTGTGAAGCTTTTGAGAATTGTGGTTGCCCTTCATTGATGAAGCTCTTGTTGACATCATAAATTGGTTTTGCTTCACACTATCTTGAGCAAGAGTGTGTGAAGCTTTTGAAAATTATGGTTACCCTCCATTGATGAAGCTCTTGTTGGCACCATAAATTGGTTTTGCTTCACACTATCTTGATCAAGAGTGTGTGAAGCTTTTGAGAATTATGGTTGAACTCCTTTGATGAAGCTCTTGTTGGCACCATAAATTGGTTTTGCTTCACACTGTCTTGATCAAGAGTGTGTGAAGCTTTTGAGACTTTGTAGTTGTCCTTTATTGATGAAGCTTTGTTGAATTTCCCAATTTCCCTTTTTTTATTTTTTTTTTTTATTTTTTTTTTTGGAAAACTGGAAATTTGAAAATGTATAAGAGACAACATATACAAGCCACATCTTGTAGTAGTCGAAGGTTTGGATGAACTATATAAATTGAATTTGCTTCGAACAGTCTTAATGAAGAGTGTGTAAAGTTTTCTACGAGTTGTAGTGTTTGCATTGTTATAGAGGAGAAATGTCTAAAGCAGATGCAAGAGTGCTGAATAGCTTGATCTTCGTATACCATGCACTTAAGTTGTTGTTAGCTTGCAATAAGACTTTGTTGGTAACTATAACTCTTGTTGAGCATAAGTGCTCCCCTAATTGAGTTGTAAAGCTTGAGGGTTTTTTATTATTTGTGAATGTTAAGAGTTCACATGTACAAGTTGTACCACTAATCTTCTAGTTGGTGGAATGAATGGTGAGGTTCTTTAATCACCTGGTTGGTGGTACGAATGTGAGTTCCTTCATCACATTTCATCACCTGGTTGGTGGCACGAAAATCAGTTCCTTCTTCACCTAGTTGGTGATAAGAGTGGCAAGTTGCCAAATAATATTAGAGTACGGGTTGTACATTTCATCACCTAGTTAGTGGCACGAAGGTAAGTTCCTTCATCACCTAGTTGGTGAGAATAAATGCAAGGTGTCGAGGCACATTGTAGCAAGTGTCGAATGACACAAAGTATGTTGAACCCTTTCGAAGCACTGTTGGCTTATGTATGAATGTGTTGGAATGTATGATTGAACGAATATACTGTGAAGCTGTTCGTTTATTTGTATAGTCTTGTTGACATATACTTAGACTTTGTTTCATGTTGGAAGCATTCATGTTGAAGCTTTGAACCCGAGTGTTTCATTGCTAGGAATGTAAAAGGATTAGGACCGAGTTATCTAAATCACATCTTTATTAAATTCATGCCAAATGGTCTTCGTTACATAGGATGCAGAACGGCTGAAGCTTAACACTTGTACAATGTGAGTTTACTTGTAATAGTACTTCAAGTGATCAGCGTTCCATAAATGGCTAAGGGTCTTGCCATTGGAGCTTCTAAGCTTGTAGGAGCCAAGGCGACTGATGCCAACAACTTCAAACGGTCCATCCCAGTTTGGACTAAGTGTTCATTCACTCAGGATTCTGTCGCAGAGTAATCTTTTCTTCAATACCCAGTCCCCTACTTTGAAAGAACGAGGTTTGACCCTTGTGTCATAGTAGTTGGAGATGTGCTGCTTGTAAGCGACATTCCTCAAGTGAGCCTGGTTTTTGTGTTCCTCGACTAGATCTAGGTTGAGGGTAAGTTGTTTGTCATTTTTGCTTTACACGTAATTCTGGACTCGAAACGTTGCTTGCTTAAGCTCAACTGGGACAACTGCCTCTGTACTAAAGGCAAGTGAGAATGGGGTTTCTCCTGTTGACGTTCGATACAAAGTGCGGTATGACCAAAGAACTTGGGGTACAAATTCTGGCCAACAGCCTTTAGCCTTATCCAAGCTGGTTTTTAAAGTGCTTGGTTATTTTGTTAATGGCTTCAACTTGTCCATTAGACTGGGGAGGCGAAACATAAGTTGATGTTGAACTTAGAACTGAACATCATGAACTTATTATTGTTAAACTATCACCCGTTGTCAATGACTATCGCATTGGGAATGCCGAATCTGCAAAGGATGTTCTTCCATACAAAGTCTTCTATTTTTGCCTCAGTAATGGTTGCCAAGGGTTCTACTTCGGCCCACTTTGTGAAGTAGTCAACTGCAACGATTGCATAGCGGACCTTGCCTTTCTCTACAGGCATTGGATTGATCAAATTAAGTCCCCATTAGGCCAAGGACCAAGGGCTGATTATAGGAGTGAGCGGCTCGGAAAGGGATGAGGAATAGTTACGTAACGTTGACACTTATCACATGAGCGGGATACTGTGATGGCATCTTGGTGGAGTGTTGGCCAGTAATATCCTTGGCGAAAAGCCTTGTTTGCTAGGGATCAAGATCCAGCATGATCTCCACAGACTCCTTCATGTATTTCCTGAAGGACAATTTCCACCTCCGTGGGCGTAAAGCATCTTAGGTATGGTAGGTTAAAACCCCGTTTGTAGAGTTGGTTGATAATGATCAAGTAACGGGTAGACTTGTATCGAATCTGCTTAGCTTGGACTTTGTCATTTGGAAGGGTGCCATGAGCAAGGAATCTATAAATCGAGGTAATCCAACTATCCCCATGTTGTAAGTTGCACACTTCCACAGCTATGGTGCTTAGGCGAGGTGAAGCAAGCCAAAGCATCTGCATGACTGTTTGCCACTCGAGGAATTTGGGTGATCTGGTAATGGAAGTGCTTGAGCAACAATTATGTTTGTGCCAGATATGCTGCCATGAAGCTATCCTTAGTGTCAAAGGCATTAGTGACCTGGTTAACCACCAATTGGAAGTCACTGAATATATCAATTCGTTTAACCCCAAGGTGTTTGGCCAAACGTAAGCCTGCTATGATGGCTTCATATTCAGCCTCATTGTTCGACGCCTTGAATTTGAAACAAAGAGCATACTTCATCGCCACTTTGTCAGGGGTCGTAAGGACCAGTCCTGCTCCACAATCCTGTTGGTTGGACGAGCCATCAACATATAGACTTCATAATTGGGCTGTTGGTTCTATTTTCTGAGCTTCCGAATGTAATGAAACCACTTCTTTAGGCGTAGAAACAATGTCAACAGGATATGTGAAGTCGGCGATAAAGTCTGCCACTGTTTGGGCCTTCTCAGCTGGCTTTGGTTGGTAGGAGATGTTAAACTCACCCAATGTTATCGCTCATTTGATCATTCACCCCGAAGTGCCAAGACTTTGAAGTATCTGTCGAAGAGAATGATTGGTAAGCACAATGATGAAGTGTGCTTGGAAGTAAGGGCGAAGTTTTCGAGCAGACATGACCAATGTTAGAACCAATTTCTCAATGTTGGAGTATCGTGACTCCGCATCTTGTAAGGCCTTGCTAGCGTAGTAGACAGGTCGTTCGACATTACCATCTTTTCGAATGAGAACGGAACTTACTGCTGAAACCGATACTGACATATAGATAATGAGAGTGTCACCAACCTCAGGTTTAAAAAGCAGAGGGGTTTTACTCATGTAGTCCTTGAGGTTCTTGAATACCTCGGCACATTCATCAGTCCATGTAATGTACTTCTTACTTCCCTTAAGTGTTTTGAAGAAAGGAGAACATATGTCTGTGGTCTTAGAGATGAACCTAGTTAAGGCTGCCACCTTGCCAATAAGGCTTTGGATGTCTTTTGAAGTTACTGGTTCCTTCATGTCGATGATTGCTTTGATCTTCTTGGGATTAGCCTCAATGCCTCGTTAGCTTATCATGAAGCCTAAGAATTTTCCAGAGCCTATGCCGAAGGCACATTTGTTGGGGTTCAACCTCATTCGATACCTCTTTAGAATGGTGAAAGTTTCAGATAGGTTGGTAATGTGTTAGTCAGTATGTTTGCTCTTGACTAACATATCATCAACATAAACTTCCATGCTCTTCCTAATATGTTCGGCGAATATTGAATTAACTAGTCTCTGATAAGTTGCTCCTGCATTCTTTAGGCCGAAGGGCATGACTTTATAGCAATATAGTCCCCTGCCAGTAGTGAAGGTTGTGTGTTCTTGGTCCGAAGGGTTCATGAGGATTTGGTTGTATCCTGATAAGCATCCATGAAGCTCAGGAGTTCACACCCTGCCGTAGAGTCTATAAGTCTGTCAAAAAGAGGAAGAGGAAAGCTATCATTTGGGCATCCTTTGTCTAAGTCGGTGTAGTCGACACACATTCTCCACAAGATGTTTTGGAGTAGATGACTTTCTTTGGTCGAATTTTTCTTAACAATGACCACATTTGCTACCCATGTTGGGTAATTGACTTCGTAGACGAAGCCTATGCCTTTGAGTTTTTCAACTTCTGCCTTCATTACTTCGTATCGTTCAGCGTCATAAGATCTTCACTTCTGTCTCACCGTTTGGTCTTGGGGTCAATACTCAAGCGATGACATATGATATCGGGAGAGATGCCTGGCATGTCCTCGTATAACCAGGCGAAGACCTCAGTGTTCTCTTGCAAAAAAGAGATCAATGCCAACCGAATGGGTGGTGACAAAGTGGTGCCAATCTTCACCATGCGATCTGGATAATCTTTTGAGATATAAACCTTCTCCAACTCTTCAGCGGGTTATGTTTACTGGGTGAAAGAGTCGTCTCGAGGATCGTCGAGTTGACTGTTATTACCGTGAAGATCCAAGTTGGCTTCATCCAGGCTGGTCTTTATGACTTGGTCATGTATAGAAAGGGTTTCATTGGGCACAAGCAGGTGCTATTGCTTGACTGAAATGTTGTAACATGACCGTACACTAAGTTGATCTTCTCTGATGTAACCATTGCCATAGGGGGTTAGAAATTTCATCAACAACATATGTGTAGAGACCATGGTCTTGAGATCATTGATGCATGTGCGTCCGAATATGACATTGTATGCCATTGGGAAATCAACCACCAGGAAGTTAATGGTAATGGTAGCTATGTAAAGGCATGTACCAATGATGAAAGGTAAGTGTATGCTCCCTAAAGGTTGCACGATATCACCGGAGAAGCTTATCAAAGGAGAAATCAAGCGATCGACCAAGTGTTCAGCTAAATTAAGTGTCTTGAAAGCTTCAGCAAACATGATATTGACCGAAGCCCCTGTGTCTACCAGGATTCGTCGTACTTCAAAGTTGGCTATGTGAGCTTCCACGATCAGTTAGTCGTTGTGAGGGTAGATAATACCTCTTTCTTCCTCAGGGTAGAAACATATTAGATCCCAGTTAGGCTTTTGATACTTGCCTCCCCTGATATCTTCCACGTGAAACACTTGGTGGCCAAGCCTTAAAGCTTGTTCATTATTTTTCATGGCCCTGTTGGAAGATTTAGATATGGGTGTGCCGCCATTTATGGAATATATCATATTCACCTGGCGTTGGTTACGGTTACCACTTGGATGATGAAGGAGGAATTGATAAATTTTTCCTTCACGTGCCAAAGCTTTAATATGATCAGGAAGTGTGATACACTTATCGCCATCATGGCCGTTATGCTCGTGGTAGCAGCAAAATGTGCCCGTGTTCTTAGTAGGCTTGTAATCCGGGTGCCTCGGCTTTGGCTTCGATATCAAGTGTGCTATGCTGGGGTAAATGGCCACGCATGTGGTGTTCAAAGGTGTGTATGCCTCATACCTCGGGGTAGGGCCTGTCCTGACACGTGTTTGACCCAATGTGTTAACTGCCTGGGGTTGGGGATTGTCGTGGAGATACCCTTGGTTATCACGGTAGTGTCCCTTACTCCTTTTACTAAAATGAGACTGGTGAGGATGGAAATCTTTCCTTTTACCCTGAGATTGATATGTATGTTGACTTGGCAAAGTGTTAAGTAAGGCAGAGGAAGCACCGCTGCCGTTTGGAAGGTTGAGGTCTTCTCATTTAGGTGGGTCTGGCTTCCACTCCCCACTTGCGAATAGGGGATGGTTGTTGGGGGTTTCTCTTGGTTTGTCCTTGCCTCAGCGGAGGCATGGTTATAAGCATGGGCCATCACCTCAGAGTAAGTCTTCCAAATGTTAGCATTGATCATGTACTTAAAGAAACAGTCACGTAAGCCTGTTGTGAAGGCTTTGAAGGTAGTCTTGTCGTCTGCCTCGACACAAAGGGAATACTCATAGCTGAAGCGGCCAGCATATATACGTAATGACTCGTCTGGCTTCTGGCGAATAGTGTACAAGTCATCCGTAGAGTGCAAGTAATAAGTCTAGAAAATGTGTTGAGAAACAAACAATTTCCTCAATTCCTCAAATGAGTCTACCGTCTCATGTAGAAGACAGCAATACCAGTTTAGAGCTCTACCAGAAAGGGTGGAGGGGAAGAGAAGACATCGCTCTTCGTCGGTGTGCATCCGGTATGCCATGGTAGACTCAAAGAGGTTAAGGTGTTCAATCGGGTCCTCCTTTCCAGTATAGAGTCGCAAGCCAAGCTTCTACTTTGTCTTTACTTGGAAAGGGGTGTCGATGATCCTCCTTGTAAGAGGGCCAGGCCTAGGTTGGTTCAATCAGGTATCTCAGCTTGTCGTTCGGCCTTCAACTTGTTTACTTCCTTAAAGAGTTGTAGGACAAGAGGGTCCTGAGTGGAGTCATGTACCACTGGAGCTTTCTTTCGTAAATCTCCATCTCCTCTTGGAAGTAGGAAGGTTTGATCAAGAGCATGTGATTTTTCCCTGGACTCGTCGTACTGACTTCCAAGGTATGTCTATCGGAACATCTCTGAGTCCCCTATACCTTCGTGTTTCTCTAGGATTTGTTGCCCCTTCCCCAAATTGGTAGCCAGCCTGGGACATAGGAGGGGACCGAGTCTTTCAGATACCATTGGATCATTGATCTTCGAGCTTACATGGATGAGATTGTCTCGAGGTTGCTTTAGGAAGTCTTGACAGTCGTGAAAGACGGCTTTCAATCCTTCCACTCCTTCTGTAAGGAGGTGTCTTCCTCCACTCATCTTGCTTCGGGTCAAAGCAGTTGGGTTGAGAGAAGTCTCATGTTGGTCGTCATTTCGATAAGTAGCTCGCTCCTCAATAGGAATACCCATGTCGAAGGCAAATGACCCTCTGTGTTGGGGGGCACCCAGTTGATGGTTGACTTCCACAGAGGTGATGAGCTCGTGTATTTTAGTATATCTAGCCTCATGGAGCATCTCGAAGACCTTTTCATACTGCTCTTGGAGGATCTCATTCTTCATCGCTATCTTGTTGTTTTAAGCCTCTAGCTCATCAACTTTAGCCTGGAAAGCAAACTTCTTTTGTTCCTTCTTTCGTTGCTTTGCACCAGGTGCGAGGGGGTGTCGTTCTGTGTGTTGTGGCTTCCTTCGCTCCCCATGTTGGAGAGGGATGCTTGGTCAAAAGAGAATGTACGAATGGTAGAGACCAGCTTGACAAAGCTGAAGAGAGTGGGAATAAGTGTTGTTCCCACAGACGGAGCCAAATGTTGATGCACAAAGTTAGTGAGGACTTTGGTACAACAAAAAGTGTTAAGTTTGTGACCTTCTCTAGATTGCTCCGGTCACTAGTGTGGATAAGTATGTAAATGGATAGAGACAGGGAAGCAAACACAAGATGTACGTGGTTCACCCAGATTGGCTACGTCCACAGAGTAGAGGAGTTCTCATTAATTGTGAAGGGTTTACACAAGTACATAGGTTCAAGCTCTCCTTTAGTGAGTACTAGTGAATGATTTAGTATAAATGACATTAGGAAATATTGTGGGAGAATGATCTCCTTTTATAGAATAAAGTTTCTAGCTTTGTTCTGACATTGACACGTGTCGTGTTGTGATTGGCTTCTGATGTCGACACGTGTCGCGCTATGATTGGCTTCTGATGTCGCACTGTGATTGGCCTCCTGGTTAGAGGAAAACTCTTCTGGGTCCTTGACGGTATAACGTTGACCGGTGCTCAGTAATTTCGGGATTAGTCAAGTATGGTACAAACAGGGCTAATAACATTTTAATGCTTCTCAAAAACAGCAATAAACTTCTCTAATTTTCACACAATACATTTTAAGATTTAAAATTGTGTTAATTTATTTTGTCTCTTTAAACATCTAATTTCATTAAATTGATTTTTTTTTCTAATGTGGTGCACATATAACTTATATGATGGCTCATATAGGTTTTACGCTCTCATTATCATCAATTTAACATATGTTCAAAAGATCATAAATGAATAGACTTTTGGTTTGGAAAAAAAAAAGACTTTGTCCTAAAACTTGATTATAAAAACATTTTATGACCTAAATCTTTATTCTCTATATTAATCGGAGAAATGTGGATATCCTGCTTGTAATGTATCCACCACTTGTGAAAGAAAACTAATAATTTGGTGTCATCTCATTGATCGGCATGACATATGAATAAATAAAACATACACTCGTATATTATTTTGTTCTTACAAAAGTTCATTTGTGAATTATTTGAAAATGTTTGTTTTTGTTTTCAATATTATTATTATTGGCATATGACACTTTAGAACAGTGGTAGTGCTGTTGGTGGGTAGCAGAGTGATAAAAATTCAATTGAGACTTAGGTTCTGCAAGAAAGAGTACGAAAATAGTAACGTGTGCAGATTCTGCCCTCATCAAACTTCCTCTCCTAATATTTAATAATTTAACTTATTAACATTATGATTGGTAAAAAAGAATATTATCGATATGCCACTGAATAATGTAAGGAATCTCCGTGACTACAATTGATGGACCTCTTGGGAAGTTTGGAGAGCTTGGACGGTGGAAAGACGTCTTACTTTCGACTTTGTTCCATTGTCGCATATGGCAACGTCGGCAAGTTCGTTTGTCATTAGGGTTAAGATCCCACTTACTCACTGACTTAGGGTTTGTGGCTGTTGGCCCCAGTGATGGAGATCGACTCATACATTAATGCATGGTCACAATAATGGAGGTAGATTGTCTACCCTCTTGTTTAGATACTCTTCTTATCTTTTTTTATTTGTACAATCACGGTTAAGTCAGGTCAATATTTTATATTCTTTTTTTTCTTGTCTTATTATCTTTATAAAAAATTAATATAAAATGTTGACGTACCTTAACCGTGATCGCACAAAATAAAAGAGAATAAGAAGGGCACTCAAACAAGAAGACAGACAATCTGCCTCCCACGATAATAGACAATTACAGACATCCGCTACCAGTTTTAGGGAGAGCCACCTAAACCTTATCAGCTTCTTTTTCTCTCTCTTCCTAATAAGAGATCAAATGAGATCTCACCCAAAATAAAGCGATCGAATGAGATTGGTTTCCACACTAGTGAGTTTGGTACTCCTTTTTGACCTCTGGCATGCACTCCTTATACATACATACATATATATATATATCATGTATTGAGTGCATGAAAATCCTGAACACGTTCCATCATTACAGTGTTTTAAGGATAATGCTAAGGAGACAAATTTATCAAATCTTATAAACTAACTGATGCGGTTATTGATAATTAGATTATTACTTAAATGTTGATTAGCATGTTTATTTCTTATTGGTGACACATCATTTAATTTGTAAATTAACGTGCTTATTTCTTATAGCGTTTTAAAGTTTTGAGGACGTTTAAGATACTTTGTTAATGAGTGATCACGCTTGGGCGACATTTTTTGACACACATTTTGATATTCATTTGGTAAGGCCTACTTCATAATGTATTGTAACAATCCGAACCGTCTATCTTTTAGGTCCTCTCTCAAAGATCAAGTATCCACGAATCACCAAAATATGAAACCATATGACCCGTTAGATTAAATAATAGTCATTTTAGTGTTTCTTTGCAAAACCGTGTTGTCCATTTTCTTTACTACAAATAAATTTCTTAATAGTTTTTTGTTTTTAAGGATGACGTATGAATGATAAATTGAAATATAGACATTTTGGGATACACTCAGACAATAATTAAAGATGAAATGAGACAATAGAGTAAAGTCATTTTGTAACTAATTTTTTCAACATTTGTACAAAAAAAAATATAGCTTTATTTGACACAAAAATGAGCTAAAATTTTTTAAGGTGCCCCCTTAGTTATTTTTTACTTCGTCCCTAATCTTATCAATTATCATTTAATAAACTTGGAGATTTTCTCATACTTTATGGTTTCCAGACCTCTTGTTCTGAACATTAACGTTGATTGATCTTCTCTTTGTCACGTTGCGTCAATTTTACATTCTTATCTAGATAGGAGATCATTTTTGGTGTTCATAGAACATCATCACATGGTGATACTATTCCACTAAAATTATAATACATGTATTTGGTTTTTTTTTTATTAAAATACCCTGAAATAGGGTTGTATGAACCTTGTCACTTATCATCTTAACACGTGAAATAATACATCACGTAGCAAGTCTTCCAGAAACAAATTAAAGGGTAATTCTCAGTTTACTATGCTAAAGTGAGGATTGAGTGACACTTTCATAAATATGTTAGTATTTATGTTAGAAGCTCAGTTAACTGATGGCATGGTGCCTACGTAGATGAAAATTTGAAAACCACGATACTCCAGTATAGTAAACTGAAAATCGCCCCTGATTAAAATATATCCTAGTCCTTATAGATGTGCTAGACTTAAAAGTGAATCTAAATAGGAGTAGGATTCTCCCCTATTCTCATCCCCTTCCCTTCCCTTCTCTCACACTTTACTTTTTATGACATGTCCGACCCTGATATACTCCAAACACCAGGGTAGGCACGTGTTGGCCGACACCCTAAGGTGACAAAGCCATATTAGGATGCATGAGAACTTAGAAACAATTAACTGACATAAATGAAACTTGTATATTTAATTATAATGAATATGCAATTGTGGGACGTGTTCAGAGCATACAAACTAATCTGAGACACTAAAAAGGAATAATATAAAATTGAATGAACAAAGAGATGGGGTCCTACACTGAGAGGACTCGAAGATGCCGATGCGGGAGCGCCTTGACGTCAGGATTATACGCCTTGATTCTAAGTCTTGAGGGGGCACAAAACAAAAACATGAATGAACCAAGTTGATATATAAGTAATATTGAAACAGTTATTCATCAATGTACTAACCCCCAAAGTTTATGAAAACTCAATAGTATAATATGTAATAGGTTTTCGGAAAACCCTAGAATGCCATAAAATATATATATATACACACACACACACACACAAACATATAACTTCCTTCACCCGAAGGCACTACATCTCCCGGCCAAAGCCAAATATATATATATATATATATATATATATATATATATATATATATATCTTCCAACTGAAGCCACTACATCACCCGACCGAAGCCAAATATAAATATCTTCCGGCCGAAGCCAATATATAAGTATCTTCCGGCCAAAGCCACCAACCAAACGCCTGGCCAAAGCCAATATAAATATCTTCCGACCGAAGCCACCAACCAAACGCCCTGCCAAAGCCAATATAAGTATCTTCACGCCGAAGCCACCTACACACGCTCGGCCGAAGCCAATGTAGTATCATTCGCCCGTAGGCAGTATCGTATGAGTAATCACTAAGTAAGCACATGAAAACATTAACATAATGTTTCTAATATATATATCTATCTATCTCAAATCAGAGCTCAGTAACTATAACGTCATATCGTAAAACCATGTTCATAAGTAGGTATATAGTCATCAATCATATATACCACAAAGAATGTAAAGTCGAATAAGCATGATAATTCATAAAGCGTGAAACCAATTTACTCATAAACGTTTCATAAAACATAGACATAAAATCATGCTTTTCATGTATGCATTTCTAATAGTAAAATATGCATTTTAGAATAGGTCCACTCACAAATACTTCGTCGTCGAAGAGCCGTTCAAACTAGCGAAGACGGAAACGCCGCAATAAATGCACCTAAGCACATAAAGAGTCCAATTAATAAAACTCTATCATAACGATTGAATTTCATAAAATGGACATCAAAAATGGATTCAGGACGTCAAATTACCCTAAGAAAGGTCCCGAGCAAATTTCGTAAAAGTCAACACAAATAATATTCCAGGAATAGAATATTCCAATGAATAATATTCCCTAACAGAATATTTATTCCTTAACAAAATATTTCATCCAGGTCGGGTCGATCAACAGTCACGGTCAACGGGTTGGGCCAAAGCTTGGGTTGGGCTCAGTGGGCCGAAGGCCTTGGGTTCAGTGGGTTTGGGTCGGGTCAACTAAGTTGGGTTGGGCCCAGGCTAAAAGGTTGGGCCCATAGCTAGGTTTTGGACTGAGTTCGAAACTAGGTTATGAACATCAAGTCGGATTGACCCATTTCAGGCCGGGTTGGCCGTTTTCGACAGAGAAGAATGCCGGAGCATTCCCAGTTCCGATCAACCCCAAAATTCGACTAACACAAGTCATGCGATACATGGATTTAAAGCTATGGAGTAGGGGAAGAGAACGATACCAAATTTTGGTCCAGCCATGGCCGGAGTTGGCCGGAAAACGGCCTGGAAGTCACGGGATTCCACACTAGAATCTGGGGAAAATCCCTTCGAGTTGTTTTCAAGTTAAGCCCTCACCTACAACGGGTATACATACTTTATAAATCAAGGTAAACAACCTTTAAGACAGAGAAAGGGACTCCGAGGCTCACCTAATCAGAGGTTGATGCTCGCCGGATTTCACCAAGGTTTAGCACTGGTTTCCATGTTGCAACAACCCTAGTTTGCAGAGGGAGAAGAGGAACGAGGGAGGTAAGGAGGTCCAAGGGAGAGAAGGTTGGTGTGTGTGAGTATGGTGCCATGTGTGTGAAACTCGGGAGAAGAAAGGATGAGAGTGAGCTATGAGAGGGCTGAGGGAAGAGTGAACTATTTTGAGAGAGAGTTTAAAGTGAGAGAGAGAGAGAGAGATGACCAGGAACTTAGAGAGAAGAGAAGGAAAGTGGAATTGGGCCGGGGACAAAATTAGAGGGTGGGCCCCTCTTGGGCACAACAATTAAGATCAAAAGCAAACCCATTTCAAAATATCTAGCCCAAAGTAAAAATTTACGAAAATACCCTTTTGTTGGGTAAATTCCGGGACGGGTTGTGACATTTTGTCTTATTGTCTTTGTAAAAAAAAATAATAATATAAGATATTGATATGACCTAATCGTAATCGTTCAACTAGAAAGAAAGAAAAGGAAAAAGAGAATAGAATGAGAGAGAATCATCCTCCAATTTTGGATCTTCAATTATGTTCTATCAACAAAGAATATGCTGAAGATTAACACAAATGAAATACAGTGGATAATATGTGGTAGTGGAACTAACGCACAAACGAAATGTAAGTTGATTACCCCCCATAAATAATTAATCAAGTTGACTTTAGGAGAAATATTCTTATTGGTTACATGTTGGCTTTTGCATATTCAACTTGTCCTTCTTATCTTAATATAAAACGCCAACTACTTCCACATGTTTCCTCGTGCCAATTGCCATCATCACTCACCCTCTGCCCCCTTCCTTTTTCTTCCTGTCTACTGCGTAGATCCATGGAGTGATTCATACGAAGCACAGGCATGGCGCACAAGTGTAATTTTATGACACAACTAGTTCTCTTTCTATGTTTCACGTATGTCTTCTCGTCAATTGCTATTGCTCCTACGACAAGTAAGCCTTTTGTTATTCATTTGTATTATTTAAAAAAATTGAAAAAATTAGAACAAGGATGCTCTGCGAATGATATTTATGTTTCTTTTCTTAAGGAATCGATCATATAGGAAGCCAGAAGATAAATAAGGAAGACCTACTGAGTCAGGTAATTATTCCTCTAGTTCTTGTTTTATTTTTCCTAGAAAATATATGGCTTTTTTTAGTTAAAATGATCTATAAGATTGTCATAACTTCTCACTTTGGTCATTAAGATTTAAAATCGATAAAAATAGTCCTTGAAATTGTCCACCATTAATTATTATGATTATTCTATCCTCCATTAACTTGAAGAAAACGTCAGTTCAAATAGAGAGGTTGATTTGACAAAATACCCTCGGTTTAAAAGAGATTTTTTTACGGAATGACCAAAATGATAAATCTTAGGGACCACTTCTATCAATTTTAAATTTCAGAGACCAAAATGAGGAGTTATGCTAATCTCATATATTATTTTGGCTAAAAATCCAAAATATATTTAGTGCACAAATTAATTTGAGTTTTCTATTGTTATTCAGAATTTGCTGGATGAAGGTGTCCTGGATTTGGGAGAAGGATTTGTGGAGGGGCGGATGGAGCTGGAAACCAATGATTATTCAGGGGTAGGAGCAAATCCGGATCATGATCCAAAACCCCCATGAAGAACTTGAGCCTTATGGTGGATTTTGGTTTCGAACTTTAGAGCTGGTTGGAGTTTTCTTAGTTTTCTGCGGATGTATCATGTATGTCTTCCGTGTCCATATGTGTAATAATTTCATGTATAATTATTTTTTTGGGTGATAAAAACAACGTACTTGTTGAATAAAATCTTTCTGGATTTTGGTTGTTGTAATCTAGTATGTTTTAAATTTTCAGTTTATGATATATATATATGGAAATTAGAATGAACTCTCCTAGCGTAAAAGATTGTGTTGAGATCATAGAATGGAGGAGCATGTGATGACACACAGTTCATAGCATTATCTGACAACCTTTCCAAAGTTCGAATGATTATTTGTAAAATTTGGGTGGTAAGGTCTCGATCGTGCGAGTCCATGTCGAAATATCTTAGGTACCAAATTTTTAGTGGAGTGTGAAGCATGTGTTGTCACATATAATTGGTAAAAGAGAAATAAAAGATTGGTAAATAAATTAATAGTTTGGTTTGGAATTGTAGTGCTTTAAAAAAAAAAAACTTATTAAGAAATTCGAAATATCAAATGTGTTTGGTAAAAAAAAGTATTTTTTTAAACTGTTGTCAATGATAATATAAAATCATGAAAAGCAGAAGTAGGGTCTATTGTGCTTCTAAAAAAGTGTTTTTTTTTTTTCAAAGCATAATAATCAGTGCTCATTTAATGAAATTTTCAAATGGCAAGTATATCCCCACATATTTTACAAAATTACAATCATTACCCCTATAATATTCTCTTTGACAATTATTATATCACATTAAATATCATATCATATTTCGTCATTTAACATATTCACAGCAATTTATATAAAAATTTACCAAACACTCAGACATTATTTTTTTTGTTAAAAGACCTTTTACCAACAAAACAAAACAAAAAATGATCAACCACTCAACAACTTTATTTTACAGCTGTTTATTTTCACAGCATAGTAGAATCAGTTTTTTAAAAGAACACAACAACACCACACTAGTCCGAGATGTCCTTCAAATAGCAGTATTTTTATAATGTTACAACTCACACATGAAAGATATATTAAAATAAAATTAGCACGTAAAAGCATCTTTAAAGAAGATGTAAAAAAGTTTACATCAGTAACAACAGTAAAAATAGACAATATTAGTGTTTTCCTACCGAAATGTCAATTCCTATGTAACATGACTTGAATTGGCAGTAAAAATGGTTACTGTCAAATTTGACAGCAGCTTCAAATAAGTTTTAATTAATTGTTAAATTCTTTTTATTAACTTTGTAATATTGGTTTAAAATATTAAATTTACACTAGACCATAGTACTAAGTGGCCAAATGAGAGTTTAAACTATATTATTGATAATCCATTATGAGGCTAATACCACCTATGTCCCTTAGTGTAGATAATATCATTTGTTAAAAAAAAAACGTTGTCTTTTCATTTACTTTCATTACCAATGCAATGTTTAAATGATTTTATGCCACTTAGTACTACGGTCTAGTGATATTCCTCTTCGCTTGTAAGTGAGAAATCTTAAGTTCGATAATCGCCAAATGACAAATTTGAACCACATTCGTGCTAGCCTATTGTGAGGCTAAGTGTATCCCTTCTTCTTTAGTGTAGATAAGATCGTTTGTTAAAAAAATATTTTTATACTCGTTAGTTTATTTCCTTTCATTAATAGTGCTAACTGATAAGAATTTATTGTGAATTATTTATGTCAAATTTAAAATATAAAACATTAATATGATAAGATAATAATGTAATAAAATAATAATTTAATTTGACATATTTGGTGGACAACCCAACTTTAAAAGATGTCAAAGTGTCACATAAGCTATCAAATTTAAATTCATTTTTAAACTTTTTTTAAAATTTTGTTCTCTAATTGGCTAAGCCTCACAATAGGTTAACTGTAATATAGTTCAAATTCGCCATTTGACGAGGATTGAACCTAAGACCTCTCACTTATAAGTGAAGAGGAATACCACTAAAGCGTAGTACTAAGTGGTAATGAAAACTTATGTTCATCACTAAAAATATATTTGAAGCTACTGCCAAATTTGATAGCAAACCTGCTTGCTGACATTCCATGTTATGTCACAAAAAATTGACATTTCAGTTGGAAAATATTAATATTGTCTTTTATAACTGTTATTACTGGTGTAAACTTTTTGACTCTTCATTTAATGATGCTCTAAGAGATTTGACGTAAGAGTTGAGTTTAATGAACTCAGTTTTTAACCAAGATAATTATTTTTTAACTCTAACCCACTCACATATATTTATTATGTTTATACCATACTTAGGGCCTCCGTATTTAGACTTTGTATAAATACTCGGGGGTCTCAAATGTAATTATGTAATAAAGGAATGGGCAAATATGTAAAAAAAAAGAGGAGCCCTTATTCTATAAAAGTACCTCCTCACCCTCACAAACCCTAAGCCTCTCATATTTAGAGCAAAGCTCTCACACTCTCTCCCTCACAAATACTCTCAAAGAAATACAATCAGTGTGGACGTAGCTCAAACCTTGGGGTGAACCATGATACATCTTGTGATATTTACGTTTCTTGCAGATTCATAGCCGGATTTACGTTGTTCCAAGACCTCTGGTTTTGTGCATCAACATTTGGCGCCGTCTGTGGGAATCGATACGAAAAGTTATGTCGATTCTTTTTCATTTTTTTTTCACCTCCGCCGTGGATCTGCAAAATCTGCAGAAACCAAGAACCAAACAACCCAACACCCACACTCAGAGACACACTCATTCAATCTACACAGAGAAAGATAAAAATAGTCACAAACTCCACCACAGAAAATCACCATTTTTTCTCCTCCCTTGTCCTAAGTCTTACCATTACATCAGTGATGATGCGCCAAATACCACAATCCCCATTGCCCCTTGACCCACAGAGGATCAAAGCTCTCATTCAGCACCATAAGGGCTTTCATCCGTTGTTCCCATCTATGGATCAACTTGTTTCCTCATCGAATCAAGCAAAGATCCTCTAACATTAGATGGTAGTTGCTTTCCTGGGACTTGCACTTGCTTCTTTTAGAGAAGGCTTGTCTCTATTTATGCTATTTCCACCATGATGCAGCAACATCAACCTCGGCCAGTCCCACTGCAATCGCAAACCGTCGTGAACCCCAGCCGGAGTACAGGTCCACTGCGCCACCTGCGGAAAAATCCTGACCTTGGATGCAGGAGTCACCGCGCTCCGCCTCCTCTTCCACCCATCTGCCCCATGTTGCGCCTCACGGCGTTGATCCTTCAAAGATCCAGCTTCCCTGCGCTAATTGCAAAGCCATCCTCAATGCTGGAGCTTCTTCTACTTGCACGTGGGAACTGAGAAAGCATCATCTAAATTGCATTTGTTTATACGTTTTCTCCCCTTTTGGATCTGAGGCAGTTTTCCTCTCGCCGAGTTAAGGCATCCGAGTTGGCTCAGCAATTCCACCGACCACAGCCAAAGATGCCACACCCAAGAGAAAGAAGGTCTGCTTCACCACACAACTCTCATTCACCAGTCAGAGGCCGCCGGTCGTGATCATTGTCAAAGTCTCGGAGAAGTCGTTCTAGGAGCCATGAATCTGTCGAAGCATCCAATCCTGGAAGAAACTAGGGAAGGTACGAGTTATTGCACATCTAGAGATCTCTGAATACCGGCCATGGAGGCGTGGCCGTTGAAGGTGGCGTGCGGACGCTCGTGAGGACGCTCCAAAATTGCTAGTGAAGAAGGTTTTAGAGCTTTCTGGAAAGGAAAGCTGGTGACAATTGCTCATCGTCTTCCTTATTCTTCGGTCAATTTCTATTCATACGAGCAATATAAAAAGCCCCAAAAAAATGGGTCCGCCAAGACGAAGCTAAGCTCGCTACCCAGGAAGCTGCCCTCAGTGTCCCAATCTCCCAATTTTCCAATGATAACTTCACGCAGGAGAACATGTAGTGAACAAAAAAGAATGGGACAACGCAAAAGAAAAAGAAAAAATGGAAGAAAATGAATACATAAAGCAAAAGCAAAAGTAAGGAGCGGGGAGATCAAGAAAAGCTTACTATTATTAATTCTATAACGATTCCTTTTGTCTGCCAGGTGAAAAGACAGAGAGAGTGCGGTGGAAAGCTAAAGCAAAGCAAAAAAACAAAAGCAGAAAGCAAAAGAGAAAACAGAAAGCAAAAGCAAGGAATAAACACCCCACCAGAATGATGTGATTTACTTTTCTTGGCAGATGTATGATGTGATTTATTTTTCTTATCTTTCGGAGACATCTGTATAAACCCCATCAGAGGGTAAAAAAAAAAAAGGCAAAGCCCAAAATAAATAGGCTGGAATGTTGTGTGGAGGGCGAGGGCCCATAAGCCCAAAATAGCTTCAACCAGGTAATCAAAAGTACGCCTAGTACTCCACAATTATTCGGCAACCTGCCACAATTACCACCAACCAGGTGATCAAAAATACGCCCAATACTCCAAAATTATTCGACAACCTGCCGCTATTACCACCAACCAGGTGATCAAAAGTACGTCCAGTACTCCCAAATTATACATGAGCCTTACTCATGTCAAATCATACATAAACATTCATGAGCATTACTCATATCAATCATACATAAACATTCATGAGCATCACTCATGTCAACATTCATGAGCATCACTCATGTCAACATCCATGAGCATCACTCATGTCAATCAACATAAACATTCATGAGCATCACTCATGTCAATCAGCTTCAAAAGCTTCATTTACAAAAGTTCTGGCTTCAAAAGCTTTATTTACAGAGCTCCAACTTCAAAAGCTTCATTTACAAAAGCTCTAGCTTCAAAAGCTTCATTTACAGAGCTCTAGCTTCAAAAGCTTCATTTACAGAGCTCCAACTTCAAAAGCTTCATTTACAAAAGCTCTAGCTTTAAAAGCTTCATTTACAGAGCTCTAGCTTCAAAAAGCTTCATTTACAAAAGCCCTAGCTTCAAAAGCTTCATTTACAGAGCTTCAGCTTCAAAGCTTCACTTGCAAAGCTTCACCTACAAAGCTTTAGTGCAGGGTATACAAATACCGCCTCCGAACAACCGCCACTTCGGCCCATACATGGATTCAATTTGAAGTCTCTAGCCAACAGACTCTATTGACCGAAGACTTGGGGGACTACATTATGTACCATATATTGGGCCTCAACTAGGCCTCATGAAAATACTTGGGGGACTTAGCCCATTATATATGTACTAAAGAACGAGCCCTTATTCTATAAAAGAGACTCCCTCACTTTCATTAGAGAGCACTCATGAAAAATACTTGGGGGACTTAGCCCATCACTTATGTGTTGAGGAGCGAGCCCTTATTTTATAAAAAAGACTCCCTCACCATCATTAGAGAGCATCAACTCTAGCCCATCATTCATGTATTGAAGAGTGAACCCTTATTCTATAAAAGGGACTCTCACACCTTCAAAAGCCATAAGCCGAGCCAACCAAGGAAACATAAGCCACGAGCCGAGCAACCTCGCCGCGTGTGCTACTTCTAGTTGAGCATCATTTCAGATTGAGCACTGCCTCATATCGAGCATCAGTTCAAGACAACATCTAGTTACTTCGGCCCACACATGGACTGAATTTCAAGTCTCCAGCCAAAGACTCTCTTAACTGAAGACTTGGGGGACTACTATTTATACCATACTTAGGGCCTCCGTATTTAGACCTCGTATATATACTCGGGGACTCAAATGTAATTATGTAATAAAAGAAGGAGCAAATATGTAAAAAGGGAATGAGCCCTTATTCTATAAAATGATCTCCTCACCCTCACAAACCCTAAGCCTCTCCTATGTAGAGCAAAGCTCTCACACTCTCTCCCTCACAAATACTCTCAGAGAAATACAATCAGTGTGGACGTAACTCAAACCTTGGGGTGAACCACGATACATCTTGTGTTATTTACGTTTCTTGCAGATTCACGGTCGGATTTACGTTGTTTCAAGACCTCATGTTTTGTGCATCAATATATTGCATTAAGGTGGATTGAAGTCATTGCTTTCCTAAATCTATCTGATCCCAAGAAACTAAAGGTTCACCTCATTAAATTAAGGATAATACTTGTATTTCTAAATAAGGATACACATATCTCACTCATTGCAATAACATATTTTCATAATCGAAATTGTTCTTTTTTACTTTTTGTTTGCTCATTTGAAGATCATCCCTACCAAAAATCTTTTGAATTGAAAATGGTTTATGTGTTAAAAAATGTATGGAGCAAATCGAACGTGTGAGTACCAAATAACTTGGATGACTAAACAATTGTTTATTCAAATAATATTTTAATATGGATGATCTTCAAATGAAGATTAAAAAAATTTAACAATTTCGATTATAAAATTCATACATTTGAAAATACGTAATTCACAAGAGAGTGAGGTGCATTCCTCAATAAAGGGATGCTAGACAAGGCACGAAGCATGAAACGATCAAAGATTTCATAGTCTAAATTGACAGCCATCAAAACACGTCCCAAAAATTAAGCATAAAGAAAGAGCGAGTAAGAACCCCGATGGCTTGGGGGGCTCTCATGCCATTTGAAGGAATGGAAAAATTAGCAAAACGATTGATTTAGTAATACACGTAACATGGAACGAGCCATCAGAGTAATTGCTCAAAAACTTCGAAGGCTTCTACTAATACAAAATTTAATTAAACCCAACTGAATAAACCTAAAGACCTTCCCGAGGTTATTGGCCCAAAGAGAAAAGTGACCAACTCGACCATGTTAATTAATTACAATACGCCTTCAACCCGTTTCCCACCCAGCCAGTCCGAATTCGAGCTGCAGAGGACTCTGTTTCTGTTGAGATCCGAAGTAATTCAATGTTCTTAAGCATTGAATCGATTTTGATGATTGGACTGAATTGTTGCGATTCACACTTTTTGCATTTTTCTGAATTTGTAGCCAAGTCATTTAGAGAAAACAGTAATCGCCACTTATTAAATTATAGGCTAATTGCTTATGCACATGCGTCATGTTACTAATTCACGTGACTAAAGCAAACTATTGTAAACAATCAGCATATTCAGTAGGAGACAGATTGAACTATTGTAGAAACCCTGGTGCAGCAATCCAGTTATAATTACTTAAATTAAATCATTGAAATGCATTTTACTCGATGTTAGAAACTGACTCGACTGAGAGAAGATTGGTTCTTGTGATACAGATGTTGGATAAAGCACTGAATTCGTCGTTAGGAACATTTTCGTGCAGTTGATCCTAGATTTAGTTGGCTGCCTTATCTAATTAGTTTCTTGTATGCTGCTTGCTATGCTTGTTGTTTTATTCAGGTTTGAAGATTTGCATTCAGATAGATGGATTCTAAGTTTTCCAAGTTCTGAGGGAAGCTTCCGCTGATGATGGACGATATCCAAGAAGAGCGATACCATCTGCATGTAAATGCAGTTTTGAGGAGTAGTCGGAGAGGATCTCAAAACTTGAATGCTTGTGCAGTAGCAGTTTATCAGCAACAACAATATAGCAGCATAGTTAATGCATCCAGCTTCAGAGATTGTTGTGGAAGCTTTTCTCCATTCTTAATTAGTATTTGAGAACTGAATTGGAAGTTCCATTCTTAATTAGTATTTGAGAACTGAATTGGAAGTTCCTAGATGTACGAACCAGATGGTGGTTTTCTATTGATTTCAACTTAGCTTGATGGATTTATAGATGGTTTTCTCTTGTAAAAACAATATTCAATTAATTTGATTATATGATTAGCTTGATGGTATTTCTCTGTCATTTCTTGATGATATTTCTAAATATGTTGTGACTTATACATTTTTTGTTGGTCAATGGTCTGTTTTTTTATTTTTTTTTGGTGATTACATCAATTAGTCACGGGATTTGTAGTTACAAGTTACAACCTAATTACAAAGCCTTTTCATGACTAAGTGTTTTAGTCACAATAATTTCTCTCTTAGTCACGACCTTCGTTGTGACTGAAAAGCCTTTTGTTTTTTAAGTCCATATGTACTGTAGCTTGCGACATGTTGATACTGAAAGAAGGTCAAAGCAATAACTCGGACTGAAGGGCGAGTTAAATCAAGAGAAACAAAAAGGACAACATGCCCAAGAACCCTAAAAGGATCAGCTACCATGCAGGCTCAAGAGAGATGGTCGCACCATTTACGCGCGACCAAGATAGAGAAGACGACTCGTCATTCAATGGGTATCGTGCCTAACTCAGCTACTAATGAGTTGGAAGAAAAAGGAAAGCTCATAGTGATACAAGGACAATGGAACATTTGGACTTTATAAGCGGTTTTATGCATCTACCACCAAAACCCTAGCAATATGCCTCCACTTGTCCTGAAATTTAAGATTAAAGAAGAAATTTAAATAAGAGTGGGTTAATTTATTTTTGTAGTATGGAGTGAGATTTAGACATTGGGGTAGGCTAAATTCTGTTTTGTACCCAATATTTAGGCTTAAGTTTTCCACAACATGCTTTTCCACACCCAAAATTTTCATCTTTTGGGATGTGTTAGAGCCCAGGGCAGCCATTAGCTGGCTCCACCCTTGATTGTATCCTTCACATTCAATGTTAATAGTCTATTAATGAACAATATTTGACTGCTCAAAGATGAGAAAGAATTCATGCTCAAAACTTTATGTGGATAATTCATGAAACTTCGTGCTAAAACTAAAACCTTCTGTCTATTAAACAACCTTAGTTTTAATTAGTCATTTACACAATGATATTTACATATTGATTCATAATCTAACCAGTTCCGGTCCAAAACACGAAGTTCCTTGAGTTGGACACAAAAAGATTTGAATTAAAATTTCTACTTATCTTGAGAAATCAAAGTACTATTGTTTTTTAATTGCTTAGGCACTAGATAGTCTAATACAAACTGCATGTCCTTCATATGTACACACATTTCTCCCACCACAATTTATTTATAGTTCAAATATTTTTCTTGGCAAAGAAAATAAAAAACATTTTGAGAACATTTGCATGTACACAGTACACCATGTCTTTGGATTCTTGAGATCTTTTCCAATCAAGTGCTTCTTTTTTTTCCTAATACCCAAGTGCTTATTAAAAAATGCTAAAGTTCAGACCAACTTTTTTAATCTGTTTCCTTAGTGACTGAGCAAAGTATATATATTATGGAGCACAAGAACAAAGCAACGTTCATTTTTGCAGAAGGCTGCAAGTGTCCACTTACCTTACCTGCCTCTAAAAGAAAAAGAAAAAAGGGGTTTGTGCGTACGGGCAAATAAGCCAAATGAACCAAAATCTTATGAGCATCTTCATATCTATATATAATTATTAATATTTTAATTGGATTTTGTGATCAAGTTACGATAATTCGAATCTTTCGTTAATGTATAATTACCAATGTGGCCTAATGAAAGTAAATTAAGTTGTAAGCATTCAACAACAACAACAACAACAAATTCTTATTCTATTGTGCTCAGTCTTACGCCAAATCTTCCATTAGCTCAAAGTACTCCACATCTCTTGAGGCTCTGACACATTTTCTAACCAGAGCATCTGTAAGTCTTTAGTTCACATTTCCGAATCACCTTAATTTATTTTCACTCATCTTATCTTCAATTACGGTCACTCGTACTTTACCTTATACATCATCATTTTTCATGTGGTCACTGTAAGACCCTTAATCATAATCACCAAGACCAAAACATGAACTACAACTTAGAGAGAAATATTCAATTTATGTATCTGAGAAACACAGCAAGAAGAACATACCTGCACTTGTAGCAGAACCCGAAGTCATAGCAGCAAACTTTCAGTGTACCTTCTCTTCTCTCGCAGGTTATCAAGAGCTCGACTTATAAATAGGATTAAGTCCAGAATATGAGCATTCCCCTGTGAGAAGAGAGGCCACTATATATATACATATAATCTTTACCATAACTGATTAGGATTCCCTATCAAAATCCATGTAGGAAACAAATTCTTGTCTCCTTGTTCTGATCTTCATGCTGTACAGAATCCCTCTTCATAAGGGATTAGCATTCCTTTTATTAACAAGACTTTTCTATCCAATTGAACACATATAGCCGGTCCTAAAACTCCTCTATCTCATACTCACATTCTTACATTCTCCCACTTGAGTATGAGAACAGTTTTAAGTACTCAGCCAAGTCAATTATGTGCAGATAGAAGTGATCACTAATCTTGTTAATAAAATTTCAATCACAACCAGCTATCATACATCTCAAAATGCAGAACGCTTGTAACTGTATTACCACAATAAAGCAAACAGGTTTTCAAGAGTTACAGACATTCAATTTGTATGCTCAACGTTGTGAACTTGATCAATATCAGCTATAAGCAAAATAATTTGCTCCCACTATTTCAAATCATTGTCAGCAAGATGTGAAACAAATCTTTGCTTCAAAACAATGCATGAATCAACAACTCATCACTAAATGCTTTAAACGGACAAACCATTATAAAAGCAACAAATGAATTATATCAAACTTTATTTTGTTCGAAACAATAGATCATCATAACTGATCTCAATTCGATAAAATAAACAAAACAACTAACAAACTTAATACTATCCAGCCATAAGATTTTAAATGTGAAATTTGAAACCTGTCTATATCACCACACCAGCTCTCTGAACTTCACAGCAGCGAATAAACAGTCATAATAAGACTAACGAATTACTCCCACTGATCAAAGGATTCAAGTATTCCCATCCGAGAGACATGAGTTTTAAATGCTCCAATCGGCAATGCTTTAGTCAAAGGATCCGCAATCATTGCATTTGTGCTTAAGTGCTCCACCTGAATTGCTCCTTCTTTAACCTTTTCTCGGACCTTGAGGAATTTTACATCCATCAGTCTTGAAGCTGAAGTTCTCTTATTGTTCTTGCTAAAAAATACTGCAGAATTGTTATCACAATACATCATGACAGGCCTTTGCACAGAATTTACAACTTTCAAATCTGTCACAAAGTTTTTCAACCATACAGCTTGTTTCATTCCTTCAAAACAAGCTACAAATTCTGCCTCCATTGTCGATGTTGCGATGATAGTCTGTTTTGCACTTTTCCAGGAGACTGCACCACCACTTAGCATAAAGATATAACCTCCAGTAGATTTCCTATCATCTACATCACCGGCTAAATCAGAATCAGTGTATCCAACTAACTCCAATAGCTCATTCCTGCCATAAACCAACATATAGTTCTTGGTTCTTTGCAAGTATCTCAAAACTTTCTTTGCTGCTACCCAATGTGTCTCTCCTGGATTTGCTTGAAACCTGCCCAACATTCCAACTATAAAAGCAATGTCCGGTCTTGTGCAAATAGTGGTATACATCAAACTTCCCACTAATGAAGCATAAGGCTTATTCTTCATTTTATCTATCTCCATAGGCGTCTTAGGACATTGAGCCTTTGAGAATCTGTCTCCCTTGTTTACTGGCACTTCACCATTACTGCAGCTTGACATATTGAACCTCATGAGTACCCTTTCTATGTATCCCTTTTGTGATAAACCGAGTAAATTTCTTGATCTATCTCGAACAATTTCAATACCAAGTACATAGTGTGCTTCACCAAGGTCCTTCATTTCAAAATTCTTACTGAGCATGGTCTTAGTGTCTTTGAGCAGCTTCATGTTAGAACTGGCAAGGAGAATGTCATCAACATATAACACTAAAAATATAAAACTAGTGCCTGAAAACTTAACATAGATGCAATCATCTAATTTGTTTTCCACAAAACCTTGTCCTGTAACTACTTGATCAAACTTTAAGAACCATTGTCTTGATGCCTGTTTAAGCCCGTAGATTGACTTGTTAAGTTTACAAACCATGTCTTCTTTCCCCTTTTCAACAAATCCAGGAGGCTGCTTCATGTAAATGTCTTCGGCCAGTTCACCATTAAGAAAGGCAGTTTTGACATCCATTTGATGCAGTTCCAGATTGTAATGAGCCACAAGTGCCATGATAACCCTCATAGAATCCTTGGAAGAGACCGGAGAAAAGGTGTCATTGTAGTCCACCCCTTCCCTTTGAGTGAATCCTTTGGCAACTAACCTTGCCTTGTACCGTTCAATATTGCTGTGAGCATCTCTTTTGGTTTTATAAACCCATTTACACCCAATAGCCTTGAATTGAGGATTGGAATCCACTAATGTCCATACTGAGTTTTTTGACATCGACTCCAATTCCTCCTTCATTGCACTGTGCCACAATGATTGTTGAGGACTATTCATGGCCTGAGAATAAGTGAGAGGGTCATCAATATCACCAAAATCAAACTCATGCTCCTGCAAATAAACATAGTCATTTGACATTGTGGTTTTTCTGATTCTTGAAGATTGTCTCAATGGTAATGACGGATCATGGAGAACTTCAGTGCTCGGATTCATTGGTGCATCATCAATTGGAGTTGGATCCCCTTGTTGCTGTGGTTGGGACCCAAGATCAATTTCCATTCTGTCAATATCTTCTGGACAGTCTAATTGTTCTTCCTCCAATTCAATCATGGAAGCAGGAGTGATCAACATTTCTTTGTAAGAATTACTGCAAAAGGACTTCTCATTTTGATCAATTTCTTCAAAAATGAACCTGCCCTGTGATAAGTCTGCAATATCTTGATCTTCAAAGAACCTAGCATTGTGAGTTTCATGAATCCGGGTGTGAGCTTGAGGACAATAAAACTTGAAGCCCTTGGATTTCTCTGAGTAGCCAATGAAATAGCATGATTCTGTCCTTGAGTCCAATTTCTTCTCATTTGGATTGTAAATTCTAGCCTCAGCTTTACATCCCCAAACATGGAAATGACTAAAACTGGGCTTCCTGCCATTCCAGATTTCAAAAGGTGTTGATGAAACAGCTTTGCTCGGAACTCTGTTCAGTATATAAGTTGCTGTCTTCAATGCTTCACCCCATAGGAATCCTGGTAACTTTGATCTTGTCATCATGCTTCTTACCATTCCAATCAGAGTTCGATTCCTCCTTTCTGAAACTCCGTTTTGCTGTGGTGTTCCTGGTGTAGTGTATTGCGCAACAATGCCTTGTTGTTCAAGATAGAGCGCAAACGGACCCTTGTGTTGTCCAGCCTCACTGTACCTGCCAAAGTACTCTCCTCCTCTATCCGATCTAACAATCTTAATGGTCTTGCCTAATTGTTTTTCTACCTCAGTTTTATAAACTTTGAAATAATCAAGGACAGATGATTTCTCACTGATTAAATAAGTGTAACAAAACCTTGAAAAATCATCAATAAAGTTGACAAAATAAGAATTACCGCAAATAGTTTTGGTTGGAAAAGGACCGCAGATGTCAGTGTGTATAATCTCTAGCAAATTCTGACTCCTTTTGGCATCTAACTTCCTAGAATTAGTCATCTTCCCTTTTGCACAATCAACACACTCAATTGCAGTAGCAAGATTTAATTCAGGGATCAACTGAGCTTTGGACAGTTTTAAAACTCTTTCTTTGGATATGTGGCCTAACCTCTTGTGCCAAAGGAGGAAAGAATCATCACTGCAGTTCATCCTCTTAGTGCTTATGTTTAAAACATGTTGATTTGGGGATTCCAAAGTACAATTCAGACACCACAGATTGTCACTCAAAAAAGCAGTTCCCAAAACACAATCTAGGTGGTTCTTTTCAAAAATTTTTAAACTTTCATCATCACCTAGAAAGGCAAAACCGTCTTTGACAATTCTTGAAGCAGAGATCAGATTTCTCCTCATTTTAGGCACATAAAGCACATCCTTTAGTTTTAGTGTAAAACCAGAAGACAATTTTAAACACACCATACCTATAGCTTCTACCGCAACTTTAGTACCTTCTCCCACAAAGACATTATAATTTTTAAAACCAGTTTGTTTTGATTTCACAAAACCCTCCAAAGAATTTGAAATGTGAACTGAGCAACCGGTGTCAAACCACCAAGAATTCACAGGGATTTCAATCAAATTAGACTCAACACAGACATTGACATTTTCTACACCCTTACTTTTAAGGTAGTCCTGAAAAACTTGACAATCTTTTCTCAAGTGTCCTTTAGTTTTGCAGAAAAAACATCTTAGTTTGGCAATATTTTTAGTTTTGACCATAAGATTGTTAGATCCTTTAATAGAGTCCTTTACTTTGGTAGATGCATTAGACTTAAAAGAGGTTACCTTGGGATTGTTGTTCTTACCAGAGTGTCCAGAGAATGATTTGAATGATTTCTTCCCCTTGTCTGGTTGCACAAAATGCACCGTTTCAGTTTCTTTCCCTCTTTCTTGCTTCTGTCTAGCCTCTTCTTGAACGCACTGTGCTATTAGCTCATCAACATCCCAGTTCTTGTCTTGAGTGTTGTAAGACACCTTTAACTGACTATATTTGTTTGGAAGAGCTTGAAGGATCATAAAAACTAACTGTTTTTCACCAATATTAACATCTAAAGAATTTAATTTCTCAGCTGCATCAGTCATTTTCAAGATATGGTCTCTGATTGACCCTATGCCCTCAATCTTGTATGTGGTCAGCATTGCCATATAGTGACTGATTTCTGCCTTCTGAGATTCTTTGAACTTTCTTTCAATTGCTTGCAAATAATCAATAGCTAGTTCATGCTTCTTGATTCCACCGCGAACAGTATCAGTCATGGCACTTTCAAGTATAGAAAGTGCCACTTTGTTTGCTCTGACCCATCTCTCTGCATCAGCTTTCTCAGCCCTTGTACTTTGATCAGTCAGAATCGGCTTGGGAGTTTCAAGGGCTATGTCAAAGTCATTGAGTGTCAATAAGAGCCCAATCTCACGTCTCCATTTCTTGTAGTTGCTTCCCCCTGTGAGAACAGGAATGTTTGCCAAGTTCATAGTCCGGAACGATATTGCAGATGATGAACCTGCAATGAAATCACAATTTGAACTTATTAGTTCCTGATTTCATCTCAACATCATTGTGCACATCATGACTATAATCACAGACCCATATATATAGTCTTAATCAACAATCTGTTGATAAGCATACATAGAGTGGAATGATTAAGCAAGAACTTGAAAAACGATCCGCTGATATCTGCCATATATCCTTAGACACCAAATGGTTTAATGGTGTCTCATACATTTAAAAGGCATTTTAGAAAGTGATCAAAGAAAGCACCGAATGGTTAATAATGTCTGTATCTCTAATTTAAAAGATCAAAATACATCTGCATATGACTTACGTTTGCAGTCGATGAACTGGGAAAGTAAACACATTCATCTTTACATTTCTTCAAAGGATTCAAAGCAATTAACAACATACCTTTTAATCTGCATAACTCAAATTCACGAATCGGGCAGCGGAAGCGATTTAGAATTTGAAAATAGAAGATTTTAGTTTTGGAAAGGAAAAACCCAGATCGATGTTTATAGAAGAAAGGATTGCTTTCTTCAATTCTGGAAAACCTTCACTCAATAATAACTTAAGGGTTCCTTTGACGGTTCATTATCACCAACGCTTCTTTTATTTCCTCCAGAACCAGACTTCGATTCTTCATAAGAGTAAAATTTTTTTTTTTTTTTTTTTTTTTTTTTTTTTTTTATAGTAACATACAAAATTTCTTCTTTACAGATTGAATTCATGTTGATAAGTCTTGTGGCTCTGATACCACATGTAAGACCCTTAATCATAATCACCAAGACCAAAACATGAACTACAACTTAGAGAGAAATATTCAATTTATGTATCTGAGAAACACAGCAAGAAGAACATACCTGCACTTGTAGCAGAACCCGAAGTCATAGCAGCAAACTTTCAGTGTACCTTCTCTTCTCTCGCAGGTTATCAAGAGCTCGACTTATAAATAGGATTAAGTCCAGAATATGAGCATTCCCCTGTGAGAAGAGAGGCCACTATATATATACATATAATCTTTACCATAACTGATTAGGATTCCCTATCAAAATCCATGTAGGAAACAAATTCTTGTCTCCTTGTTCTGATCTTCATGCTGTACAGAATCCCTCTTCATAAGGGATTAGCATTCCTTTTATTAACAAGACTTTTCTATCCAATTGAACACATATAGCCGGTCCTAAAACTCCTCTATCTCATACTCACATTCTTACAGTCACACATCCAATGAAGTATTCTCATCTTCGCTAGCTACACTCACTTTTTGTATGTGTTGATGCTGGTAAATGCATTCATAAAAACAAAATGGTAAAAGCTTGTATGATTCTGGTTTTCAATATCGACTATCTTCGAAGTTATCTCATGTTCGAATTTGTTTCCTTGTCATTTTATTGAAAAAACTAAACGAGAAGGTAAATATTTCTGCTCAAATGGTAATGTCCCAGTTACAACTTAAAAACCTTTTGCAACAACACAATTGTAGCAGAAAACCAGCTAATGTATGCTTTCGACATGAAAATAAGATAGATTTTGGCTTATGTTGTACCTTTTTAAAAGAAAGGAATAGAATGCAATGTTCAGTGAAATAAAGCCGTTGTAGAAAGATAAAGAATTATATATATATATATATATATATATGAATTGTGCATCTTAAAAAAATAAAATTGCAGACAATAAATCATGCATGCCCTACTGCATGTAAGATGTAACTACTCCAATAAATCATGCATACCCTACAATGTCATTTTACGTATTATGTTGTTTTTATTTTGTAAATTTGACACACGTGTATAATACTTAAATTCTCGATGGAGAAGTTACATGGCTTCATTCTCAGCCTTGAAAAACTACAAGTGTAAGAAAAGTATCGGTTGATAAAATGAAGATAATCATCTCATAGCTATTGGAAATGAATCAAATTAGATAGTTCTTATTCTCAATCTTTCTTCTTGATCATGTGCTATCAAGTGAGAAAAATCCGTCACTTACAACCACGATGAATGGATTCCTTAAAAGCTAAGGAATAGTAATCAAATGCGAGAGAAAACTTGCTATCGCAGATGTTGGTCTCCTATTGAACGACTTCACAACATTGTGTATTTTTGTAACATTCATTCATATATGTGACGCGATATTAATTAGTTTGTTTAATGTACTTTTATGTTTAAGAATTAAAAATTAGTAGTTAAGTTGTTGTTTAGTAACTATTTCGTTTATTTTTTTTTCAAACGAGATTTCAATTTGCAGAAAAAAAAATTAAAAACAAAATAGTTAAGTACTGGCTCCTAAATTAAGAATAAATGGCAAAATTTGTAAATAATCAGAAAATTATCCCTCTGATAAAAACCGATCAAAAAATCCCTTCTTGCTCTGCAGAGAGCAGCACCAGGCACGGTGGTCAGCCCTCTCAGGACCCCCACGCTACTATTGCCCCCACAATCCATCCAATATCTCTCGCCCCCCAAGATCCCGCCACGTGGCCAACCTTGTCTTACCTAGCCCTGCTGACGTGTCCCCGCTCTCCCAACCTCTTTTTAAAACCCATTTCAACTTTCCGGTCCCTCTTCTTTTTTATAAGAGTAGGTCAGTAACACGCTCTCACTCATCTTTCTCTCTTTCTCTCTCTAAAATTCACCATTTTCTCTCTCTAAAATCTTCATCAATTTTTCTCCTCTCTGTCTCTGGAAACAAACATGGCGACCCGCAAGCTGATCGTGGAAGTGTGCAACGCCAAGAACCTAATGCCGAAAGACGGACAGGGGACAGCGAGCGCCTACGCGATCGTCGACTTCGACGGGCAGCGGCGGCGGACGAAGACCAAGCAGCGAGATCTCAACCCTGAGTGGGACGAGAAGCTAGAGTTTCTTGTCAACGACAGCGAATCCATGGCCACCGAGATCCTCGAGATCAACATCTACAACGACAAGAAGGCCGCCAAGCGCAACACTTTTCTCGGAAAAGTAAAGATTCCGGGAAATACTTTTGTGAAATCTGATGCGGCGGCCCTGGTATACTTTCCGCTGGAGAAGCGGAGCGTGTTTTCTCAGATCAAGGGCGAGGTCGGATTGAAGATTTATTACATTGACGAAGATCCTCCCGCGCCCCCACCGGCAGAGGAGGAGAAAAAGCAGGAGGCAGCGCCTGATACTCAGCCGGCGACGGAGGAGAAGCATCCCGAGAATCCAAAATCAGAGACTGCTGCGGCGAAAACAGAGGAAAAGAAAGAGGAGACTGACAATAAACAAGAAGAAAAGCCTAAAGAGGAGGCAAAACCGGAGGAGAAGCCGAATCCACCGGAAAAGGCTGAGGAGGCTTCAACTGCTGCCACACCACCAGCTCCACCACCGGAGGTTCAGAATCCGCCAATTGCGTACGCAGTTGCGGAGAAAACAAAGCAAACGGAGAAAGAGAAGAACGCGCAAGTGATCAACGGCGGAATCAGCGAGCTCGAGCTTCAGCCGTTGGTTCGGGATCGGAGCCGGAGCGCGTACGATCTCGTCGACCGTATGCCGTTCCTATATGTCCGGGTCGTGAAATCCAAGAGAGTAAATGCGGGTACTACCAGCACCGAATCCGTTTACGCAAAGCTGGCGATCGGAACGCACAGCATCAAGACCAAGACTCAGATTGACGGCAAAGATTGGGATCAAGTATTTGCTTTTGACAAGGAAGGATTGAATTCGACGTCGCTGGAAGTTTCCGTATGGGCGGAGGCGGAGGAGAAGAAGGAAAACGAACCGCCGGTTAAAACAGAGAGCTGCCTCGGGACCGTGTCTTTTGATCTGCAGGAGGTGCCGAAGCGAGTCCCCCCGGACAGTCCTCTGGCTCCTCAATGGTACACTCTGGAGTCCGAGAAGTCGGCGGGAAATGACGTCATGATGGCGGTGTGGATTGGGACTCAGGCGGACGAGGCGTTTCAGGAGGCGTGGCAGTCCGATTCAGGCGGGCTGATACCCGAGACCCGAGCCAAGGTGTATCTGTCTCCAAAGCTTTGGTATTTGAGACTAACGGTCATCCAGACCCAGGATCTGCAGCTAGCTTCGGGATCCGAAGCTAAACCCAAGGCTCGAAATCCCGAACTTTACGTGAAAGCCCAGCTGGGACCACAGCTTTTCAAGACCAGTAGGACCGCCGTAGGGTCCACGTCCTCGAGCTCCGCCAACCCAACTTGGAACGAAGACTTGGTGTTTGTGGCAGCCGAGCCGTTTGAGCCGTTTCTGTTTTTGACCGTTGAAGACGTAACTAATGGGCAGTCTGTGGGCCATGCCAAAGTACACGTGCCGAGTGTTGAGAGGAGGATCGATGATCGGGCCCAGCCAAACTCCATGTGGTTCAATTTGGTCGGCGACGAGGAGCGTCCTTACGCGGGAAGAATACACCTGCGAGTTTGTTTGGAAGGCGGGTATCACGTGCTGGACGAGGCAGCGCACGTAACCAGCGATGTTAGAGCGGCGGCGAAGCAGCTTGCGAAACCGCCGATTGGGTTGCTGGAAGTTGGTATTCGCGGGGCCACCAATTTGCTACCGGTGAAGACCAAAAATGGCGTGCGTGGGACCACCGATACTTACGTGGTTGCCAAATACGGGCCGAAGTGGGTCCGGACCCGAACCATTCTCGACCGGTTTAATCCACGCTGGAACGAGCAGTACACTTGGGACGTATACGATCCTTGTACGGTTCTGACTATTGGAGTTTTTGATAACGGAAGGTACAAGCACGATGAAGCGGGAAAACCCGAGAAGGATATTCGGGTCGGGAAGATCCGTGTGCGGCTATCGACTTTGGATGTTAATCGTGTGTACATGAGTTCATATTCCCTTACAGTGTTGCTTCCTGGTGGGGCCAAGAAAATGGGAGAGATTGAGATAGCCGTTAGATTCTCATGCTCTTCGTGGATTAGTCTGATCCAAGCTTACACGTCACCAATGCTTCCTAGGATGCACTACGTGCGCCCACTAGGTCCGGCGCAGCAAGATATTTTGAGGCACACGGCTATGCGGATTGTTACGGCTCGGCTCGCGAGGTCCGAGCCGCCATTGGGACAAGAGGTGGTTCAGTTCATGTTGGACTCGGACACACACGTGTGGAGCATGAGGAGAAGCAAGGCCAATTGGTTTCGAGTGGTGGGGTGCCTGTCACGTGCGGCAACATTGGCCCGTTGGCTCGATGGAATCCGCACGTGGTTGCACCCGCCCACCACTGTTTTAGTGCACTTGTTGCTTGTGGCGGTTGTAGTTTGTCCGCACTTGTTGTTACCCACCATATTCATGTATGCCTTTTTTATCCTACTGGTACGATCGCGGTATCGTCAACGGGGCCCACATAATATGGACCCAAGGATGTCGTACGTCGATGCGGTGAGCCCGGACGAGCTGGATGAGGAGCTCGACGGGTTTCCGTCCACACGACCGGCGGATATAGTTCGTATCCGATATGATCGACTGCGGGCCCTCGGAGGTAGGGCCCAAACACTTTTGGGTGACGTAGCAGCCCAGGGGGAACGTTTGGAAGCCCTGTTTAATTGGAGGGACCCAAGGGCAACGGGAATATTTGTGGTGTTTTGCTTGGTAGCTTCTTTGGTGTTTTACATGGTTCCTTTCAAGGCCTTTGTGTTAGGGTCAGGGTTCTACTACTTGCGCCACCCACGGTTCCGTGACGACATGCCGTCGGTTCCAGTAAACTTTTTCCGGCGATTGCCGTCGCTCTCTGACCAGATAATGTAGGGTGATCCATCTGTATGATGGGGTGAATTTTTTGTTGCACTCTCTTGGTGAAGTACGTAGTTACTAGTTAAGTTGCTTGCCGCAAGCTGATGATGTATTACATTTTTTGTTTTTGTTTTTTATTTCTCATGGGTATTTTATATGAAGATTTCTTTTATTAATTAGTCAAATTGTAACTTGAAATAATGCGCTGAAAAAGGTGCAAGTAAAACGACCGTTGTTGTTGTCTACGGGTGTGGACTATACAATTAATTTACTCTTGAGTGCGATTTCATCTAAATTCAAAATTAGGTATAGGTTCCATAATATGAAGAAATGCAGGCAACTGTCTAATCCACTTTTAAAGTTGGCTAAAATCAGTGATCATGCTCTAATTTCCATGTCTTTTTTTTTTTTTCTTCTCCCTAGCTGGTTATAGCATTGAAAATCATTAATTTAAGAGTAATGCTAAAGAGACTAAACTTTTTAGGAAGCATTTTTTCTTAAGTGTTGATTAACGTGTTTATTTCTTACTGATGATACGTCATTTGGTTTGCAAATTTGGTTGGCCTAACATTATCCTTAAATGTAAACTAATTTTGGACAGGCAAAGTTCAATGATTCAACCAAAAATTTTCAAGTAAACTCTCATAACTTTTTTGAATAAATACGATATTATGTATTGTTGGATGCTAACCCTAAACCCTAAATCAAATACTGATTGCTATAAAAAAAACTCGATGCAAAAGTGAATGATCTTAACTAACAAAGTTGATAACCTCTTACCAAACCCTAATCCCTTAATTGAAAATTATGGGGCAACGTTTAAAATATGAGAGTTTTAACAAAACATTTCCGGTATTGTTCACTTTTAACGAAAAATCACATTTATACCTTACACTAATAATATTCACTATACCTTTAAAAATGACTTTTTATTAAAAGATAAGTTTTTTTGGACTTTTCGTTAGTTTTTCTTTAAAATATTGGTCTTGAGTCATCCCAACACTATTGCATATGATCCATGTAATTGGACAAACAAATATTTGAGGCCCACTAAATTGTAAGACGCTAATAATTTTGTTGGACAAGAAAAAACACACTAAACAGATAATAGAAGGACAATATAATGTGTTCAATTGCTTGTTTAGTGCCCCGCCCAGATGCCTAACTTCTGCCCGCCACACGTCTACCGCCTTTTAGAATTCTGTATAAAATAATATAAAAAAAAACCCCAAATTTCAAAAAATCATGTAGAACACTAATTACAAGCATACAATTTATTCATTTTGGCTAAAAGAATCATATGCATTGTTGTTTCTTGAAGTTCCTTGTGGAGAGGAGTTTCGTTAACAAAGATTTCAACCTCCTAGACCCCGGTCCTGGCCTTAAAACGCCATAGTTTTCACTCTGCAAACTCGAGCATACATTTTGCGTCTTCCCATTACTCCCAGAACACCACCCCCCATAAGCAAATTGTCCGCGATGTCGTTTAAGAAGTTCACGATCGATTTTGTTTAGAACCGGGGCGTTTTTCTTGAACTTTCGAGCAAATGGACGGTTGCTTTGAATCATTCTTCTAAAATCTCTGAGTCCAAGAGACCTCGGGTGCTGCTTTGGAGGTGTATCCCATGTAATGTAGTGAAGGTCGTGATTGACCGTGGTGTTCTTGTAGCCTTCGGAGTTGCATATTACCGTTTGGAAGTAGCCTTCCGGTGATGAGACAAAGTTAGTGTAGTAGAGGAGGAGAGTTCTTGGCAGATTGTCCCACCCTACTATGCAGTACTCGGAAAAAGATCTTGATAAAATTGTCCAAGCTGAACCTGGATTGAAAGCAAGACACAATTATCAATATAAATAAGTGTATATGGTCATTTTAGTAAGAGTGTTGCTATTGGAACCACATTGCCGATCATCTCACAGCAACGTGCGCAGTACAAAAACGTCATTCTATTAGTAAAAGAAACCTCAAATTTAGTCATTTAGTACTACAGCTTAGTAGTATTATTCTTCTTCACTCGTAATAAGAGTTTTTAGATTCTATTTTTGCCGAAAACGAATTTAGCTAACCCACTATATAAGGCTTAATCCGGTATTAAAAATAAATAAAGGCAGCTCAAATACATAACCCTAGGGGCACTCCAAAGTCCAAACCAATATTTTACAATTTTAATTAACAAAATGAGAGTGCGTTCAATGTTTTCTTAATAGAATATATAAACTTCCATATTTGCAAGCCATTGATTTATTTATGTGTTTAATTAATAAACAAGGGTAAATATTGGAAATTACTCCTTCAAAGAATCTATAGAAGCAAGAGAACACGTGCATTCCCAGTAAAATAAAGGCCTTATCATTTAGATGTGTGGTGCATGCAGATTGCAGGTGTCTGTTGTCTGACATAGCTCTGCTGTCTCTTCAATGCTTAGTACTCTTTTTGGTTAACCAGTGCTTATTACTCTATCTACACCATACTACCACATGCAGCAAAAAGAGTTCAACCAGATTTACGCCCCAAAACAAGAAAGTTAATTTCTTAACCAGGTTAATCAAGAAAATGTTGGGTTTAAAATTAGGAAAATTAGTTAAACGATCATTTTTCAAATCTCAATCTCAATCACTGAAATGATTTGTTTTTAATGTCTGCAATATCTTCTTGCGATATCGCCAAATATTTTATGGCCATGTTGTCGATATCTTTTTAAAAATCTAATTTTTTGTGTTGCGATTAAGATGTGTGGAGTGTTGAACAGTAGTTTGGTCCAGCCGACAATTTTTCGGTGGAGAGAGCAAAAATGCCAAAGCATGTTCTTCAGAAACGTGATGCATACAATATCCTCCCATGATAAATATGAACTGTCACACAAACCTACCACAAAAAGTGGAAATAAAGAAAAGGGTGAAAAAGACATTTGAAGTACGCGCCAAACGAAAAGACCACAACTTACTTATAATCCATAAATTTAATCATATCTTTCGTCTTGTTATGGACTCATCATGGGTTTCCAACTGGAATGTTCTGTGCCCTAGTTTTGTATTGACCTTTAGATAAATTAGCTTAATGTTGACCTATTGACTTTTCAGCTTAAATAATTATTGAAATTTGTATAACTCTTAATTTTGATTTTAAGATTTAAAATTCATAAAAATAGTTTCAAATATTGTTAATCATTTTGATCATTCTGTGAAAAATATTCGTTAAATTGAAGAAACCGTCAATTCAAGTGGAGGAGTTGCTTTGACAAGAATACCCTCAATTTAACGGAAGTGTTTCACAAAATAACCAAAATAATTGACGATGGATAATCTCAAGGATCACTTCCATCGATTTTAAATCTCAAAGACCATTCTAACTAAAAAAAAACCCTTTTTATATATAAAAGTATTCTATTTGGATGATAGAGATATGATATAAGTGGTAGAAGGAGATATACAATACATTGAAAAATTAATAATCAATTAGTACTAATTAATACTTGGTTCAGTAAAATTTGATAAATGGCTACCTTTAAATAATGCCTTTTTTTCTTTGCCAAGGAAAATTAATCCTCAATTAGTATGACGAGTTTGTAAACGGTGGATTGTCATAATGGTTAAGACATTCTTTTTCAACCCATTATTCTCTGGTTCAAACCCTCCTTCATAGTTTCTAATTTAGTGTAGTATTTGAAAAAAAAAATTTAAAAAGAACGCAGAATTTGCTCATTCAGCTTTAAGATTCACAGTACTGTTTACTTTAACAAAAAACCATATTTTTACACTAAAAAATTAAACATGCTATTATTCATTTTACTTTTTATTTTGTTCTTATCATTAAAACTCAAAGTTTTCAATCCCTTTTCATTAGTTTTCTTTTATATAAACTATATACAAAATGCATAAACCACATGCGTGTTGTTCAGAAGTTCACGTGATACTGCAGTACCATTACCCACAAATAAAAGAAAAAAGATATCTATTTGCTAATGGTTTTTCTCTAATTTATAATTATCAACTTAATTAACGAAATTAATAATTCTTAATAAGAAAAGATTTGGGAGATGGGGTTGAACCTGTGTAAAGCTTGAAAGCAGTTGGGAGAGCCCTTTGTTTAATTACCCACCACAACTCTGATTTATTGAGGCTGTACAGTCCTGGGTCTATTATCATTGGCTTGCCTCTCTTATTCCTGCAAGATCACTAATTAGTTTTAACAATGTACAAGTACGGAAGTACTAATTGTTCTTTTAATCAGAGTGATAATTCTATTTTGATCTTAACAACAGCGGAGAACGAACGAGTACATTGTTTTAGTCAAACTTAATTAGTTTAGTGCTAAACAAAAATTGTAGGAGAAGAAATTACTAAATTAAACAAAAGAAGGAAAGACTCACAGCTTCCAACCCAAGCGACTGGTGTGCTGTATAAAATTGAGATCTCTTGGCAAATCAGAAAACGCATGGATCGTATCTGAAATTAAACAAATTTTAACAATAATTAATTAAGTAAAAATGTAAGGATGCAAGAAATTAAGTAAGAAAAACCCCAACACAAAAAAATAATTTAATTGCAGCAAAAACAAAAAACAAAAAACAAAAAGCACTCACCATACCATCTTGAGTGATTAAAGGATAATCAGAAGCACTAAGATTGATAAACCAATCCCAATCCCAAGTCCTCAAGAGCAAAGACAACGCATGAAGAGTAGTAGCAAGCATTGTTGGTCCTCTATAAGTGACCAAATTAGGTTTTCCCAAAATCCAAACATTACCAACTTGCCCAAAAACTGGATCTCCAGCCACGAAGTCAGCAATGTCCCTGTGCTCATCTTCTGGTGCACCGTAATCCATGTGGATTAGATAGTAATTTCCAGGATGGTATAGGGCGTACAGCATGCGTTTTAGCTTCATGGAATCGCCCTTGGATGCAGAGATTAGGTAAGCAAATGTCACTGGATATGGCTTGGTGTTGCTGGTGTTGGATATGGTAGTTAAGTTGAAGTAGTTTATGACCGGCTTGAAGTTGTGGATGTGGATTTTTAACCTAGTTGGGATGTATAGGAGAGAGAAGAGAACTGAGGTTAGGAGGAAAGATATCACACAAACTTTGATGGCCATTGCTGAAGATTTTGGGCATGGATGAATGTTTAGAGAAAGAGAGGGGGTAGTTAAAATGGTTAAGGGGAGAGAGTGCTAATTGCAAAGCTAATGAGGTTGGAGAATAAAATAAAGGAGAGATTGGGAAGTGTGTGTTGGGGGTTGTGGGGTGGATTAGATAAAAGTTTGGGTTCCTTGCTTTGAAGAGAAGGCGATGTATGGTGTATCACTCGGTCTATTCTTGTTGGGTGAGGAGAGACCTTTTAAGGCTTTAATGAGTATTCTGGTGATGCGTTGGTTAATTGGCTTAGCTTTTTAGCAATGACTTGGAACTTGATAAAATGATGACTTTTATGATATAAGTACATCCATTATCATGTTGTTTTCTACGAATAATATAATTATATGTGTAGGTTTTTTTCACATAACATTGTACAATTATAAAGAATATCACACTAACAATGTATCTGTGTTATGTAAATTGTTTAAAACACTAAAAGAATGGTCAATTTCAGTTTAGTACTATTTAGGCTTGTTTGATGCCTTGGATAGGTTTTGATTTGACTGTGTAACTCATAATATTTACGTTACGTTTTGGAGAGAGATTTCCAAATTTCATGTGATTGAGGCCAAGTTAATGAGAAATGAACTACAAATTATTATATACGAGAAAGACACGTGGGAGAACTTTGCAAATAACTAGTTGGAATGAGTCATTTACAAATTCATCATACATGCCCGTGCAAGTGCTCATGATGCATATTTGTAATTTCCTCTAACATTGTGTAGTCTGTTCTGCATCAACTTTTTGAGTCTATTTTCAGGTATGTTGAAGTAAGAACTGAAGGTAATCCACATTGAGTTGTTTCCGTCGGTTTTCTCATGAGAGCCTTTAAGAGAGTAAAGTGCGGAGTCTCTAAAGTAAGGGTGAGGTTGTTCCAAAAAAAAAAAGTAAGGGTGAGGGAGCCCTTTAAAAGGACAAGGACTCAACCTCATTTTTTTGTTGACATATTTCAATGTTAGGCCCAAAACGAAGCCCAAAAATACGAGGCCCAAGCCATGTTGTGAGGCCCAAACCATGTACCAACAAAATGTATAGAGTAGCAGTTCAACTTCACCTTGGCATTTCCTGGTAAGTAGTTGGAACCTGGATATTGAACATCCCCCCAAATATTGTTGAAGGGCAACCCTGTAATTATGTTTGCCCTAAAAGTAGTTAAAGTTAAGTCAGCGGTTGAACCAAACAATCATCTCTTTCTTTTCTTTTTCTTTTTTTAATTTTGGACAAAGGTAATCTTCGTTACCAAGAGAGCACAATTACAGATAAAGGGGCCCAAATACATTGAAAACACAAAACAAAAAGTGAACCCCCAAAACTAAACAAAAGCCCAACCAGAAGAAAGGCCCAAAACAGAAAACCCTACAAGACTAGCTCCCTCCGCCGCCGTCAAAGAATCGGCCACCGACCACAATCCAGAATCCCAGGCTAGAGATTTAACCAAACACAGCCCCAAAGAAGAAGGCGCCATCTTCCTCCACCAAACACCACACAAATCGAAACTGCAACCATCAAAGAAAGAAGCCAGAGGGAAAGAACTTTGACCCAACAACAAAGCCAAAAAACGACATACAATTGGAAGGTGGTGGTGGGTACACCATATGAGCCGAAGCTCTGCACACCTTCCTAGAAAACCGCAAAATGCGGGTGGAAGAGATGGTTGCAGAATTGGACATGTGTGAGAACGATGTAGGACAGAAGCAAATGGAAAAGGTAGAAAATGGCTAGATTAGAGTCTTGGAGATGGAAAAACTTGAGGAAGAAGAAGAAAAGGGAAGGTTGGAAGTGGGACTGTCGGATCGAGACCCAAGAAAGGTAAGATCGGAGGTTGTAGGGGAAGGATTACCAAAATAAACGGGCTGAAAAACAAGGAGAAAGCCAAACTCAAGAGAAGGGAAGAATGAAGAGGAAGGAGGATGAAAAGCATCAGGAGAAGAGAATAGAAGAAGAAAAGGAAAAGAGAAGAACATAGCAGAGAAGGGGAAATGAGAAGAAAACAGAAAAAGAAAAGGAAAAGAGGCAACCGACTCCAGCCGAAGCTGGAGTGGGTGCCTGAGAAGGTGGATAAGCTGAAGACCCTCACCAAAGGAGGAAGAAAACTCTCACATAGGAGAGAAGGTTTCTCACGGAAGGAGAGATACAATTATCTCTTTCTTTTGAACAGATTAAAAAACTTCTTTTCCTTAACTGTTGCACATTTTATGAGGGATACTGCCGCTGTTCATACACTCTTTTTATCTCTCACACCGCCCTCAATATTTAATCGTCATATTGAATGAATTGAATAAAATTAAGAAACATAAACTAATAAAGGGCGCGTTCGGAAAAAAAAAATAAATAAAATAAAAAAAGTAGCCCAACTGCCTCATGAGGTAAAACACAGGGCCAGAAGTTGGTTTACCTCTTGCGGATCACGTCACCTTTGTTGACCTGCTAATTAGCAAAACCTAAACGCCCACGTGGAGCTAGCCAACCCAAACTTGCAAAGAGAGAGGGAAAGAGCAAGAGTTGCGTGACTAACAAGTTAATCTTAACTGAAGAAAATTTGACTAAGTATTAAGACAGACTCGATCGGTCTGTCGTATTTTTAAATCGATTTGTTGAATCTTGGAGCCAAAGGAAGCGAAGGAAATCACAGATATCTAACAAGATAAAGCAACAGCAGAATTGGGAGCCATTGACTTACATATATACTTGTATACACATCAACACGCTCTCTCTCTCTCTCTCTCTCTCTCTCTCTCTCTCTCTCACATACACACACACGCATTCTTGTTACTCCTTTCAGATGATTAGAATAACAGATTCCTTGTAGTTTACCTCTTTCCGAAATCATTTTCGTCTGTCGTCGTTGATCTTGATATATCCGGTTCGGCTTCTGTGGATGCAGACGCAAGAACTTAGCAACAATCCAACTGAAACCACCACGGCCGGACAATTTCTATGAACACAACCTAGGATTAGTTTAATTCGAAGTGTGGGAATTTTCAGTGCATCTGATTTTGTTGAAACTTGGAGGCAAAGAAAGTGGTAGAAACCTTCCTAGAACTTCTGTAAGAGAAAGGACAGTTGATTTCGGAATTTCAAAGCCATTAAGATATGTGAATCGAGTTATGGCAAGTTTAGAGACTACCAAGAACATCCACATACAAGTTCAAGAAGCAGAGCTCAGACCTTCATCCATAAACCTAATGAAGGTTCTCTTTCTAATCCATTTCTTGTTTCTTTCTCTGGCTCTCATCTCTGTCACCAATTTATTTCTTCTTTCTTGCTGCATCTTTCTTTCCAATATCAATTTTCTCGGTCTTGTTTGATCTTCTTGTTAATCGATACATCGGATTCATTTTCTAATTTCTGTGGATGCAGACGCAAGAACCTAGCAACTTTCCACCCGAAACAACCACAGCCGGACAATTTCTCAGGAGGCTCTTTAAACTTCTTTTTTACTTGCACTTGATCCTCATCACCATCTTCGTAATCTTCCTTACGCTCTATGGCCTCATCTTCAACACTCGCACTCACCATTTCCGACCCCTCGAGTATTACCCTCCATTGCTCACTGCAATTGGGTTCTCTGCAATTTTTGCTTTCATATGGCAGTGGATGACTAGCTCAAGCCCTTCCAAAGCCTTCAAGGCAGCCTTCTGGCTTAGCCCTTTGCTAACATGCGCGGTCGGCGTACTACTTATAGACATAAGTTCTCCTGCGAGTTTGGCTGCAGGTGTGGTTGCAATCGTTTGTGCCGTCATTCAGTCTCTGTACGCCTGTTGGGTCAGTCCCCATTTTGACTACGCAATTCGAGTTTTATCAGTTTCCAATGCCTTTCCTCCTCCGAAGACTACAACATTAGTCATTCGATCAATTTCCGTCAGCGTTCTTTACTTGTGTCTCTTGGTGTCCGGCATTGGAAGAGCCACTGCTACCAGGAGTAGTTGGAAGGCCCTGTTCATCGCACTAATCTTGCTAAGCATGGCATGGACGATGCAAGTAATCAAGAACACGCTTCTAGTTACCGTCTCGCGAATCAAGTATATGAACTTGGCATTCGGAACAGAGATCGATACACGTGAGGCTTTCCGCGACACCATTAAGCACTTGACCGGGAGTATCTGCATCGGCTCCATCTTGGTCCCGGTTCTTGGGGTTGTTCGTGGCTCAGCCCGAGCCGTGAAACTGACTGCAGGGGATACAGACGAGTTTCTGTTTTCGTGTGCCAACGGCTATTCAGGAATGGCTTCGACGCTGGTGATGTATGGGAATCGCTGGGGTTTTGTGCACGTAGGAGCGTACAATAAGGGGTTTGTGCAGGCATCGTCGGATACTTGGGAGATGTTCGGGGACGAAGGACTGAAAGAATTAATCGACTCGGATCTCACCGGATCGTTCTGTTTTCTTTCTGGGGTGGCAGCAGGTGCAATCTGCAGCCTAGTGAGTGGGACTTGGGCTCTTATAATTCACAGGAGCTATGCAACAGAAGTTTCAATATACGCATTCTTCATCGGATACTTCGTGGTACTTATCCTTCCTCAGTAAACTAAACAATATCAAAACACTAAGGTGTTTTAACTTTGTCTTTGATGTATGTGATTCAGTGTAGGGTTGCTATGGCATGGCCACAGGCATGCGTCTCGTCCTACTACGTGGCGTATGCAGAGGATCCGCGGAGCGTTAGATTTGATTTGACCATACCTGCTCGTATTGAAGAGCTCCGGAGATTTCAGGCATAACAATTGCAAGGTATCAACAAGTGATCAAGCCGATTGCAGCAGCGGTCACCTAGAGACTCATTCTCAAATCATTCAAGTAGGCATATATCAGAAAGTACCACAATAGAAATAGATCAGATGAGCTAAACATGGAAACTTGTAACTTTCGTGCTTGTATACGTCGAAAATCTCAGACTACATCTTAACGGACCATGAAACTAACTACGTAGCATTTTTCTGTTGATTATACTACATTTTCCAAACTAAACTGCGATCTGTACATAGAAATTTTACGAAAATATAACAGGTACATGCAATCCTCTTTGTTTCTCCATCAAACTTCATATATTCTTGTTAAGCACTGTATAAAATGACCGTAAAAGTAACATCACCCAGTTTTCCGCAAATGGTATGTAGTTCTGAACGTTCAACGTGATTAAGAGCACATAAAAACTGAGGAAAAATACCATTTCAAAGTAAATGAATCAAATATGATACTACTACACTTCAAAGTTAACTCATCGTGTAATCAGCCACAAAAAATTCGAGAAGGCTTCATGACTAATACAGGTTACTTGCACATACAACATATCCAAGGAAGATAAACGAACCGGTTAGGTCATCCTAGATGCCCGCGGCCACCACATTCTCCACACATAATGTTGCCACTTCCCCCGCAACCTACATGGAGCAACTATCGCGTTAGCATATTCTCATTGGCCATACATACTCCAGTGACCCAGTCAACAATATAAAACTTTAATATTTCAAAATCAAGTGTAAGCATCTTTTTCTTTTTCAAGTCAACATATAAACTCAGTTAGGAGAAGATGAGCTAATTACCTAGGCAGCGAACTTTGACAATAATACCCTGGCTCTCCAATATTGAATCAACATACAGGCCTGAACCAGAACAAGTGGTGCAAAGGACTGCACCTTTGGCTTCACAATCAATGCATCGTGGTTTGTTTCCAATGAATTTCTCGGTCAAAGATATCCCAACAGGCTTCTCGATTCTCTCTTCCGGTACAGACTTGTCATAACAAAACAGAGATTCAAGACTACTTCTTTGTTTATCCGCATCTCCAGCTGAGCACCCAGACTACAACATCAAATAAGAGATTTAGACTCATGATAAACATATTATGGACAAATAGGCACCCCAAATTTTAACTAGTTACAGAAGTGCAAGTCTTCTGTCTTTGATGCGTACAATGTGCAAACAGCTACTGGCATACTCATGCACACTAAGAAATAGAACTCTAGATAGAATAAACTATTTAAAGAGCCAAATTAAATTGTACTAAATGTTGAAATAGATTATTCATGAGAAGGAAAAGGAACCAGACATCTGTTACATAGAAAGTCAACATATATTTGCGTTAAGCACACACCCAAGTGTGCATTGATTGATTATGTTACTCCATCCAAATTCATTACCTTATTTCATCATTTTCTGTCAATCACGTGACATTCTCACATTTCCGTGGTTTTACTCATTCAGGATAAGAAATCATCTCAATGCACAATTTATGTAGTTAAGGAACACAAAAACCCCCTTACAAGCTTTGATATTTTCCTAGGTAAAGGGTTCCTTTCAAACAAGACAGTATAATTTCAACAGTTTTAAACAACTCTTCGTCAATTGGAACTCAACGCAGACTTGCAATCTAGGCAAGGCCTTGAAGCTTCCTCAAAAAATTATCTTGACCTCAGCTTTTGATAAAAAGACACCCCTTTTCATTTCCTTCCAATCCCTAAGGACCAAATGCTATACGAGGTTATGGAATTAATCGAAAAACCTTGGTTATAAGGACCAAATGCTATACGAGGTTATGGAATTATAAACTTTGGAGATTACGAATCAAATCTGTGAAAACATAAACCACACACGTACCAGACGAGCCTCAAATTAATAAATGAACTTACTTCAAATCCATTAGCTTTTAGAAACAGTCAAGATTAAGATTTTAATACAAAATCATTTAGCTGTAACAACAACAGCAACAAAGCTTCGGCTGTATGAATTCTAAAACGCCAGTGCGCTCGGTTTTGCGCCAAGTTTTAGCTCCCAATACTCCATGTCTTCCGTTACCATTCCAAATGTCCAGCCAACATCAATTTGTACGAGTCATTTAGTGGAACTTCCACCTTAATCAATAGTAAAATTCAACCAACACTAGAGGTTGATCACTAAAAACGTAGCCAACCCACAAAAACAAAAACAAAAATTGATACAAAATTAACCCATCAAACTAAAAAGAAATTAAAAACAAATAAACAGCTCAAAATACAAAATTTCCAGGGAAATAAAATAATATGCAGGAAAAGAGATAGAGGTGAAGAAACAGAGGCCTACCCCATGTGAAGAAGAAGGAGAAACAGAGCCGTTGGGAGAGATGGCGGCAGCAAATTTGGCGATCGACCCACCACGTTTGTGATGAAACCCAAATGAAAACTTGTCATGGACATTCAATCTTGTCGAAGAAACAGGGACGAAAGTAATCAAAGACGCCATATTTGCAGCAGCAGAAGCAGAACCCATTTGATCAAATTTTGAATCTTTGATGTCAAATATCACATAGAGAAATTACAGGGAGGAACGAGTGAGGAGAAAATGCTTCGGTGTGATCGACGACGCCGAATTGGGTTGGGGAAAGTCTCTCCAGCTTGGTTGGTTGGTTTCTTGGTGTTATCGAACATTTTTCTTTGGGCTTTGAGGATGGCAGATGGGTCAAGCTTACATGTTTTGGCCCAAGTTTTTTAAAGAGTTTCTTTTTGGGCCGAGCTCGGCCCAATAAGTAGACGATCCGAACGTTACCCGTTTAAGTAATGCTTCTTAAACGGGTCGTGTTTAAAATTCTCGGAATCAAATTTTCTTTCCAATTTCGATAACATTTTTTGAATTTTTGGAATCGGTCTGATACCAGGAATCTTTTTAACATAATTCAGATTTCATATAATTTACAAGTTAAAGGAAGTTTTCATCGTTTTTTAGTAGCGATAAAAAAAGTCATCTTGCATTCATTCTTTTTTCATTTTTTTCATTACAAAAAAGTGTAAGAGAACTTTTATGAAACGGTAATATACCAATAACAACTCACTTGTCATAAGTTAATTTTACAGGTTTATACCTTTTAGGCTTTACTTTTTTTATGTTAGATTTCCGCTCTCTTTCTTTTTCTTTCAAGAGCGCTCAACTTCATGTTCTTTTTTTTTTGTGTATCCTTCGTATTTTCGATACTCTTTAATCTGGCGAGTAAGGCTTATGTGTCCTTGAATAAGTATAACTTTCTTTAAATTTAATAATAATCTTTCTCATGCCGTCAAGGGTTTCTTGATTATCAAATTTAAATAATCTTTTGAATATAGGAGTTATCCAATCCAAGGCTATATGTTAGAAAATGGTTAGTGTTTTAAAATTTCCATTAATGAGATCTCTACTTGTGCTTTTTGGATTGAGATATTAGTCAATTACACTCCCTAACCTTGTAAGTCACTGTTTTTTTTTTTTTTTTTGAACTTTAATTTTAATCAATTAACCCTATGAACTTTTACAATTAGCCAAATCACCCCATCACTTAGATTTTTTTTAATTTTCCATCCACTATTTCGTCCATCTAGGTCACGGGCTGCCCATGCAAGAAAAATTGAGGACAAAGGGGTCATTTTATCTCTCATCAAAATTCAACCTTGATTCCTTGTTGATAGAATAGGAAGGCACATACACTGTTGAAGCATCAACTGGGATTGGGTTTTGGTGAGGTGCAAAATGACCTTTATGCCCTCATAAATACCTATATGGACAGAATAATGAATGGAAATTTTTTTTTTTTTAAAAAAAAAAAAATCCAATTGCAAGGATGATTTGGCTAATTATAAAAGTTTGGGAGTTAACTGACTAAAATTAAAGTTCATAGAAAAAATTGATAATGACGTACAAGTTCAAGATAAATTGGCTAAAACCACTTGAGGGTTTCTCATCAAATTTATGTCCAAAATGTATGTCATTTTGAGATTGAAGTTTAAAGTTGGAGTACAAATTAAAAAAATAATTAAATGAATGTTTTAAACGATTATGTATTAAAATATTGTATTTAAATGATTATGTATTAAAACATTGTGTTACTTAACTAATAATTTTAAGAATGTTGGGTGACAAACTAGTGACATAATTTTTTCTTAAGATGAAAGAATACTGACATAATTTTTTTCTTAAGACGAAGGAGTGACGTGAAACTGACTAGTGGTAGCATTTATCAAAGAATGTGATCCACAAACAATTTATTAAAAAAGAAAGCAAAATGTAAAGCACATTGGCAAGGAGGGAAGAATTGATGTTGAACCTTTGAGTGCGACGCAAGTCTTGATATCGTGGGCTCTCTTTGCTCCCACGGATCAGACGCTCAACTCACTTTGAAAGCCGACGTCCACCAAATTCCCACGTGTAGCTTTATCATGGGGACCACTTTTCATTACACAGTGATGGGCCCCAACGGCACCATCATTCGACATCTGTCCCCCAAATTGGCACAATGTTGAAACTCAGACCACTTCTCTCCACATAGAAAGAACAGAGACCTTAGAGCTTGAGCTTGCCAAATTCACCCTCCATCCTCTTTAATTTCCACCCTTTTATTTTTGTATATTTTCCTGAATTTCTTCCCAATTTTTGGATTTTCGTGATCTTCTCCAATTGCTCTGGAGCACAATCATAAGGGTAGATTCAATTTCAATCAATTTCTCTACTTTTTTTTCTTTCTTTTTTTAAAAAACTTTTAGTTGAGTTTCTCTAATGGGCACCTTAGTTTTCTTACCAAAGTACAAAAATTACATAATTTTCTTGAACATCTCGTTTCTGCTAGTGGGATGTGCTTTCTTGATTGTACATTTTGAAGCTTCAGATTTTCCGGTTCTAAGCACTTCTGGGATTTCCAGATTTTCTGGTTCACTAGATTGCAAGGGTTTTCTTAGTTTAGATGACTACAAAGCAAAGTGCTTTCACCTTAAATCCAAAAACCCATGTGTCTCCCAAGGCTATATAAACTATCTTAACATTTTCTACTGCAAGTTTGGAACTTTTCCTCAATTGGGTTATTGCTGTATGTTTCTTTGGCTTCTGGTTTTGTTCTATTTGATGGGAAACACAGCTTCTGAATACTTTTGTTCTTCACTTGATAGTTTATCTAGGCTGTTAAAATTGTCCCCTACAATTGCTGGGGTAACTCTGCTTTCTCTTGGCAATGGAGCCAATGATGTGTTTTCCAGTCTTGTTTCGTTTATGGGTGGCGGGACAGGCGAAATCGGTCTTAATACAATTTTGGGTGGTGCTTCTTTTGTGTCTTGTGTTGTGGTTGGAATCTTAAGCATTTCGATGCGCAAAAGGCGCATTCGAGTTAACAAATCGGACTTTGTGAGAGATATTTGCTTCTACCTTTTGGTCATTGTATGTTTGGGTGTTATCTTGATTCGCAAGGAAATAGATGTGTGGGCTGCAATGGCTTTCTCTTCACTCTATATTATCTATGTGATTGTGGTTTACGTCTCACACACTCGTCGGAAGAAATGCTTTGAATTGAGCTGTAATTCGAGCAATGAGAGTGACTTGACTGTGCCAATTCTTAGCAGCATTGAAGAGGAAGATCTCAGTGCTGCAGAGGAAGGAGCTGCACAAGGCAGTTCTGAAGTAGTACAAGTCAAGAAATGCTGCTCTAATCTTATATCATCGGCTTTTTTTCGCACGCTAATTTTCATACTTGAGCTGCCGCTTTATCTGCCCAGGAGATTGACTATTCCTGTAGTTTGTGAAGAAAGATGGTGTAAGCCATATGCAGTTGCTTCAGTGACACTAGCACCAGTGCTTTTGTCAACACTTTGGAACCATCAATTTGGAAATGTTAGCTTCAAGACGAAGCTTGCAATCTATATTATTGGATTGGTTTTTGGAATCACTTTTGGGATTGTTGCTTTTTTTACAACTGAGAAGTCAAGCCCACCCAAAAAGTGCTTAGTTCCTTGGCTTACTGCAGGGTTTGTAATGAGTATTACTTGGAGTTATCTTACAGCTCAAGAATTGGTAGGGTTGTTAGTCTCATTAGGGTACATATTAGGTGTGAGTCCTTCAATTTTAGGGCTAACAGTCCTTGCTTGGGGCAACTCACTTGGAGATTTGATAACCAATTTGACAATGGCTTTGAATGGTGGAACAAAGGGAGCTCAGATTGCATTTTCAGCATGTTATGCTGGTCCTATCTTCAACACTCTGTTTGGATTAGGGTTATCGCTTGTTGGCTCAGCTTGGTCTAAATTTCCATCACCCGTCTTGTTCCAGAGCGATCCATACCTCTTGGAGACGGTGTGTTTCTTGGCAGTCGGCTTGCTTTGGGCACTCGTGGTTTTACCGAGAAGAAGTATGATGCTTGATGGGGTGTTGGGAGCTGGGCTTTTGGTTGTGTACATCAGTTCCATGTCTTTGAGGTTGATTCGAACACTTGGGTCTGTAAAATTTTAACTAGTTACAATGTAAATAATTACTTACACGCTTTGTTTTGTGTAGTTGAGAAACTAAGTTGATTGCTGCTTTTATATAGCTTAATATGAGGTGTTAAGTGTAAATTGATAAGCCTTTAGTTTCTAATTCTTGTGTAAAGTATATCTTAAAGCAATGAAAAATATATGTAGATAGAATTGTTTTGTTTGAGTCTAACCAAACTGTCAATGATTTGGCATCTATTTAGCCAAAATGATTCTTGAGATTTGCATAACTCCTCACTTTAGTTTATGAGATTTAAAATCAATAGAAATGGTCATTGAGTATGTCTGCCCTCAATCATTTTGGTTCTTTTGTGAAAAATATCGGTTAAATAAGATCAAAATGACAAAAATACTCCCAATTCAAAATTTGAGGGTATTTTTGTCATGTTGGTCCTTATTTAACATAAGTTTTTCTCAGAATGACCAAGATGTTTGATGGTGGACAAACTCAAGGATTACTTCCATCGATTTCAAATCTTAGAAACCAAAGTGAGAAGTTATTCCAATTTCAGGAACCGTTTTGGCTAAACTGCATTTTCTTTTGCATATGGAAACTACATAGCTTGGGAAATGACATGTCTTTTCGCCAGGGTATGACTTTGGCAAGAGATTCAACAATTGCAGGTTTGAGTTGTAAAAATAGCCTCATTAAAAACAAAAAGACGAATGAGTTATGTTAGCGTCAGTCATCCATTGCACATGAAGCTACACGCAAGAGCATGTGATATGAAAAAAGCGAAAACCCTAATCTTCCCCCAACCTGAGCAAACATGAGCCAACAAACGTGTGGTTGTGCTGCCTTAGGCACCCAAATTTGTGGCAGCTCTGCTTACTTGCCTTGTGGAAGCTACGAATCTCACTTGTGTGGTGAAGTTGCAGGTGGTCTTCGATTGTGTGTCCTTATCCTCCATTGAGATTAGGGGACCGGTGGATTCTATTATTGGATTAGTGTAGATTTTGTTTGTGCCGCGTTTGGCGGAATATGTGATCTCGCCTATGAGTGTCAGCTTGATGTGGTCTCATCTTGGTGACTTTAGGTGGTCTCGCTCTCCTATGATGACTTTGTGTGGCCTCACTCATAAGCGAAAATCGGTGTGTGCACTAGTACTAGTTTGTTGAATCTATCATTCTTGTGACAAATTTGTACTAGTGCACCTTGCTTGTGGTAGCCATGTAGGGGTTTTTAATTAATCGTTTGTTTGTGCAAATTCACTCCAAATCAATGTATTAGTCACTAAAGCAATGTATCCAATTGGCAACCTTGTATTTGTTTGTGATGATCAATGAAATCCAGCTATCATTTATTGTCAAAAAAAAGAGAAGCAATTATTCCTATACGCGAGAGCATACATGCTACTTTGCCTCCTGGTCTAGCCTCATTGCCTCAATCACATCAAACACCTTTGCCCTACATCAACCGTGCCCGAGACATCAATGAAATGTTGGACAACTATGTAGTCCTATCTATATTATTTTCACTTTACTACCTGAAAGTTTATTACCAAGTTTCAACATTTACTATCTAAATTAAATTCTTTTTTGACATTTTCGTAGACAAAATGTTATCTAACAACAGATTCTTAACCTCCATCACCCTTGCTGATAAGAGATTTGTTAACTCGGAATGTTAAAATAGATGAGCTCTAAAATGATTTAAAGTAACTAATCAAATAACACATAAATAAATAATTTGTGAATCCTTCCATTTCTTCTATCTCTATAATATAGTAAAGAAATTAAAACTTAAAAACTAGTCTTTAAAATAAAAAATCATATACTTCAACGTTGGCAGCGCATCATTTTGCCACGAAATAACACTCTCCCACCTCTCTCTCTTCCCTCTCTTTTCCTTTCCTTTTCTCTCTGACTTGCTCTCTCTCTCTCTCTTCTATTTGCCATTCCAAAAACCATACCTAGTTGTAATGGAGCAACTTCCAATACGTACATAGGGAAGGGCCTCAGTTTTGTGTTAACCCTAGGCCACGAAAATGCCAAGGTCGCCCCAAGATAGATTTTTGAGTGTATGTATCTTTAGTGGCATTATACAAATGATTGAATACTTAAACATAAAATTTCAACTATTTATATTATGTCACTTAGTACCGCATTGATTGTGTTCGTGGTACATTAAATTTTTTTTTCCCTAACTACACCGCACGCACAAATCATCACATAAACAAATTATGGGATTTCGTGCCAAATCAACTTGCATCTTCGGACACAAATCATCTCATAAACGAATTATGGGATTTCGTGCCTAGTCAACTTGCATCTTCATCATGAAAACAAGTACTAAGCAGCAGAAATTGAATAGAAATCCAAAGGGGATAATGATCAAACAGTTTGCCTTCGAATCAAAAGAGCAGAGGGGCACTTAACCTTCGTTTTTATGCTCAATTTTGCTTAATATTTGTTTATGAAAGATGATTTCCACAAACCTTTCTTCTATATCCATGCTCACCCTTGTTTATTTATGATTTTTGAATCAAATAATGTAAAAACAAATCAAGAAATATGAATAAACATATGTGCTAAAAGAGAAAGAGGCGTGTAAATATCGTCTCTCTTGTTTTTGTGATGAAATATAGACAAGTTGATTTGGAACAAAAATTTGTGTATGAGAATTTCTTTTTTATTACTACTAAGAGTAGAGGAAAGAGTTCGAAACTTCAATAATTTAGGGGAGAGGGAATTTCGAACTCAGGACGCATGGTGGAAACCCAACATTTCCACCACCCTATTCACTATAATATTGAATTAGGTATATGACATTGTAAAGAAAAAAAAATGAAATAGTACATAAATATTGACACTCATTTAACTTAAAGGTGATAAAGTGCAAAATAACTCATAATTTTTTTTCAAGTTAACAACCAATTGTATTGTTACACGTGGCGTACTGAACCATATTCTCGGCACACTGAAAAAAAAAATCTCCTTTATATCGTCAACCCTCCTATTTTTAGGCATTATCACTTGCCACGCCACCCTATGGATTGTCACTTGTATGGTTTCATTACATGAAAATTAGAGAGTGACATGATTTGATTTTGAAACATTTCATATTCAACTTGTTTTAGTAGGTTATAAAGACTAGGGCGACGACGTGATTTGAAACATTTCATATTCAACGAGTTTTAGTTGGTTATAATATAAGGACTGGAACGACGACGTGATTTGATTTTGAAACATTTCATATTCGACGAGTTTTTGTAGGTTATACAAACAGGAGCAACGCCATTTTTTGCCCTAGTCGGGTTATGGTGTGCAAAATATGCCCTTCCACATTTTCGAAAATATTCACACCATGCTGCTAGCTGCTCAAACTGATAATTATTGAGCGCGACATTAAGGCAGGAGGACGATTGATCCAACAAAGGCCGGCCCCCATATCGACTTGGAATCTTGTCAAGTGGTCGTATGAATTTGGAGCCCAGGGATATATTATTACTTTATTAGCTACGAGCCAAATCAAATAATGCACGATCGTATGTGGCTCAGTTTATGGCCATGATCTTTGTGTTGAGTCATGTTTTCCTAGACTCACTGTGTTCCAAAGAAATTGTGGCAGTCTACTATTCAAACTAATGCAATAGGAGGAGAGATTTAACTTTTGTTATTGTACTGATTTTTCACTGGAAGAATTAAAGTAACTATAATTTTCTTGAACTCTGAAATCTAGAAGAACTAAACTCTCATCTTAAAATCAATACATGATATATATTTATATCTGACTCAATTAACAAAATGAAAAGGAAAAGAGAAATGATCATTTTGGTTCCGGTCTCTAATCAGCCTAGTTGTTAGAATTAAACCTTTTTTATTTAAATAGTTTGATCAAAGTCCCTAGCATCATTTAAGGGATTTAACTCATCCATTTATACATTCAATATCCCACAAATTGTGAAATTTAAACAAATCCAAATAATATTATTACAAATATAACAACTACTTAAAAATTAATAATAGAGTAATTTGTTATTCACATAGTTCTAGCAAAAAAAATGTACCCATGTACTTATTAAGATAGTGCAAGAAATAACTATTGATATATTTTAAAACATAAAATAAACATGTGACAGCCCGTCCCGGAAATAAATTATGGATGGTGTGGAAGGACGATTTTGCACTTGGATGTTGAATTTCATTGTGGTAATTGTGTGGTTAAAATTATGGATGGGGACTAATTTCGTTGAGTCCTAATTATTTAGAACCAATTAGGACCAACTTTAGATATTTTTGGGTTGTTGACCAACCCTTGACCACACATCTCCCTTTCTCTCCCCTCTCTTCCGTGCTTCTCTCCCTCTTCTCTCTTATTGTACGGATAGACACTATAACCATTTGGAACGTGTCAGATCGAAAGTTTTGAAGGCACCATCGTGTTCCTTGTGTCCTTACGAGTCGAGTAGTACCATTTTCAGGTAAGGAACCCTTCGAAAGCTTGTGAAATCCGAACCCCAAATTTTTAAAACACTGTTCATGTGGACGTGATTATGAACATTTCAGGAAGCTACAAGTTCGTAGAAAGCTTTAAGACACTTCTACGAAGCTCGGAGAAGAAGAATCGCAGGAATTGGACGTAAGGAACCCTAGTTTTTCCAATTTCCGATTTAGTCACTATTCACGTACTCTTAAACCCTTGAGTTTTTATGAGTTTTAGGACCATATCGAGCTCCAGAAGGCCCTCACGATGCTCGGAGTGCATCGTTGGTAAAAATTGGTCCACGGGAAGCCCAGTTTCGAAATTTTGCAGAGGTCGTCGGAGTTTCAACCTCCCCGACGTATTTTCGTGAATTTCAAAGCTCGAGACAGGTATATCGTGATTCTTCATGTCGTAAGCTTCAAATTGGTACCAATTACGTAGATTTTGGTTGAAAAATGAGCGAGATTAAGAGTTTTAAAAAAATGCCCAGTTTCCGGCGCCGGCGACAGTCACCGGAGCTGGAGGTTGAAGACGGCGAATATTCCGTCAATTTTGACGGAATATTCTGACGCCGTTAGTTAAAATTGACTGTTTCTGTTAGGATTAGACGGAATATTCCTGGAATATACCTGACGACGTCAATTGACACCGTCAGTGTGCAGCGCACGTGGCCGCGCGTGGGGGCGCGTCTGGCCGTGCGTGTGACGGCGCGTGAGGGCGCGTGGGGAACCCAAAAATTATTTTAAAATTTTGGGGATGATCCTGAGGTTGTGTAGATCACAGTGGTGTATTCATATACCCAATTTGAGCACCGTGTGAGAAGTTATTAAGAATTGTTGGTTAGGTGCTTAAAATAACGTTTTATAGTTTTCGCATTTAGGTGAGAATGTGAATTGACGATCCGACCGTTGGATCGTCACCAAACCTTGATGCGTTGTAATACGTACTATTTGAGGATTATAGGAATTTGCGGATTGGGAATCCGATTTGCGGATCTTTCGGAATTGGAGTTGTTAGTCCATAAAATAGAATGTTGACCGTCACTTGGTTTTGTTAATTGACGGAGATCCGACCGTTGGATGGTAAGAAAATTTTAGGATGTTGTCCTAGAGATATATTGTGGACCTCTGGAAGTTATGGATTTAAAATCTGAGTGGCAGATCTTCCGGATCGAACTACGTAGTGACGTATTTTATATAAGTTATATATTCTATCGATATGAATTCTGAGGTTGGATTTGATTATTGTTTTAGGCGTCGATCGTCATGACGCCTTGACATATTGTGCTAGGGAGTTGTAGGGCGAACTCCAGGTGAGTGGGCAGTTTTATTTTCGTATTACCTATATACTACTGTTTTTCCCAGAAAATACATTTATATGAAAATATGTTTTTAAATGCCATGCATGCAATTGATGAGATATTTGAATTGATAATTGATGCATATATATGTGAATTGACGTTGTGGACGCACATGTGAGTTTTTACATTGTTCATACGATTTATTTATGTGAATTGCATTGAAAGCTCATAACCTGCACCCTAGGTGTTAGTGCTTATGTTATTCACCACACCGCACGCTCGCCTTTGATCCAAGTAGGTGAATGTCGTACAGACCATGTGAGGGTTCCGACATGCTAGTCGTACAGATCACTAGACGTGATTCCGACTAGTGGGTGACCTTAGTTATGCGTGCTGATGATTGATGAGAGAAGCACTAGAGCGTATTTGTACACCTGTCATCGTACATACTACTATATGTAGTTCCGAGTGACGTGCAGAGTTGAGCCGTACAGGTCACTGTGGTGACTCCGGCTGCGTGGGATGTTGAGCTTAGAATCAGCCGTACAGGACCATTGTAGGGTCTCCGGTTGATTTATTATTTCACCTGATTCATATTGATGCATTCATATTATATTTTGGCATGGCATGGCATATTTTTCTCGAAAAGCGTTAAAGACTTGTGATTTGAGATTTGAGATTATATAGTTATATATATACTATTTTCTGGGAAAGTATACAGGTTTTACAGCGAGGGGTTAGAAATGTTTTAAATGAAAAGTTTTCGAGAAACTTTGTTTTACTGACCCACTCAGTTTTGTTTTGCGCCCCTCCAGGTTCAAGTTAGCAGAGCTTTGGTGGCCACGAGGAACCCAACGGCGTTCTGACAGAATTCACAAAAGTAGGACTCACCCTCGGGGGTTTCCATTTTAGTAATTGTATTTTAAAAGCTTCCGAACTGTGTAAATGGTTACGTCACTCTCACGTGACGGCCAGCATGCCCTCCTTCGGGACGGGGTGTGTCAAAACAAATATAATTAGCATGGGAACGTTCATAAAAAAATATTGGTACATATTAAACTAAAAATAGAGGTACATATTAAAATTCAAAACTATGGGAACAAATTAAATTGAAAATATGGGTACATATTAAAATGCAAAATTATGGGTACAAATTAAAACTAAAAAGAATATTGGTATAAATTAAAAAAAGGATACAAATTATAAAATAGAAATATATAAAAAAAATACTAAAAAGATTATATTTGAAAATGATTAATAATTTTTCATTTTTAAATGGGATATTTTGATATAGGCGCCTCAGTTTTGAATTTTTTAGATCAAACATGTCACATCCCAGTCTCGACTCCGCCACTCGCTTAACTTCGGAGTTCCGATAGAACCCGAAGCCAATGAGTTCCCAAAAAGTCTCATGCTATAGGAGGTGGGCATGTACATATAAGGCACATCACCCCTTCTTCGTTGGTCGATGTGGGATGTTACAATCCACCTCCCTTAGGGACCTGATGTCATCGTCGGCACATTTGCACCACATGGCATAGTGGCTCTGATACCATTATGTCACATACTAGTCTCGGTTCTGACGTAGCAAGATACTATTCGCTTTGGGCCACGACTACGCCCTCACGGTTTTGTTTTTAGGAACTCACATGAGAACTTCCCAGTGGGTCACCCATCCTGGGAATGCTCTCGCCCGAACTCACTTAACTTCGGAGTTTCGATGGAACCCGAAGCCAGTGAGTTCCCAAAAGGTCTCGTGCTATAGGAGGTGGGTATGTACATATAAGGCACGTCACCCCTTCTCCGTTAGTCGATGTGAGATGTTACAAAACATCCATGCCTTTTAGTGATTTGATTAAGCTTTTTTGTCATAATTTTGGTGCTATATGCACATTATATTGTAACAAATTTCCTATAATCTAGCATTTTAATTACACTCTTCTACATTAGAGATAATTGTAAAAAATAAAAAAAGTTGGTTAGATTCAATTTATTTTCACAATAATGCTACAATTTAGCAATAATTATCTACGCTTTAAGATATTTTCTTTCCAAAATAGTTTAAAATATTTTTAAATCCCACAAAATCAAACGTACTGAAATAAGTTTTTCTTTTAGTACGTTAAGAGAAAATAGGATTGAGAATAATATAAACGTACCAATACACAATGTGTACAAAATAAAACGTACCAAAATAAAAATAATGTACAATATGTATCAAATCAAACGTACCAAAATTGCAAATAAACGTACCAATTAATGATTTTTGTAAATTCAAACTTACCCGCAAATAATATATACGTAATGTATTGTACCTAATAATAATTCATCAACAACTATACTTAAAAAAACAACAACAAAAAAAAAATATAAGTTCACAAAAAAAAAATTGAAAAAATTACATAGAGCTTTTATGTTGATCACCAACTATTTGAAAAAAAAAACCCATTTGGAAAAAGAAATAATATTAAATGTTTTCATAACAAAAAAAAAACAATAATCGAAAAAACATATATGGAATAATAGAAAATATAGTTTAATTACTAATATCTCCACTAAATAAGGAAAAGTGCATCATGCAAATAAAATGATAAATTCAAAAATTATTTTAATTTTAAAAATATAATAATGACATGTAATTTAGCTTGAGGTGGTTATTGGTCAAAGTACTTTAATCAAATTTTAAAGAGGCATAGATGTTTAATCTAAATGATATAGAAAAACTGTAGGGGATTCTAATTTTTCCTTTTTAAATTGACATATAATGACTTGTAAAAAACTTAATATTCAAATAATGACATGAAGAATAGTCAATGGACCTTGATCAAAAAATGAAAAAAAAAAAAAAAGGTTTCAATTAATAGGAAGGTGAAACTTGGCGGATAAATGAAGAAAAGCTGATCGATAGAATGAATGAGGGTCCTCTTCAGATCCTCTCCAATCATGTCCGTTCATCGTACATCGTAAGGTTAGAAATCATTATAAATTTTTTATTTAAAATTGAATATAAATAGTACTTGATGAAAACTGGCCACACAACGTACGATGAACAGACGTGATTGGAGGATCCCATCCGAAGAGGATTCTCATTCCCATAGAATATAGAAAAAGTATGAAGGTGACACCTCATAATTAATTAGCGGATAAATGTAATTAATGGCTAGAAGTCATAGACATGAATTCAACCAAACCAAAAGGTCCATGTTGCAAAAAAAACCATTTCTTCCTAGGTAATTAGGGTACGCCAAAACTTTGACAAAGAAATATGAGTAAGAGATGTGGAATGGAATTCGCACGGGAGATTTTTCCCATTGATTTGTGTGGAGTGACTTCTAACCATCAACAATTGGAAATAGAAATACTAAGGAGATTCTTTTAAAATGAGACTCTTTGTGGATTTTGCTACTTTATATTTTTTGCACAATGTTCTATAATGTTGTCACAAGAATGAGTGTTAAATTGTGAGGTAGCAGAAAGTCCATGGAGAGTCATACTTTCAGAGAGTCTCCTTAACATTTCTCTAGAGAAATTGTATACATGCACGTTAAAGCGATTGTCTGCTTAGTAAATTATGTATAAGTAATTGAGATGATAATAAGAATATTATTCATTAACACAATTTTTTTTAAATGTAGAAAAATTAGGCGAGATTATTCTTTGGCAATGGTCACGTGCGAGACACATACCCTCTTCCGAATAGGAGAGGACCATTACACCTAGAAATTCCACTCATGTCCCTCCTCCACCAAATTTATTAATAATAAATAAAAGTAAACAAAAAAGATACAAGCGCGGGGGGGGACTATGCCTATACTCGCAAAGACAAGAGTGATCAACAAAAACGATAATAAGAACAAAAAGAAATGTCACGAGCATGAGCAAAGGTTACAAAATCGGGAACCGTAGACCACCAGACTTAAACATAACTTTCTGCCCCAAACGAAACTAAAGCATCTACAACATAATTTTCTTCTCTATAAGTATGTGTAAACATAAATCGTATTTGACGAAGACGCTAGAGACGATTCTTCTAATCTACCATAAGAAACCCCTGAACCACATTAGCCCCATATATCATTTAACACAGGATAGGGACAAAAACTTACAATTTTTTTTTTTACATGCAGTTAAGAGATGAGCTCTATCTGCATGCAAAAATCACGTGTGTTAAAGAATATTTATTTTGTGTATCTAAGTATATCACTATTGAGATAAGTAATGATCACTCTATATAGAACTATAGAAGTGACACGAGGCAAAAGGAGTCACTCACTCTCTTTAATATCATAAGGTCTTGCATCATTGATTAGGAGAGAGGATACACTTCGTGAGGCCCGTTCCAGTCAATTCAAAGGTTGTCGCAATTTTTGGAGCACTGCAATCTTAAACCCATGCTGAAATCTGTCCGGTCACAAAAGCTTTCAATTTTTGTCCAATTTCTTTGCAGTATAGTCCAAGATACGGGTACATATATCATTTTCTGAGAAATGAAAGAACATACCATGTATCAGTAAGGCAACAAGGAGTTCAACCGCTCTTACCATGTATCAATTAATGTAAACTAGTACATAAGCTCAATTGTTTGATCTCCTTTTTTGATGATGTTATTTTTACTCCGACTCAACACTAGGATTCCTTCTCATTTCTGTTCATGCAGTTAAAACTTAGAAGCCATCATACTATTTTCTCGAGAGTATCGTGGTTGGTCACTGACGTTGAAGCATGTTTTACGTCGAAAACCTTATAAAGTTTCATTACTAATTGAATCAAAGTCTTTTGTTTCTCTTCCCTCTCTTGCCCTTTCCTTCTCTCTCTGACTTATTCTCTATCTCTTCTATTTGTAATTCCAAAAACCATACCAAGTTGTAACGGAACAACTTCCAATATCTATATAGGGAAGGGCCTCAGTTTTGTGCTAATCCCTAGGCCACCAAAAAGCCAAGGTCTGACTACCGTTAACTAGAATAGGATCCTCTCCATATCCCTTCCATCTGAATCTTTCGGATCTTTCAATAATGCATGTTCAACTGAAAATCAAACGACTAGAAATTAATTAACTTTATTTACCTTCTCATGTTCATCTTGACTCTCTTCACCTTCTCATATTCATTTTCTTTCCTCTTCGACTCTCTTCTCTCTGTTTACTCTCCGTCTCTCTCTCCGACTCTCTTCTCTGTATCTTCTCCATCTCTATCTCTCTCTAGCTTCAGAACTGAAGAATCCAGACGATCCAGTTGAAAGGGATGTGGAGAGAAATCCCAGCCCTCCCTAACAGACACAAATCATCACATAAACAAATTATAAGATTTCGTGACAAATCAACTTGCATTTTCATCACGAAAACAAGTGCTAATTAAGCAGAAATTGAATAAAAATTGAAGGAGGATAAGGATCAAACAGTTTACTTTCGAATCAAAATAGAGGAAGGACAATTACCCTTCGTTTTTATGCTCAATTTTGCTTAGTATTTGGTTATGAAAGACGATTTTCACAAACCTTTCTCCTATCGATGCACACCATGTTCATTTATAATTTTTGAATCAATTAAAGAAAGCCGAGAATGAAGAAACATAAATAAATATGGTCTGTTGAAAAAGAAAGAGGTGTATAAATATCACTTCTCTTGTTTATTTGATGAAATAAATGCAAGTTGATTTGGAAAAACTAGTTTAACTTATAAGTAGTAAAGTGAAAGAAAAAAAAATACTCAAAATTTGTTTATTCAAACATAAAAAGAGGCTATCGCCACCCATCCTCCTTATGTTGTCAACACTCCCATTAATTCTTCGGCATTATCACTGGCCACACCACCATACATGGACTGCCACTTGTATTAGTCTATGATTCATTACATAAAATTAGAGGGTGACGTGATTTGAATTTGAATTTTTTTTTAATATTTCGACGAGTTTTAGTTGGTTATAAAGACTAGAGTGACAATTTTTTGCCCTAGTCGCATTATAGTACTCTGCGTGCCGGTCGACGACCGGGCTGTGCAGTATGCCCGTCCACTTGTTCGTAAATAGTCACACCATGCTGCTTACTGTTCAAACTTTGAATGCGAAGTTAGGCAGGAGGACGATTGATCAATCAAAGGCCGGCCCCCCCATATGAACTTGGAATTTTGTCAAGTGGTCCTATGAATTTCCAGCCTATGGATATATTATTACTCTATTGGCTACGAGCCAAATCAAATAATGCATGATTGTATTCTGGCTCAGTTTATGGCCATGATCTTTGTGTGTGGAGATAATTGACTTACTGAATTCTTCGTGCAGCTAGTTGCAGTCATGTTTTCCTGAACACTCTATGGTTTAGAAAATTGGTGGTTGTAGAGCAAAAAATATTTAAAATATTATACAGACGATATGGAGACTTTTTTTTTTTGAAGAAGAAGACAATAATGCTCTCCAACATCTTTGGAGTTTTGAGCAACTGACTATGAACACCAACCTCCTCTACTCCTCGCATGGAAAAATTAAAGGCATTAAAGATAAGATTTATCACAAAACTCTATCTTTAATACATTCAAATTGAAGATCAACTCAAACAAGTAAGGAAGCTTCATCACAATCAATAAATGCTATTATCATCATAATCCTGAGATATTATCTCCTAATTAACATCTTGGGATAATTCTCTCCTCATCCTTACCATGGATGACTCACCTAGACCAATGGGAAGCGGCCACGTGTAGGGCAACAACCTACACCTAAGTCGGTCACCTCCTTATAAATACCTGTTTGGGCCCAAAATATTATTTTGGGCCGAGCTTAGAGTTGTTCTCAGCCTAGTAATCTTCTTTTAGAATTATCATGGGTCGTCCAGTCATCGCGGGCCGTCCAGTCAAGATCGACCAAATCTTATTGCAGGACAGATTGGTTTAGATAAGGATGAAGTAGTTGAGACCTAGTGCAATGGGGAGTCTTAATAGGCTAAGGATGTTAAGACTTAAGAGATGAATCTGGTTTGTTAGTTAGCTCGGTTCAAAGTCCTTTTGGAGTTAGGATTGGCCGAAACCTAATCAGATTAGGTTGAGAAGTTCTAATCTGAGTATGATTTTAGCCTAGCTATGAAGGGTTTCCCTACTATAAATATAGGAGGGAGTGTACATTCAAAGCTCTCGCCAAATCAATATACAAATTGCCCTGCGCAAAGCTTTTCAACAACCTTGAGAATTTTATCCTTATCTTTTTCATTCCCGCCAACACATTTTTAATTTGGATAAACAACACTGTGAAGGCAACCGGCGGCATCTTCAGTTTGGATAAACAGCACTGGAGCCGTAGAATCAGCCGATCAAGGAGTACCTTCAGTTTGGATAAACAACACTGCTTCGAGATCGACTGGTTATTTATCCAAGTCTCGGTCGACAAGGATTTTCGAGTCCTTGTTGGTAGAGGTCATCTCATTAGCCTTCTCGGCGAAGTGAGGTGTTACATGTTACTACATTCGGCACATTGAAAGCCGAATTTAATATTGTACTTCGCAGAACTAGCAGCCTTGTCTTCATGCTTTAGAACCCGAAGGCTGAGATGTGTTCTTTCTTCGGCCACAGTCTCAAGATCAAGAAGTCAATAGCGCGCCCAACGCCACATCAATATATTTTACTCCCTGGCCGAACTCGGCCGACGAGTTGGCACACCCCGCACACAATCGAATGACGTAGTTAGCTTATTAATTACTTGACCTGCGCACCTCTTAGGCTTGGTAGTTTTTATGGTTAACATTTTGGCATGCCCAGTGGGACCCAATGTTAAAGCTACGAAGTTCATGACAATTGAGACACGGTTAGTAAAAAAGAGAATAGTCATGGGAAAATCGACGACTAATCTTCCAGTCCAGAACCCAGGACAAGATGGCTTGTTACAGGCACATATTCTTCATGCTACCATGATACCTGAAGCTATAAGTGCGACATGCCGAGAAAATGAAGTTAGACTCGGCGACCAACCTCGTGGTGCAGAAATCCCCACCAAAACGTCAAAAGGAATTTTTGTTGAAGGAATAGTGGATGATTGTGATGAGGACGGTGGTGATGCTTCGGACCCACCAACCAGATTGTTTCTTCGACGGCGACTTAAAGAGCAATCTCGGTAATTTAAGCAGATGTTCAGCCGAGAAATAAAAAACATACGTGAAGAAATGCGTGATATCTTAGTTATTAGAGTCCATGATAGTGGATTCGCCGATCGAATCAGGTAGTTTTTTTTCAAGAATAACCCATTACCAATGATACAAGCCGAGACAGGATCCACTTGGCTCAAAATGATTGACTTGGAAAAAAATGATGGGTCAACCAGCATTTTGGATGGCTTCGATCAGAAGGCATAAACGACATCTGTTGATATGGTCGAAGTCTTGAGAATGATTGATTCGACTTTGAAAAAGGGGCCGAAGTTTCTGAAATTCATTCATCCATATCCTGTTTATGTGGAAAGGTTTGAGTACCTCAAGGGGTTCAAGATCCCAGACTTCAGCCTTTTCGCTGGAGAGTCGTCCTTATCATCATTAGAACACGTGGCTCGATTTACTACTTAATGTGGGGACGTTAACAGTGATTTCCATAAGCTGCGATTGTTCAACTTTTCGTTAACGGGCTCAACATTCACATGGTATATCAACCTCCCATCCAACTATATCCACAGTTGGGACGAACTAGTCGAGAAGTTGGATGAACAATTTTATCGATCAGGGATGGACGTATCAGTATCTTCTCTAGCCAGGATGGGTTAAGCTTCTGACGAGTCACCAATGGAATACCTTACGAGGTTTAAGTCGGCTAGAAACTAGTGCCAAGTACCTCTCCCTGAAGTCGACTTCGTTAGACTCGCTCTAAATAGCCTGGATGTAGAGTACAAAAAGAAATTCTTGGGGGCAAACTTTCGAGATATGTACGAACTGGCTCAACATGTCGAGCAATATGATTATTTGCTTTGAGAAGATAAGATCTCAAAATCTCCATCCCGAGGAACGATCTACAAGAACCTACGGTCAGTTATGCATCGGTCAACAGGGAAGGGTCCCAATACGCCAGCATAGATGTGGCTGAGATAGTGATTAACAAACCATATTTATGCAAAGCGTTGGCTCACGCTAACTCCAAAGATGTCAAAACCCGCTCGACCCCTGTGGAAACTTCCATTAAAGCATTAAAGGTCCACATTTTCGACATCACTAAGGCCGATGCCATCTTCGACCAATTACTGCTCTCGAAAATTATCATGCTTCGGCCATGGCATAATATTCCCAAAGCCGAAGACTTAAAAGGAAAAACTTACTACAAATATCACAACTCGAACAGACATACGACAAACAACTGTGTTATATTTCGTAATGCCATTCAAAATTGGATCGATAATGGCAAGCTCAAATTCCCTGAAAAAGCAAATGGTAGTTGACGCCGCTCTTTTCCATTCGGCGACGGTAAGCATGGTAGATGCTTATCTACCCAAAAATAAAGGAAAAGGGAAGGCCGAGTTCATTCCAATGCAATTCATCCAAAAACACAACTTTCGGCCACGACTGAAGATTGATTTGTTTTCGAATAAGTCGCCCAAAGACTTTTTAGGACTGGCTATCATCGAGTCCATGTCGAACTCCAGCACAGAGGAAACGGACGGATTGATGGTTTTGTGTAGTCGGTGCAAAGAAAAAAGTATCTTAACCGAGCCAAATGAAAAGCCACTTCGGACTACAATACCACAATAGCCACCCACGGCCGCAATAACACCTCAAAAGGTGCTCGACGCAGTCCAACGCCAGAAAGTTTTCGATAAGCTCGACATGGAATGACGGGCAACCTTCAGCCAGACAACGCCTTGATTTCAATGCATCGTTTTATAATAAGAATTTTTATGCGCGTAACTCTAGCAGTTCGAGTTCATCTGCGAACCAAAAAACCTTCAAGCCACCTAAGTCATCGACCAACGTTGGTATAGCTATAACTCTCCTACTGTAGTATATACCGCACTGTCTAAATCATAAAAACACTGGTGTTAGCGAATAGACAGTATGGCTCGCTTACAAGCAGCCCGGGCTACTTCGGCTACCAAATGGCAGCTGAAAAAAACAAAAGGTAACGAAGATGACCGACAACCTCCGTCAATCATGGCTGAGTTACTTCAAGGAAAGAAGGTGATCAATCATGACTGTGAAACCATAATTGAAGAATCTGAGAAACGCATCAGGAATGAACCAGAAAGAAAATTTCCTCCATTACCCTCACAACAACTATTAATTAAAGTCCGACTAAATCTTCACCTACCGTTTCTCGGTAAAGCTTTGGAATACATGCAGGAGTTTCACAAGACGCATTCTGCTAATGACCTATACGGCCTACCAAAAACATGCCAATAAGCTCTTGACCTAGCACTAACTTGCCCTGATGCTGAACAGATCATCCAGAAGACAACAGATCTAGGGATGAAGGCCAGGTTTCAACATATACGTAAGGCTCGAGTTCTTAGCTTCGAGGTTGAACCATATACTGATATAGATACCGTTGAGCTTCATTTCTCTCTCGAGGACCTCCAATATCTGCAATACCATTTTGAAGTTTTTTCAGCTGTGTCTTGCTTCGGCCTTACGGCCGACGAAAAAGAGCGCGTAACACGTCTAGATGTTTACTTGGACACAAAGGACACCCGTATCGCCTATCAGAAGTAGACCCGTAAGGCTTCACAAAAACATAACCAAGTCTTAATGCCGAGCAGGCTCGAGGTTGACAATCAAAACGAAACAGGTCAAGTGGAGGTACCACAGGAACAATTGCTTGCTGAAGCAGAATATGATCAAGCAAATAATACTCAAGAGCAAGATACCTCGCTTGAAAATCCAAAAGACGAAGATCACGACCCGATGGGCTATTCGATTGTCAAAAATATGGAAATCAACATGGTCCGCGTTTTACCTGCTAAGTTCCAACCAACCACATCCCAACCAAATTTCCTAGATGACGACGTGGTTACCGAGGAAGTGACCTAAGTCGACTTTGTTGCCATCGAGAAGGCCAAGCAAGCAAACAAAGAATATAAACTTAAGACAGCTCTTACCGAACTATTCTCCCACTATTCTTCCGTAAATATTCGACATTTAAAGTCGTTGTATGTTACAACTCATATTGAAGAATACCCAGTCTTCAAAATTTTCACCAACTGTAGGGCAACAGTCAACATCATGCATGTTTCCATCATGAAGGCATTACGACGCTCTAACGACTAACTCATCCCATCAAGGGTAAACATAAGCAGCTTTGTTAGTGACAAGTCCCTGACCACGGAAGTGCTTCATTTAGAGATAAATATCGCAGGTCACAATCACATGACCGTGTTTTTCATAGTTGATTCAAAGACCGAGTATAATGCCTTGCTTGGTCATGATTGGATCCACCAAACGAGTTGTATCCCGTCGACGTTATACCAAGTCCTCATCTTCTAAGACAGTAAATCGGTCGTAATTCATTCGGTCGATAATCAACCATTCGAAGCTAATATGATTCAGGCTCGTTATTACAATGATCACGTCGACTACATTACCCTATAAAGTTTCAACGAGAAATGATGGTCGACTCGGATCTTAGTTCAGAAAGTCATCAAGGTTAACGTTAAGGCTGTTCACCAGGATTCGGCGAGACTTAGATTGGCTGACCTAATTTCCAATCTTGATGTCTGATACCAAACAAAATTGATGTCATGCTGCAATTTCATCCACCATGGAACGACTGCTGGCCCACTGGTATGCCATTTCCAATCAACTGAATTCCGGCATGAACTTAGTCGAGTTCCTCGTCGAAGAAGATAACGGTCAAGTCCTGTTACTTGGCAAAGTCCAAGCTGCCTCGACCGAGCTCGAAGACAGTCGACCCCAGGTCAATGATCCATTAGAGGAAATAAATGTTGGAACGACCGATGACCCTCGACCTTTATTTATTAGTGTTTTGTTACCTCAACCAATGAAAACAGAACTCTATTAATTACTCAAAAAATTTAAAGATTGTTTTGCTTGGAGTTACCATGACATGCCTGGTCTAGATCGAACACTCATCAAGCACGAATTACGCATAAAAACTAGCTGTAATCCTTTATGCCAACCCCCCAGACGATTCTCGATCGAAGTACAACTCGGCATAAAAGACAAACTCGTTCGACTTTTAAAAGCTGGGTTTATTTAGACAACCCGATACATTGAATGGTTGGCGAATATAGTCCCTGTTTTAAAGAAAAGCAGTTTGCATCGATTTTCGTAATTGGAATTTGGAAACCCCTAAAGATGAATAGCCAATGCCGATTTCAGACTTACTAATTGACGTTGCAGCAAACCATGAGATGTTATCTTTCATGGATGGCCATGCTGTCTACAACCAAATCTTCATTACCAAGGTCGATGTCCACAAAACTGCTTTTCGTTGCCCAAGGGCACTCGAGACCTACGAATGGGTAGTTATGCCAATCGGGCTTAAAAACGCCAGTGCCACATACAACGTGCTATGAATACCATCTTTCATTACCTGATTGGTATGGTCATAGAGGTGTATATCAACGATGTGGTGGTCAAATCAAAGCACCGCTCGAGCAATCGACACTCCACCCCCGATGACCAAGAAGAGTCTTTACTCGACAAGATTAATTTTCTCCACCACTTCATTGCCAATTTGATGGAAAAAGAAGGTTTTATCCACGCTTTTGAAACTCAAGGATTCTGACAAATTCGAATGGCATGAAGAGCATTAAGATGCTTTCACACAAATCAAGGTCTCCCTCATGACCCCACCCATCCTTATGCCTCCTCAACACGGCAAACCTCTCAAGTTGTATATCTCGGCAACCGAGGAATCCATCGGTTGTCTTCTTGAACAAAACAACGACACCGGGTGAGAGCAGGCTATTTTTTATCTTAGCCGGGAATCTCAACTCACCTGAGGTAAATTATTTAGCCGTCGAGAAGCTCTATCCGGCCTTGTTTTTCACCATGTCAAAATTCAGGCATTACATGCTCCCATCAGTTACTCAGGTCATCACCCAAACAAATGTTATTCACTACATGCTCACTCGGTTGATAGTAAAAGGCCGAATTGGGAAAAGGACAATGGCACTATCCGAATTCAATTTACAATATGTGCCCTAGAAAGCCACCAAAAGGATAACCACTAATTGATTTCTTACCTCAACATCCCTCCCTATACGATTTTGGGCGTAACGACGCTAAAATTGGCATGGTGGAAACACATGATAATTATTGGAAGATGTATTTTGATGGCTCTAGTACCCTGGCGTTGGAATCATCATCCAATCCCCAGATCACCACCGCTAGTATTTTTCTCTCAAGCTGGATTTTGATTGTACGAATAATCAAGCCGAATATGAAGCCTTTATCATCGGCCTTAACGTCCTTCACGACTTGAAGGCAGCCTGCGTACTCATCCTTTGCGATTCAGAACTTGTAATTAACTAACTCAATGGAACTTTTTGTTGCATGAGTTGTACTCTGGCGCCCTATCACATGGTCGCTAGTTATTTAGCCAACTCATTTGAAAGCATCACATTCAAGCACATTTTACAAGTTTGAAACACTGACGCAGACAAACTGGCTCAAATAGCCTCCGGAGCACAACTCTTGGGAGGCAAGCTAGGCCGGATAATACCAGTAATACGATGACCACACCCGGCCCTGGTTAATCAACAAGTTTTCCAACACGACTACATGATCAGTACACGAGTCATGTCCTTACCTTCGTTGTTGGAACGAGAAGATCCTGTAGATGTTTGCACAGTCGAAATATTGCCAGACGATTGGAGAAGGTCAATCATGCAATATCTCAATAATCCTAGTAGCAAACATAACCACAAGATAAAGGTATATGCCACAAATTAAGTAATGTACCAGAATGAGTTGTACCGAAAGGGTAAGGACGGTTTATTGTTATTATGCATCGGTCCGCAAGAGGCCGCCCAAACGATTACAGAGGTACACGAAGGAATATGCATAGCTCATCAATCCGGACGCAACACACGTTGGTTGCTTCGATGACACAACTATTTCTGGCCGAGTATGTTGAAAGATTGCATTGAGTACGCATGAGGGTGTGTACAATGTCAAATTCATGGGCCTATACAGAGAGTCACAGTCGAATTACTTCACTCGGTCACCAAACCATGGTCGTTCAAATGATGGGCTATGGACATGATTAGCAAAATTACGTCGTCTTCAGGGTTAGCAAATGATGCATGGATACTCATTGTGACGGACTACTTCACCAAGTAGGTAGAAGCAATATCATATGCCAAGTTAACGTCTAAAGAAGTTTGTAATTTTGTGGAAGAAAACACCGTGACTAGATTCGGCGTACCAAAAACAATCATAACGGACAACGGTACGATCTTTATATTGACAGGTTCAAGGAATACACGACGAGTTTGAAAATTCAGCTCGATCAGTCTATGTCGTATTACCCACAGGCGAATGGACATGCCAAAGAAATTAATAAAGTTTTGTTCGGTATTCTTGAAAAAATGATAAAAGAAAAGTCTGGTATGTGGCATTTGAAGTTAAATGAAGCATTATGGGCATATCAAATTTCACTACGATCATGGACAGGGACGACCCCATATGCGTTAACCTATGGACATGATGCCATGTTACCGGTTGAGCTAAGCATAAATTTGTTGCGAGTTATCAAACAAAGTAATTTGTTCAGTGCTGAGTACAGTCAGGCCATGAGACAAGAGTTAGAAGACTTGGAGGAAGTTTGGCTTGATGCCTATAATTTATTAGCAACACAAAAAAAGATTGCCGAACGAGCTTATAATCGACGAGTCAAACAAAAGACATTCGACGAAGGAGAGTTAGTTTGGGAAACCGTGTTTCCAATAGGAATTAAAGATCCTAGATTAGGAAAATGGTCGTCGAATTGGGAAAAACCATTCATTATCCACAAGGTTCTCGACAAGCGACATACCACTTCAAGGATCGAACTTGTTCAATTCATAAATTACCAATCAATGGGAAATTCTTAATGAAATATTATCCAGTCATTTGGGAAATGCAAGAATGAAAGATCCATTTCATTAATTTTGCAAAAGGACATACAAGCAAAATTACCAAAAAATCCAATAGCCTACTACTAAAGACAAAGTCCTAAGGGGTCGAAGGAATGAAGGCTTCAAGAGCGGCTTTCAGTTCCAACCACCTTACTTCGCCCATCGTGACTTCAGCCTACCTTGTTCTATTATCAAGTTATAGTTGCTATATCCGATTTGCGCCAGCTGCGTAGTTCGTCAGTCGAGACTTATTTGACTCGAAATCCTTCTCAAGCTTTAAAGCAATGACCGACCTTTGACATTGAAGTTTAGTGATTTGACAATCGAGGTTGGTCAGTCGTTTCTTCTTTGCTTTTATTGCCTCAAGCTCTGGCTAAATAGCTTCATGAGCGACCATTACAGCTTTAAGGTCGTCCTTTGCCTGGAGAACCCTTTCATAAGTAATGAAGTATTGTCGAGTTCGCTCTAGGACATTTGATAAGTGAACAACACTTTCGGTGCTCAGCAAGCCACTGGATACAAGGTCGTTCAGGCATTCTCTTATGAAGTCGAAGCCTTTGCGTTAAAGAACTTGCAAGGCCAAAAAGGATAGAAGCTTTTGCAACTTGATGAGGCATCAGACTCGGCTGCAGTTGCAGAAGACTCAGCCGTAATGCCAGAAGGCTCAACCACTCCGGAAGTGCTGGAAAGAAGGGCATCAAGCTCGACATCCCATGAATGATGCACAAAAAAGAGTTGTTAGGAAAGAAGAATCCAAAAGAATGGCAAATAAGGAAGTCATGATAAACCTGTCGAGAAGAGAATTCAGCTATATCCGCTGGTTCATTGCTCGAACCCAGAGAGCTTAATAGCCGAGCCTAGTGTTTAAGGCAGCTTTTTAATTCACGCGGCTGATGAAGGCTATCTACATTTGATGGCCACTGAGGTTAGAGTTGTTCTCGGCCTAGAAATCTTTTTCTAGAATTATCATGGATTGTCCAGTCATCACAGGCCGTCCAGTCAGGATCCGCCGAATTCTATTGCATGACAGATTGGTTTAGATAAGGATGGAGTAATCTAAACCTAGTGAAATGGGAAGGCTTAATAGGCTAATGATGCTGAGACTTAAGAGATGAATCTGGTTTGTTAATTAGCTCGGTTCAAAGTCCTTTTGGAGTTAGGATTAGCCGAAACCTAATCATATTAAGTTGAGAAGTTCTAATCCGAGTATGATTTTAGCCCGACTATGAAGGGTTTCGCTACTATAAATAGAGGAGGGAGTGTACGTTCAAAGCTATCTCCAAATCAATAGACAAATTGCCCTGCGCAAAGCTTATCAACAACCCTGAGAATTTTATCCTTCTCCATTTTCTTCCCGTCAACACATCTTCAGTTTAGATAAACAACACTGTGAAGGCAACCGGCGACATCTTCAGTTTTGGATAAACAACACTAGATTCGTAGAATCAGCCGATCAAGGAGCACCTTCAGTTTAGATAAACAACATTGCTTCGAGACCAGCTGGTTATTTATCCAAGTTTCGGTCGACAAGGATTTTTGAGTCCTTATTGGTAGAGGTCATCTCATCAGCCTTCTCGGCGAAGTGGGGTGTTACAGGTTACTACATTCAGCACATTGAAAGCCGAATTTGATATTGAACTTTGCATAACTAGCAGCCTTGTCTTCAGGCTCTAGAACCCGAAAGCCGAGACATGTTCCTTCCTCGGCCGCAGCCGCAATATTAAGAAGTCAATAGCGTGCCCAACACTACATTAATATATTTTACTCCCCGACCGAACACGGCCGACGAGTTGGCATGCCCCACACACAACCGAATGACGTAGTTAGCTTATTAATTACTCGACATGTGCACCACGTAGACTTGGTAGTTTTAAGGTCAACAATACCTCATCTCCACCAAATTCTGGTAAGTTTTTACTACGCATATAATCCTTAACACTCACTCTTTTTCAGAGCTACTGACTTAGGCATCGAAGATCTATTGGCCAAACCCCTTCCCACCCACCCCAACCTCATGCGTGCGTGTGGCTTTGGCCTTAACCAAATGTGTTTATTGTTTTATAGGTATAAATTTGTCAAGACTGAAGACGGCGGATTCTTTCTACCATAGTGGTAATTTTTTTTTCTTTTTTTTTTATCAGAAATGACAGTGGTTATCTATTGTTCGATTTAATGCAACAATGGGAAATATTTAACATTTGTTATTGTACTATCTTTCACGTGGAATTAAAATCTACGATGGATGACTACAATTTTTTTGCACTATGAAGTCTAAAAGAACAAGGATCTCATCTTAAAATCAAAGGAAAACTAATGAAAATAGCTTGAAAATTTTGAGTTTTAACCAAAATGATAAAAATATGTAGTAAGTAAATAGTACAATGATTGACTTTTTAGAGTAAAAATTTCCTTAACGTTAAGAGTAAATAGTATTAGGAGTGTTTCGTTAAAACTTCTTAAAATCAATACATGATATATTTATATTTGACTCAATCAACAAAATGAAAAGAAAAAGAGAAAACTCGATCGATAAAATATGGACAAAGAAAGTTGCAAACTGATAGACACTCTAATTTCCTTTTCTATCATTTTGTGAGAGCCTTTCTCCTTTTTGTGACAGCCTAGTTTAGTCGTTCGGTGGCAGTCCTTTTTCCTTTTCGCTTTCCTTTCTTTCCATCATTGTCAGCCTGCTTTTCCCTAACCCAATTTTCTTAGTCCCCCTAATCCTCTTGCCTTTGATTTAACCATCCTTAGCCCTATATCGGAAGTCCTTATTGGCGAATTCATCCCTCCACCTCTTTCCGTCGCGATTTGCTGCGACTTTATGGAAAGGTGTGTAGAGTTTGGCTCGAGTTTCCACACCACCACTTTCCTTGTGTTTGCCGATCTTGGCACTATATCTTGTGGGATGTATTTTCCCACTGACTTCCTTTGCTTTGTGGTTTAGATCTTTGTGGTGGTTGTTGGAGGAGGATGGAGCTTTCTTCTTTTTCGACTTCAGGGATTGGTGTGGCTTGATCTCTTGCGTCTTCAAGGAGTGCTGGGTTGTGCTGAATGGGTGGTGCTCCGGCAGCCGGGGCAGTAGGCTGCTAGGTTTTTGCTTTGTGTTTTGCTGTTTTGAGCTCCAATCCTTGTGTTGGGTTGGGATCCTTTCTGTGCTGCTTTGGTGGTCCATTGCTATGCTTTGTACTTCACTTGTAATTTTGCCCTGTTTGTGTAAATTTGTTGTGCGGGGAATAAAACCTACTTTTGACAAAAAAATAAAAAATAAAAATAATTAAAAACGTAAAAGGTGACAGCTCATAATTAAGTATTGGACAAATGTAACTAATGGCTAGAAGTCATGACATAAATACAAACCAAAGGTTTGTATATGTTGCACAAAAAACCATTGCTTCCTAGCTAGTTAGGGTACGCCAAAACTTTGACATAGAAATATGAGTAAGATATGTGCTAAGGAATTCGCATGGGCGATTTCCTCCCATTGATTTGTGTGGATTGACTCTCACCATCAACAGTCAAAAATTGTATACATGCACTTGTACGCGATATTTTAACCTAGTTGCATTATAGTGTGTGTCTACCTCCATATGTTCGTAAATATTCACATCATGCTGCATATTGTTCACAAACTAATAATTATTGAGTGCGACCTTAGGCAGGAGGACGATTGATCGATCAAAGTCTGGCCCCCATATGAACTTGAAATTTTGTCAAGTGGTCCTATGAATTTGCAGCCTAGGTAAATTACTCCACCCTGGGCTACAAGCCAAATCAAATAATGCATGATTGGTATTCTGGCTGGGTTCATGCCATGATTTTTGTGTGTGGAGGCAATAGGCTTACTGAACTTTTGGTGCAGCTATTTGCAGTTATTTTTTCCTAGATTATTTATGGTTCAAAAATATGGTAACCTATTATTTGATCTTTAATGCAAGAGATTTAGTTTTTGTTGTACGTTTTATTTTTATTGTTAAATTAAAATCGAACAGTAAATAACTGAACCATGAAGTTAGAAGAACGAAACTCTTATTTTAAAACCAATACATGATATATATATATATATATATATATATATATATATATATATATATATATATATATATATATATATATATTTGACTCAATTAACAAAATGAAATGGAAAAGAGAAAAGTCGATGCTATATAGACAAAGTAAGAAGGTGACACCTCATAATTAGTTACTGGATAAATGTAATTAATGGCTAGAAGTCATAGACGTGAATACAACCAAACCAAAAGGTGCAAGTTGCACAAAAATCCATTTCTTCCTGGCTCTAATTAGGGTACGCCAATAATTTGACATAGAAATATGAGCAAGAGATGTGCTGGTGCTATATATGGAATTCGCATGGGCGATTTCGCCCCATTGATTTGTGTGGAGTGACTTCTAACCATCAACAGTTACAAAAGAAATGTTAATGAAATTATCTTAAAAGTGAATGTTTTTGCATAATGTTTTATAATGTTTGTTATGAGAATTAACGTTAAATTGTGAGATGATGGAGAGTTCATAGGATCACACTTTAAGAGAGTCTCTTTAGCATTTATCCTGTCACAAATTGTATACATGCACATGTAAGCAATTGTCTGCTTAGTAAATTTCGTACAAGTAATTGAGATGATAATTAAAAATATTATTATAAACACGAATTTTTTTTAAATAGAAAAAAAAATAGGCCAAATTAATTAGCTCTTCAACAACGGTCGTGTGCGAGGCACCTACTCTATTACGAAGGGGAGAGAACCATTACAAGAAGATAGTGACAAAAATGACATATTTGCTAACATGCATTTAAGAGATGAGCTCTGTCATTGCATGCAAAAATCACGTGTATTAAAGAATATTAATTTTGTGTATCTAAGCGTATCACAATTAAGATAAGTAATGATCACTCTATAGAAGTGAAACCAGGCAAAAAGAGTCACTCACTCTCTTGAATATTATAAGGTCTTACATCATCGTTAGTCATTAGGAGAGAGGATACATTTCATGACACCCGTTGCAGTCAAGTCAAAACGTGTTTACCATTTTTGGCGCACTGCATTCTTAAAGCCGTGCAGAAATCTGAATGGTCTCAAAAGCTTTCAAATTTTGTCCAATTTCTTCGCAGTATAGTCCAATACATGGGTACGTATATCATCTTCTGAGAAAACGAACATATCCTCTTTCTTGCAGACCTTGACAAGATTTAACATTGATCGATATAGCAAATAGCTATAAGACAATAATCAGTAAGGTGACGAGAAGTTCACCCTCTCTTACCATCAATTATTGTAAAGCCCAATTGTTTGTGTTTAGACATGATATTATGTCATCAGTCCGAGCAATCAAGGCTGTTGAATGAGCAAAGTTTTAAGACGTTGAAATGTAAAATATGAAATTGATTTCAATCACTTTATATTATATGGTTGTGAAATAATCCGAATTGAGTTGTGATTAATTTATAACATGAAGATCATGCCGTGCATTCAGGTGTAGGATAAGAGTTGTATTAGTCAGCAAGCAGAGAAGGAATAGCGATTAGCCTTTGTGCAGCGTGGCGATCAGCACGTAGCAAATGGGATAAAGATGAAAGTAAATGGGACGGTGATGATCAGAATGGTTTTGTGGGATAATGCAAAACTACCAAACAACAGGGTGCTCGTGCTGTATTTAAAATGATTTGGATGGAAGTGATGAAATGATTTGGATGGAAGTGAAATTATTTGGATGAAAGACATTTTGGTCAAATGTCTACGTTCTGATCAACATGGAAAAGTTAGTTCTCATCATGTTTAACCACAAGGCTGTACGTGAATATTTGTCAAGAGAGTTATAGTGCAATTTGGAATTTTCACTTTGTGGCTGAGTTACTCTGGCCCTAAAAGCCTCTGCAACGTGAAAAGAACTCTTAGCTCAACACACAAAAATGTCATGTATAAATTCTCACTCTACAGAAATCTTCTCAAACTTTTAAGAAAACACTACCTTCCCTAACTTCGTCAACACACATCACTATGTTGACAACTGATGATATTTTCAGTATGAATTAATAGCATTGGAGCCGTAGAATCAAGAGACCGAGGAGAACCTTCAATTTGGAGTTTGGCCGACTACCTATCCAAGTTTCTGTCAATGAGAAGTCCTCGTCTTCTCATTGAAAGATGTCATCTCATTAGCTTCTCGGCGAGTGAGGTGTTACCTAGTTACTCAATGAGGTGTTACCCAGTTACTCAATGTTCAACATATTGAAAGCTGAACCTCATTCATTCTACTTGCCGACCGTGATCGCTCAGATACAGAAGTCAGCAGCGTTCGACAACACCACCACATTCATTCTACTCGCCGACCGAGCTTGGTGACGAGTTGGCAAGCCCACATTCATCATAAGGACGTAGTTAGCTCATTAGTTATTTGGCCTTCGCGCCACGTAGGCTAAGTAATTTTTAGAGTGAACAGTTTGATCTCATTTTCTGATGATGTTCTTCTTACTTCGACTCCTTACTTTGATCCCTTCTCATTTATGTCCATGCGGTTAAAAGTTACGAACCATCAGACTACTTTCTCGAGAGTATCGTGGTTAGTCACTTGATTGTTGAAGCATGTCTTGCATCAAAAACCTCATGAAGTTTCAAACTAATTGAATCAAAGTCTTGTGTATAAAACCTCATACCTATTGAATTACACTATTAGTGATTAAGTTAGCAACAATACTATCAATGTTGATTACTAGTGAATTGTTGGATTGTCTCCGCAACTTTGAAATGGACTCAATCATCCAAATTCCAAAATAACAAGAATATTATATAATTCAACCTATAAAAAAAAGATTTAGAAGTTAAAGAAAATTTAAAAATATATATAATTGAATATCAGCTAACCTAAATTTTATATAATTTTGTTAGGAAGGAAATAACAATTATTTTCCTTAGGAATGAAATGATCCTTCTACTAATTTGTCTCACGCTGGTCATATTGTAGAAGACACGAAGGCTTTGCAATCCACGATCATTAGAAATATATTTCGTCATGTTCGCCGCCAAGCTAACAATGTAGCTCATCTCCTTGCATGCTTTGTTGTCCATGGTGAAAAATCTTGGCTATGGTTTGAAGACCCGCCAGATTTTAATTCTGATTTACTTTTGAAGGAATGTAATTCTGTTTAGGCTATGGCCTCTGTTTTAGAGTGATTGGATTAAGTTGATCACGCAAACACTCCAAATATACGCATGCATGTCGATTCTACAACGTACGAGAGTTGGCATGCAACAACCTTAGCCAAATCCACACGCCAAATACAAATACAATTATTTGCGAAACTCACGGCCTAACCCTAACCCTCCCAAGAGAGGCAAACCTAGTTACACAACCCAACCTTTCTTATCTCTTGGGTCTCAGTTTTGGAAGAACTCACCGTGTGAATAGTTTGTGCAGGGACCACAAAATTTGTAATTCTGGAGTACCTTATGGAAGTGGTCGCGTGTGCAAAAATTTGAGTAAATTGTCGATTTGCTCCCTAAATTTTCACCTAGTTTTCGATTTTCTCCCTGAACTTTTCGATTGGAAAATTAAGGACTCGAACTAATTTTTTTAGCCAATTTGCCCCCTACCGTTAGTTTTTCAAACATTCCATCCATATTTCTGTTAAGTGAGACCATGGGCACAACATGTGAGGGTAGTTAAGTCATTTCACTCTTAAAAAATTTAAGAAAAAAAAATTTAAGAAAAAAAAAACTTTCCCTCTATTTTTTCCCTCTAATTCCTATCCTCAATTTTATTTTTCACTCATTCATATGCATGAGAAATGACATATGGTGTTATTGTCTTCAAAAGTATCTAAGTTAGTCTTTTTCTTGAAACATGTACAACCATTTTTATTTTCTTTAACAAATTAATAATTTGACAAATGCTCATGGTGTTATTGTCTCCAAAGCAGTGCATTAATATAAGCATGTTACGTGTTGTGCTTCATTTTAGAGACATTAAGACTTTATTAGTAGAAGAGTTAGAAGAGTTATAAAAATAGTTTCCAGCAGTTAACATGTCCGCCATCTAGTAAAAACTACAACAAGTCAAAGAAAAAAACTACTCCAATCACCAGTATCAAAACTCCAAAGATCGGCTAATTGCACTTATCCTAACTATTCCTCCAATTTTCAAGCAATAGTATCCAACCAAATAAAAAAAAAAAAAAAAGGCATATCATACCCACACAGTTCCACAAAGCTTTGCTTGCCTTCTCAAAGTACAATGTTTTCAAATAATAAATTACTATAAAAGAGAAGAAAGTGCACAACTCAACCTAGAATCAAATGATTGATATTTCAACTGCATTCTTGCACATTTAACACCATGAGCATTTGTTAAATTATTAATTTGTTAGAGAAAATAAAAATGGTAGTACATGCTTCAAGAAAAAGACTAACTACTTTTGAAGACAATAACAATGTATGTCATTTCTCATGTATAGGAATGAGTGAAAAATAAAATTGAGGATAGGAATTAGAGGGAAAAAATAGAGGGAAAGTTTTTTTTTTAAATTTATTTTCAGTTTTTTAATCATTTTTAAGAGTGAAATGACTTAACTACCCTCACATATTGTGCACATGGTCTCACTTAACAGAAATATCGATGGAATGTTTGAAAAACTAACGGTAGGGGGCAAATTGGCTAAAAAAATTAGTTTGAGTCCTTAATTTTCCAATCGAAAAGTTCAGGGGGAAATCGAAAGCTATGTGAAAGTTTAGGGAGCAAATCGATAGTTTACTCGCAAAAATTTTGCATGCATGTATATGCCTTGTTTTGTTCTTCTTAGTTTTGTTTGGAGTCTGCTTATAGTTACATAGGTAAAAAATAGTAGAGAAAGATAATTAACAAAACTAAGAATTAAAAGAATGGTGAAGCAGTAATTACTTTTTAATTTATATACTAATTTTACTTATTAGGGTGTACTATTTATTCCCTACAAAGCCTCAAACATGTGGAATCATTTACAGATGCCTACTTATTTAGAATGAGGAATTCGGGGATGTGGTGCAAAAAAATGGCTATATGGGCCATAATGATGTAGATCAAATGACGGAGTGGTTTGAAGATCAAATTGAGCAAATTGGACTAAAAGAACAAAGCTTTATGAATTTAAGCTCTAGTGTCATACTTGTGTCTATATATGACCCTTTATTTCAAGGAGAATGACTGTACGCATCAAACTCATTTTTGAAGTTTAGGACAATTTCAATATTTGGTTATTTCTTAAGTTATATTCTTACTTGGAATCCCATTGCTTAATTAAGTTACATTTTGAATATGTCATCTTGGCCTTATGTTGTTTTCTTTCATAGTCTTACCAATTAAACTCTAAGGCTTTCTTCTCTAGTGGATTCAGTGTTCTTGTTCTTTAAGAATAACGTTGTGTACTCTTCTCTTTGTCACACTGCGTCACCCACTTGCCCTCCTAACTTATCAATATGATTCTTGGTTTTTTCAAGTTTAGGATTACATATTTTAAATTTGCATGGCATGAAAAGTCAAGAATCATAGTAACTTCAATATATCAATTCCATGCAATAAGTTTAGGACATGTTTAATAAGCATTTCGTTTTTAATTTTTTTTTTTAGGTAGAGATACAAAAAAATGTATACCGAGAGATGAGGAATGTAGAAAAGCGGAGAAAGGGTGGACGCAACCAAAAAAAATACACACTCACAATGACTAGTAACCATCTTGTTTTCCTGAGTTTTGGCCCCTACTGTAACCTATGTATCTGACTAATTCGTGACTAGTTGCTTTAGTCACCGTCCAGTTACAAATGAAGAGAAGGTAGGAAACAAAAGCCTGAAAAGAAAACCTACTAAAAATTGTTTTCACTTTTTACTTTGTATATTCTTCATGCATATTAATTTGTTCCACTTGTGTATATAATCCTTCTATTCTTAATAAAAAAAAACTTTGGAAATCAAGAATTCAAAATCTTACTCTACAGTTATTTTCATATCATACCTCTCTAATACAGATAAGATTCACATATATTTGTAGACCATATTTTTATTAAAGAGTGGAGAGATTTCGTAGTGTGCCAGAAACACAACAAAGTACTCCAAGTGTAATACTATAATTGTTTGGAAACTTGAGAAAAACAATTTGAACCAGTTGTATTATAACATTAGTGTACCCCAATTGTATTATAACATTAGTATACCGAACCATGTTTCCGGCATCTTGAAAAATTTCTCGTAGAAGTGATACAAATGTGGTATAAAAGATTTGATAAATGTAGCATATATTACTCTTGAAACTAAATGATTATCTAACAGATCCTTTAATAAACATGTCATAAAAGTTAAATGCTCTATATACAAGATTAGTCTTGCTCCACACAACGATGACTATTGGATTTATGAAAAATTAATGTACATCATATTTGGAAATGACAATCATTCATACATGACTCTGTTGCAGCAAAAAATGACAATCACTCATACATGACTCTGTTGCAGCAAAAAGGAGCTTCAGCTGGATGCATTCAAAAGAACAAGAGCCTGGCTAACCTCACAAACAGAAAACACAAGTAAATTGCCACAAGGCCACTCCCCATATATCTATCCAGCTTCATACCCTTCTTTGGCAAGATCACAAGTGCCCAAAGTAAACCACCCATCAAAAACCCTATTGTTTCGTAGAGGGAATGGTCGGTAGGGATGACATATGGGGATGGATACTCAAACCATGATGACAGAACCAGTGACGTTCCCACTCCCACCAATGTGTTAAACATGGGCCCCGCATAGCATCCTGAAATTGCAATTTGGGCCCCATCTGTCCCACCCTTCACTGCCATTGTAGCATTAGCTATCAAATCATTGAGGGAGTTACCCCAAGCTAGGACAGTAAGTCCTAGAATTGAAGGGCTTATCCCTAAAATACTACCATATGATTCTAACAAGCCAACCAACTCTTCAGCAGTAATATACGTCCAAGCTACACTCATCAAAAACCCACCAACAAGCCAAGGGAACAAGCACTCCTTTGGTGGGCTACACTTATTTGTAGTCACGTATGCAAGGTTACTCAAAATTAACCCAATCAGCACTGCTGTCATGTAAGTTACCAACTTACCTCTTGAACTCAGATCTTCCCTCTGTGTGTTACAAAGGGCTGCCAGTAAAATTGGTGCCAAAGCTACAGAAATAACTGCATATGGCTTAGACCATCTTTCTTCGCTCACAACAGGTATAGTCAATCTTCTAGGCAAGTAGAGAGGTAACTCCAAGATATAAATCAATTTTCCCAAATAAAAAAAACAATAATTTTGTTCTTGATCATCATGAAGTCCCGTTTTCAAATTTGCGTTGGAAACGGGTTTATCATCATCAACATAACCAAGTAATGGTATACTTGCAGTACCATCCGCTAAATCATCAAAACTTTGCACCACTGGTAAATACTTTGAAGCTGCAAGATTTTTGTTCCTTTTGTATATTTGAGATACTGAAACAGTACCAACATAAACAAAGTAAATAGCAAGAAAAGAAAGGGCACCCCACAAGTTGATCCTCCCAATGACTATGATTGCCAGAAGGGATGAGAGAGAGAATAAGAAGAAGATGACATCCCTGACAAAGCTGGCCTCATCAACTGAAACCTGGTGAGGGCTTATTAGTATACTAATAACTCCCACCACAATGCTGGACACGAAGAAGGCACCCCCTAATACACTGTTGAGGCCAACATCGCCGTCTGCGGATTTTGTGAACGCAACGATGCTGGAAAAAACATCGGAGGCACCGTTCCCAAGGGAGAGGAGGGTGACGCCGGCGATGGTAGGAGAGAGCTTCAAGATATTGGACAAACTCTCTAGGGAGGAACAGAAATAATTAGCAGCTGTGTTGCCCAATAGATAGAACAAAACAATAAGCCAAAGTAGAACTGCAGCATGACCCAGAATTGGAAACTTGCCAAGACTGCAGTAAAATATTTTCAGATAATGTATATACCCTTTAGGGTTGCAACCTGTGTGGGTTTTCACATACAAACACCTGGATTTATAATCTGCGTGTTGATGGAGATCTTTGCAGCCATTAACTGATTTGATATCCTCACTGAGAATATTTGCACTACTAATACTATTGGATTTAGGGTGGTTTGGTAAGTCTAAGTTATTAGGATGGAGATATGTTGTGATGAGAGAGAGACATAAGAGAAAGAGAAAGGAAATGTTGATGAATAGGGAGAGTTTCTTGGGTTGAGGAATGGAGGTTGAGCTTGCCATTCAAACCAAACAAGAGAGAGCTTGTAGAGAAAGTGTGCTTAAAGATATGTAGATATAATTTGAGTCCACCAACTTTGGAACTTCTGGGGAATCTGTTTTCTGGTGGAGGTAACGTGAAGTATTAGCTTATATATATCACCTAAAGAAATGGACATTTATTTGTGGGAACTTTAACGAAAAGCACCCGGTACTGTTCACTTTAACGAAAAACCACATTTTTACACTAAAAAGTCAATCCTGATACTATTCACTTTACCCTTTATTTTGTCCTTATCATTAAAACTCAAAGTTTTCAAGCCCTTTTCATTAGTTTTCCTTTTATTTTTTTGTCGTTAAAATATGAAGAATTGAGTTTATCATAAAATCAATTGACAATATGAAAAATACTATCTCCTCACATGTGACAAATTTTCAAGCTTAGCACGTGGACAACACAAATCGGGTGACGTGGAACACGTGTGGCATTGGGCTTCCACATGAACAGCATACTCTAATACCATAAAAAAAAAACGGATTTTCACCATACAACCAATTTGATAATATGAAAAATATTAACTAAATTACTTATAAGCACAAGAAAAGTCTCTCATTTTCCTGACTTTGGATTCAATCTCAACAAAAGAAAGGGATATATATATATATATATATATGAAATATTTCATATTAGAGGAAGTAGGTGTTTGAAATTTTGAATTACATATTACTCAAGTAATGACCTCAAGCTATTTTAATTTGTTTGTGGTAAAAGAAAATGTTTTCGGTGTTTAGGATTAAGCCAATCAACATGTAAATTATGTTCAAAAGTAGAAAGTGAAAGGACGACACTTGGCTCCTTCCCTCTACTTTCTTCTAGTAAAGAGCCAAACAATGCACTTTTAAAAATTCATGAGTCCGGACTTAATTAGATAAAGTTTTGGGCACCTTCATTTCTGTACGTAGGAGGATATAAAATAATTATGACATATGGTTTTGTACCCAAAAGAAGTCAAAAAACGAAATTTCCTAAAAGCATTAGGGAGAGGGGGTGCAAAACAAAATATATATCCACAATTCCGCATACTATCATATTATAAATGGCCTCATATTTTAAAAGGCAATTTACTTACTGTGAGTTGCACTTGCACACACCTTTTTGGCATCCTTCGTGGTATGCAACAAGCTTGTCGACAACCTCAGGCTGGAAACAGACAATGAGAACTTGTATTTCCTGTAACTTATTTGATTAGATAGTACTGGAAATGTATGCATGGCAGTAGAGAGCTAGATTATAACTAAGACTTACAAGAAACCAGAACTACTTTGGCAGCCCGTACGCTATTGTTTTTTATGGTGCATCTGGGAGAGTTGGGTGGCCTTTAAAGTTCCATGGAACTTTGAATGAATTGTTAGGAATGCACTAGAAAAATTATATTTGCGCTTGAAAATAACTAGATGCAATACATAGGTTGAGTAGTGTAATGCAGTGCATTTCTTGTGTTTAAGTAGTGTAGTGCTTGAGTAGTTCATGGGTTGTCAAAGTTTTAGAGAGATGGGACGAATAATTCGACACCGAGACCGGTGAGACACAATCTCAACTTATATATAACGGTTTTCTCAAGTTGTCCCTAAACCCTAGCCACATACGTAAATTGATTATTTCACTAAAAAAAAGTTCATATATAATTCACTGAACGCTTAATTGCTTTCCTTCAAGTATGGTTTCTCACGGCCATTTTGAAAGTAATTATCTTCACAACATAACAACTCCATATAGTCCAAACCAATTGTTAGGAATGCAAGCAATCTTGGACGATATAATACTTTGATCCTCTCATTCTCAAAAAGTTTTATTCATAACCTTTTTTTTTCTTTTTATCGATCCCAAAATTTACCGTGTAGAATACGCACATATAATTCATCTTTAACTACTAGACTACCCGTGTAGTTATAACTTCTTCCTTTTCTTCAGAATTAAAGAAGGTATGTAATATATTGATTGGATCGTGATCTGATTAAGTCGTATTATATAGTTTTTACCGAGGGCGGAGCTATGCTTGGGCTGGACTGCGCTCCATCACAGGGCAAATTGTGGGTTTTAAAAAAGTGCCATGCAATTTTTTTGGTCCAAGTTGCCTTTTTTAAATTTAGCCCAGCTTCTTTTCGAAAAATGAGGCCAGCTTATAATGATTTTCTCTTGCAATTTTCACGCATCATTTTTAACTTTTTATACACTTGTATTTATCTTGATTGTTGTTTTTGTTTCATTCATTCAATTCAATAGTCATAAATTATAAAAAAGCATCTTTGAGAAACTAAAAATGTGTGTGAAAATTATTTTCTTATGAAATATGATAAAGTTCTAATGTGCTTGCCAGTCTCTCTCTTGCGTTGTGGACTTTAGTCCTATGTTTTCTCATGTTTCTCTTCGGTTTGAATTTGATTTCTGCAATGAGGACGATCCATGAGATCCTTCATAAGTAACCAGTTGCAGGTCCTCGTTGGGAGTGGTAAACAAATATTTTTCAACAAGTAAAAGTTAAACGGAAAATAAAAACCCACATGCTCCATGAATACTAATAAAATGCAGCTCCCAATTTCCAACCAAAAGCAAAATTAATCTAGCATTAATTTAAGAGTCAAATATTCCCCCCAAAAACAATGTTGGTCACTCTTGTTACCAAAATCCTAGGCAACCAACAAACATATCCCTGTCACATTAATATTGAATTATTTAATTTTTGTCAATGATCAAAGAAAAAGCTTTGAAATGCCCAAAAAATCTCTCCCAAAAGGGTTATCATTTTACTAAAGAATCACAGCAATCTCATAAATTTCGAAACATATTTTAAGAAGTCATATAATTTTGGATATATTATGAATTGTTATTGGCACTTTAAGATTTTTAGACATAATTGTTAATGACAATAAGATTTTTAGAGTGCTAATAATAGTTTCCTTTATGTTGTGACATATGTTCTAATACATATTATAATTGTGTAAATCCTAAGTACAGATAGATTAGGAATCTTTTAGGATCCAGAAGATCTTTCCTAATTGACTTTGTATTGCTTGAGAACAAGTTTCTTTCTTCCTTATTACTATAAATAAAGGTACAATGACTGAGGAATTAACAAACAATTCCTAATGCCCATTCTTCACTCTCTTTCTCTCTATGCCGCACCCCTCAGTTAAATATAGGTCACAACATGTTATCAGCACGCTCCTCCATTGCGTTAAGGAATCTGACGTGATTATTCTTCAATCAAGGGAGTATTACGTTTCAATTATTCTTAATTTATTAAATTTTGGTTTTCTTGAATTCATATACTTTTATTGATTCAATTTATTTTTCTTATGTTGAACATGATACAAGCTTTGGAGATGGAAAGCCGAAATTGAAGAAATAATTTTTTCTGCATCAAACCAATTCATCAATATCATCACACAATCAGGTTCTTCCAAAACAACAATTTTTATCTTGATATTTTTACAGCCCTGATAGCATGAACATTCAGCATAATGCATGACCCAACTTTACGTTTTTCGAATTTTAGATTCTACATAAATTGTGTATGCATTATATCTATAATTGTGGAATTATGTGAATTGATATTGCATGAAATTATATATAGATCAACATTAAATTATACATGCATATAATTGAATCTGAAAAAGAAAAAAAAAACAAAAAGTTGGGTTTTAAACCTAAACGAGCCTCGGCTTTAAGTCGCCTAACCCTGAGCAGCTAGGTCGCTAACCTACCAAGCCAGCAGCCTGAGCCACTGGAGTCGAGCCAAGTGGTGGTGCCCTGCTTTGGCAGGGATACACCGACTTGCATGTTCTGCTTTAGTAAAGGTGCACTGAACGGTATTGTGCTGCTTTGGCAGAGGCTACCGAACAAACCCTTCCAGTTTCAGCTGGAGTCTACCGAACCCAAGTCTGGGTCTGTCTCTCTCTCACAATCCTATTTCGAGTTTGTTTTACAACATATGGTAAAATCAGGTCTGCTAAGAGGTGGTATCACGCCCAAAGCATGATCCTTTACACCTAAAACTTCAAGAATAAAGAATAGTATTCCTGAACATCACCCCTGCATAACCTAATTCAATTTTGACGAAATAGATCGTTGGTTATACACTTGTATGTGCCTCTACCAATGTTGTGGAGGAGTATCATTCATGTAGTCAATCTGTGAGACTAATTTGCTCCACCTAACACATTTGGAATAGCGAAATTTGACATAGAATACCGTATTGGGCGAACCCCCTTGTATATTGGTTTACTTTATGAATACTTTATTTTGTTCTTGGATTTAAGATTGGTGTTTGGATGTCATGATTATGCTCGAATAAGAGTTAATTAACAAAAATTACAACATATGACTAATACAATTAACTCATACTTAGGTATGTTTTGTGGGGAAGTTAGCAATATGGTTCTATACTAACTTCATACCTAATCATCCCCTGACAACCTTTCAGGATTATCCAACCTGATTGTGGGCCATGGCACTGCCTTACATTGTCCAAAGGTATAAATTTTACCACAAAAGGAAGCCTTATACTCACTCATTCCGGAAGAACGCCTTTTGAGCTTTAAGGATATTAAAGAGCACTATTACCATATTGAAGCCAATGTAGAAATGGAGTAAAATTCCTTGGCATATTACCATATTGCATTTCCTACGAATATAGCCAGAAGCATATTCTAAAGAAGATGGAACGCTTAACGAGTGAATTACACCCATTTAGGCCCATTATGTGGCCAGCCAGAAACCCGCAATTTCAAAGAAATTTTCATTGTGGATGTACGTCTAGGATATCTAGGATGATACATGATGCGCTGTTTTGGGCATCCTTTTACCAGAAGTGAAGAAATCATACCTAGACGCTTACTATACCTTAGCACCCTCCATCTTTTCTACAAATGATTCAAATGGACATTTATGGACTGATTCAACCACCATGCGGACCATTTAGATACTTTATGGTATTGGTTGATGCTTCTACATGTTAGTCGATGTTGTCCATAAACTGCCTTCTCTACATTGGTGGCTCATATTAACAAGCTCAAGGCTTACCACCCTGATTATCTGATCAAATATATTTGATTGGATAAGTTGGAGAATTTACATCAAAAACTTTCGATGGATATTGCATGTCGATTGGGTTTTGAAGTTGAACATCCAGTACCCCATGTTTATACCTAGAACGACCCAGCATAAGCATTCATTAAATGCCTTCAAATGATTACGTGATCAATTGGTCATACATACCAAGTTCTTGATCTTTGCTAGAGGCCATGCAATATTGCAAGCAACCATGTTGGTTTGCCTGAGGCCCGTCACAACCCAACCTTATATAGCGTGTGTTAGTTGGTTACTAGATACGAACCCGACATGCGCATCTTTGGTTGTATGGTCTATGTGACATTTGTGTCGCCCTTACGTACAAATAAAATGGGCCTAAGATAATGATGAAAATCTATGTCGGTTATGATTATCCTTCTAATATTCGTTACTTTGTACCTTTGATAGGCGATCTCTTTACCACTCATTTTGCAAATTGTCGCTTTTATGATATGGTATTCCCGTCGTTAGAAGGATATAAGAATGTCAACGTTCTTACATAACAACGCGAATTATCGTGGATGTCCCCACTATGTCTCATCTAGATCGTTAAATTATAATCAGACACTTTCTCTGATCTAGTAAAAAGTGACAATATCACATAAATCAGTTGCAAATGTGCCTGCAAAGATGTGTACCAAATATACGACAAACCTTTACCCCGAAAACATGAACGCCACTATTGTGGCCGACCCTAGTACATTGATGGATAGCCAATCAATATGTCCTACACCAAAAGCGTGGCAGATCACTCGGTTCGAAGATTCACTTCCTTAAAAGTGGAGGAACGTGACATGAATGAATCCGTCCCTCAATCGCTGTCTTAATCTTTTTCATCTCATGAGATTAAATCTGGATTACTCCTAATACTTGAAATTCTTGGTCCATTATACTAGTTTGGATGAGATATGGAATTGGAATGGGATTATCATAAATAATGTTTCATTTATATGGTAACTACCGACATAAATGAAAATCGACGATAACAAACCATGTTTCGTTGCTTAGTGTCAACGTAAAAGTGATTGATCAACTAGAAGAATCAATCTATGATGAATGAGATGAATGAAATAGTGCAAATGACGCCTTGTGGTGCAATGCTTCTCTTATACGCCATATGATTGATTGCAACATTACAAACGTGGTTGTAGTATCTCTGGGATCATAATGCGAAACCTACATTGAGTTTCCAAATGACTTACATGTACTAATTCAAATAGTTCTAGACCACAAGAACACCTTATTGGTACTAATGAGGCATTCACTTGCGGATGCAAAACTATCCGGGCATATGTGGTATACCCGTCTAAGTGAATATTTGATCAGTTAGGGATATATGCCTTTGCATGTACAAAATCCGAAATGACTAGAGTTGAGAAAACTGACTCGCACCTAAAGTCGGACTTTAAGATGAATGATCTTGGAAAAACTCAATAGTACCTTGACCTGAAGTTTCAAGCTAGTTCTAATAGTATTCTGGTCTACCAGTCGAACTAGACCCAGAAGGTGTTACGTTTGAGTGTACCTTGATTGTCTGTACGCTAGATGCAAATGAGACATTTACGGAGGGTATGAAACATAAGGTTCCATATTGGAACGTGAGGCAACCATATCTAAGTACCATTGGCGTTTGTTGTACTTAGCTCATTGCACTATATCAGACATCTTATGTGTTGATAATATTTTGGCATAAAGTAGCACTGCGCCTACATGCTAATTGGTGTTAAAGACATTTTTCCATTACTACGGATTTGGGCTTATTTATCCTTATGCATCTCATAATCGATCACACCCCCTTGATATTCAGAATGATGCTTACTTTGTGGGATTCATTGAATCAGACTATTTTTATGACCGCACAAGGTACATTATCGAATGGTTATGTCTTTATCATTAAGGAACACCGTAATATCTTAGAGGTCAACCAAATAGACCTTTGTTGCGAAACCTTTGAATCATTCAAAGACTCATTGTGTCTTATCACGTGAAAGATATGGTCGAGAACTCTTGTTAAGCATATTTGAACTCCCTACGATTTTCATCCATCGTTGAGGCTCAATAACGATCCATGAAGATAACGCCGTATGTATTGACCAGATCATGATACATCCAACAAGTCAACGCCAAACATATTGTGTTTACATCAGCATAAGCATCAAAAGATTGAAGTCAAGTAGTTTGATCCCAGACAACCTTGCTGACCTCTACACGACGTCATTGCCAAAGTCTACCTTCCAAAAGCTTGTCCAAGGAATTGGTATGCGTAACTTTCTCACTTGCGATGCTTGTAGTTTCATTTGGAAGTTTTGTCAAACTCAAGGGGAGTATCCAAAAGTATACCCACTTGACCTTAATGTACTATTTTTCCCTACGATTAAGAGCATTTTTCCCACTGGGTTTTTGCTACCTGACTAAGTATTGACGAGGCACCCATCATGGGTTGGTCATACCCTTATGTACGTCCTACTTGCATCTTGAAGGCGTATAGTTTTGACTTAATGCAACTTCTCACTTTTCTCCTTTAGCTATAGGCTTTTGTCCCACCTTGGGTTTTGCCATAACGAGGTTTTGTGAGTTTTACCACCCATGCATTCTTCCGTTTGTTTTGAGACTCATATTCGCTACTTGTTTAGACTAGACGAGACGACTTCATCTACATTTGCCTAAAGATCTTATGCGTCATCTACTTGAGTATTTGCACACTCAAGGATGAGTGTTGTGACATATGTTCTAATACATATTGTGATTGTGTAAATCCTAAGTAGAGATAGATTAGGAACCCTTTGAGATTTAGAAGATCTTTCCTAATAGACTTTGTGTTACTTGTAAAACAAGTTTTTCACCTCATTATTATTATAAATAAAGGCACAATGACTGAAGAATTAACACACAATTCCTCAAGTCTGTTCTCCACTCTCTTTCTCTCTATGTTGCACCCGTCAGTTAAAATATAGGCCATAACACTTTAAATATTCTCAAACTTATTTGTACATACAATTTATTGTCATTTTTACATATTTTCGTATATGCTTACGTATAAATTCAATTAATATTTAATATGCTAATATGTTTATATTGAGGGGGCAAAATGATAGTCCTTGTTTATTTCAGGGGCAAATGAATATTAAGACTTTCTTCTTCTTCTTTTTTCTTCTTTTTTTTTTGCGCGCCTTTGAAATGAGCGGATAAAGTCTGCTGCTGCTACGTCTCTCTCTCTCTCTCTCTCTAGCCAGTAGAGTGAAGCGCCACACTGATAGAAGCAACAAATGTTGGCAAACCCTAACAGTTGCAGGCTCCACTGCCCCAATCCTTCCCAATTCTTGCATCCAAACAGGCCCAAATGTTTCCTCTTCCCAAACTGCCCTCGTTCCCCCTGCTTCTCCAGCAAGTCCAAGTTCTGCAATTTGTCCCTGCTTCTGCCCAGAAAGACCAGCAAGAAGGGGCTTGGCATCAGAGCTTTGTCCGAGCCCGGCGGTGTTCCGTCGAGCGGTCCTCAGGGCTACCCTCAGCCGTACTCTGTCAAAATCCCTGTTGGTGATAGACATGTGAGTCGAGTTTCACAAAATCTGGTAGCTTCATCTTTGAAAAGAATGTATTTTGTATGCTTATTAGCCGCCCTTGTTCCGTGTTCTTTCGTGTTTTTGGTATCTTTTCGTTCATTGGATAATTGGGATTATCCTAATCTGTTTCTTCTTCTGTTTATATCATATTTAGAGAGATTTTGGATAGGATTTGCATCAAGTGTGTTGAATAAGTACTACAAAACTCCGTAAAGCAGTGTTAAAACTAAAGGAAATTGTATTCAGGAAGCTTTTGTAGAAACTCAAATGTAGTTTCTTCTGTTACAAATTAGTCATATAGCTGAAATGGACGAGATGTTGAAAGCAGAGTATAATAGGATCGAAAACCCAATTTCAAAATACTTCTGGTGTTCAAATTGAAAACGAAACAAACTAAGTGGAGGTCTTGCTGATTATTTCAAGCGAGTGTCATATGAAGTACTAATCTATTACTTCACAATGTTCGATTTTTTTTCTTTTGCGCTACTTTATATCTTCTTCAAAGGGCTCTTATCATGTGTTCCACTCATTTGCGCCTGGCAGTGCCATATGAATCACTTTCTGGAAAAATTAACTTCTGCAAAATGCATTTGAATTGAATTCTTCCACGATTGCCATAGATTATTTATAGAATCCTGCTATATGGAATGTCCCTTAGGACTGAAAAGTGTCCAAATATATGGGTTTTACAGAAAATGTTTATCAGTTCAGTTGAATTGTATGGACAATTGTGATATAGCTACTTTTTATTTAACAGAAAAAGATATACTGAATTAAGCTCGATTGTTTTATCATGTAATATTTATTTGGAATCTTTACAGATTTTGGTTGAGACAGGTCATATTGGGAGACAAGCCAGTGCTTCTGTTACAGTGACAGATGGAGAAACCGTAAGTTATTTGTGCCTGAAAGCAAATGGTTCCTTCTCTAGTCTTGTACTTTTTTCCAGTACTCAGCAGACAACTTTGTTCAGCATGTCATATATATATATAACTGTTATATTATTTGAGGAAAATTACAAGTTTTTTTCTTTTACGATACTGATTTACTAAACTATCATTTAGAATTTCCAGTTTTAAAGTGAACTTGTGCCATTTCCTGATTTTTACTTATATTTCGAATTTCCATAAATTTGGAATATTGATTTTCCACTAATATCATTTCATCCTTTCCTAACTCATATTTGTCATCTAATAATAGAAAGCATTAATGTTTTGCATTTGATATGCAGTAAAACTTTAATTCCTGCTGTTATTTTGTAGCTGAATTTAGGTATTCTTCCTTTGAAGATTTAGCAGATTTATGTTTCTTGTTGTAGATTGTTTATACATCTGTTTGTCTGGCCGACACTCCAAGTGAGCCTTCGGACTTCTTCCCTCTCTCGGTACATTATCAGGAGCGCTTTTCAGCAGCAGGTCGAACTAGGTTTGTCTTGGACTTTATTCCTCTGTGGTTAGTTGGTTAGACTCTTACTTATTGCTTGTGCAATTTAATACTTTGTATTTGACATTGTTTTAGTGGAGGCTTTTTCAAACGAGAAGGAAGGGCGAAAGATCATGAGGTACTTGCCACCAGCTTTCAGTATTAAGAACCATTGATCACCCCCCAACCCCCGCTTGACAGCTGAAGTTGTCTTGATTAATCATAGACATGCTTCTTCTCAAAAAATTAATCATAGACGTGCAGTTCGAAATGCTTGTTTCATGCGATTGCTATCACATTACTTTATAGGTCTGGTGTAGTGGTGTGTTTATCTGTTCTTCCTTTAGAAAACATGCAGCAGTTTGCCTTCTTAAGTTTTACATGTAACGGCTAGGTCCCAGGAATGAAGGAATCAAAGGTTGAATGCTTACTGTTTCTTTTTATTGAAAATGATGTTTTCTTTGATTGCTCTTTAGAGGTCTGTGCTCTTTATCAGCCACCGAAAATTCAGATATGCCTTTTGGCCAGTTGGTAGCTCCTCTCCTCATCAATAAGGGTGGAAGGTGTGGTTGTGGGTTCACGTCGTGCTGGTTCTCAGTTTATTTGCCAAACCAAAAAAAGAAAATATAAATGTAGATATGGCTTCTTATCAAGCATGTATATTTCAGATCAGATTTAAGAGCAGAAACTGTAGCTTGGAATTATTGTCCTAAACTTTCTAAGCTTTTCCTCTCTTTTGAGTTCCCATATTGGGAAGATCGTCTCACTACAAATCCCATATAAATGTACTGTTTGTATTCTTATTACATAACTCAACATTCCACCTTTTTTAATTTTTAAAAAAAAATATTTGTTTAGCTTTATTTGGGAGGTCTGGTTCTGTACTATAGTGGATGGAATTGATCTGTCTGGTTCTGTGCAGGTTCTCATATGTAGATTGATTGATAGGCCTTTGCGTCCAACTATGTTGAATGGCTTCTACCATGAAACTCAGATACTCTCTTGGGTACGTTCCACATGAGTTTCAACTGCATATATGTATTTGTTTTTAGATTTGTTAATTGCTTTATTTAAGCAAATAACTAAATAGGTGGCTGTGTCTATTTTATAATTATTTAAATTTTAACTTATCAAAAATTCTTCTGGTACATGTGAATAGAATGCAATATAGAAATAAGGTGCCATTATATTGCTTGGTTTATGTTTCGTCTTGCTAACAACTTCCTTTGTCAACTATCCCTACAGGTTCTGAGTTATGATGGTTTGCATTCTCCTGATTCTTTGGCAGTCACAGCAGCTGGAATAGCAGTGTAAGTCTGGCTGTTCCCAATTCTCTGGAGAATTTATGACGCACATCTTACAATTTAGTTCACCTTTCTTACAGAAGAAAATGACATTTTTTAGGCCTAATTATTCAACTTCCACAGGGCTCTTTCAGAAGTTCCAAACTCAAAAACCATAGCAGGAGTGCGAATTGGTCTTCTCGGTGACAAATTTATCGTGAATCCAACAACAAAGGAGATGGAAGACTCCGAGTTGGACTTGTTGGTTGCTGGCACAGATACTGCAATACTGATGATAGAGGTAAGTTACTGAAATGTTAAATGTAATGTTTGACAATTCCAAATTCTCAGCCTCTGTAATTTTCTTTAGGTGTAGCGGAAGGAATGTCTATTGCAGGGTATTGATAAACAATATTTAATTTAACTGTTCATTGATATGCTATTGTAATTGGAAAAAAAAAAACATCTTTTAGTAATTTTCATCTCAAATTACAGTGTGGACAATAGTATTTAGAAAGGGTACTATGCTATCCAATACATAGTCAACAGCGAATCAAATTGCACCCTTGCTGTTGAAAAAAAAAAATCTTTTAGTAATTTGCATCACTTCAAGTAGATTTTTACTTAGTTTTGGGCTTTTAAATTCATTGTTTATCTGCATTACTTTATGTACTCATTATACATTTGACATGAAAGTATTAATTAACAGTTTTCATTCTTTGGTGGTAGATATAGTAGTTCCACAAAGTTTTCTATGTTTCCTTGTCTTCATGGTGCTGACACACACCCATTGGTGTAACATCTTATTTGCAGGGCTACTGTGATTTTCTCACAGAGGAAAAGTTGCTGCAAGCAGTAGAAGTTGGGCAGGTTGTTACTTCTTTTGAGTATGCAGTCTACTTGCTTGCACGAGTTATAGTTTAGTATTTGTTTTAGGTTAAATTAAGGATTAAGCTAAGTTCAATTATCTTGGCCTTGCCAAGACTAAACCCTAGATCTTCTAGTTAGACTAGCAGCAAGCTTGGAGCTTGTATGTTATGTACTGTATGGAAGCTATATTTATATAAAATAAAAAAAATAAAAAATCCAAACCATGTGCACTAAGTCATTGCTGGCAGATCTGCAACTCTATTTGGTTGGTCAAAGAGTTTTTTTTGTTAGTTATTTCTTTGATTGTTTATTAGAACAATCCCACAACAGACACAAATCCACATTAGATGTATAAACTTTACTTATACACCAATGTCAGGATGCCATACGAGCAATTTGCAATGAGGTAGAAGCTTTGGTTAAGAAGTGTGGAAAGCCAAAAATGCTTGATGCAATCAAATTACCTCCCCCTGAGCTATATAATCATGTTGAGGTATGCTCTCTCTCTGTTTTTTGTAACTGAAAGATATCACCTTTTGAATTAGATGATTGCTGAGTACTTAGTTTTCCATAAGAAAAGTGTTTTTCCTTTACTTTTTGATATGTGCCAAGTATTAAGTACTCATGAATTATAGATTACCATGTGCAGGAAATTGCCGGTGATGAGTTGGTAAGAGCTCTGCAGATTAAGGGAAAGATTCCTAGAAGGAAAGCTCTCTTGTCATTGGAAGGAGAAGTTTTAACTATACTTACAGAAAAGGGATATGTTAGTAAGGATGCAGCTCCCGGAGGCAGTGAAACGATACCGGATATATTTGAAGATGAAGAAGAGGATGAGGAAGTGGTTGTG